>NC_081807.1:9832727-10151818 GCF_030704535.1 Vitis vinifera | reverse complement strand
AGGATTCAATACCACTCGATGAGGAGGAATCACTGCTTGAACTACTCGAACTGCTAGAACTACTGCTGGCCCGGGCATCATCCTTCTCAATTTCAACTGGTGGGAAGGTGGCTGTTGGTATTTCATCACCAATGTCGACATCTTCCTCCCCAGCCTCTCCTTTCTTTGGCTTCTTTGCCATGGCCGGAGCCAGAGAAGGTTCAGTTCTCTCATTCATAGAAGACTGCCATCATTGTTAAAATCATTAGCCATTTTGCAAATAATTGTTGCTACCAAAAGCAAGAAATCTAGTTCCAAAATGTCAAGCATATATACTGCAACGGTGAAACATAATTTTACCCTATTTACTTCTGTGGCAGCCGTGTTGTTGTTGACCATAAGGGCTTGCCGCTTGATCTTGCTCACCATTTTCTTCCAATTAGTCACTAATCTATCAAGCTCCCAAAGAGTCTCGGTATCAACAGCCTCGATATCAAGCTCAATTTCATCGCCATCTTGCGTTAAATGGCCATTTTTCTTGCTTATAATCTGCACAACCTGGTCCATCTTCTCCTGAGGCAAACTCTGCAACCCAAGACCCAATTTATGCTTCTCCTCTAAGCTCATCTCTCTTTTGTTAGGATCCTTGGCCTTGGGCTTCGGTTGCTTCCCACTGCTTGGCCTTGTGGCCAATGGCTTCACTGGTGGGGCTCGCATAGGCGATGGCGTTGGCACCGACTGAACCGAAGGTGGGTTTGAGGACCCAGTGGCGGGTATAGGTACCTGCATTCTCTCAGGTTTTTTCGCAACAGGCTTCGGACTTGGCTTCTTCAACCTCTCTGGGGTCGGAATATGGTTCCAAGAACTCCCCTGCAATTCTTCACCGCCACTGGTGCCGGCGATGGCGGAAACGCCACCTCTCCCACCACCAACGATGATTCTTTCCTGATCCCTCTCATCTTCTTCTAGCTTATTGTACACTGGTTTGAACAAATCCTCAAACCTAGCCAGCAACTGCTCGGCCATGACGTGAACATCGTGGCCCTTAGGGTTATACAACAGAGCATTGTCGAATGTCAATCTGACATCCGCGGCGAAATCAAGGGGCGAATCATAGAGATTCTTCGCGATCTTCGATTTTACGGTGCCAAGATCCATCGGCCTTTTAATAATCTGGTGGTAATCGTGAAGCCCCATGCCAACAACATCAACAGGCGAATTGAACACCCAACTGTGCTTGTGCTTCATCAGCTTCGTCAACGTTTGTCCGCACAGCTTCATCAAGCTCGCGTTCTCCGCTGCCGATCGCTTTGGACCTCTTCCGGAATCAAAAGGCGGAGGCCGTTTGTTTCCCGCTATCTTCTTGTTATTCGGCCGCTGCTGCTTGTTTGCTGTCCGATCGCCGCCAGATCTGAGCTGCAAATCGCCGGACTCGATCCGATTACTCAGATTCTGGATCTTCTCGAGTTCCGATACCAACCGATTCTTGAGTTGCACCAAATCTTTTCTCGAATACGAGCCGATGTTGAAGGTCACGTATCTACCCCGATTGAACTCAACAATCGATCTCTGATTGAAGGAAGAAGCGTCATCCGATGCCGATTGCGTCACAGCAGGCGATAAATCGTTGATATCACCTGCCGGCGCGTGGGTTTTCCGCTTCGAATTGTTAGGGTTAGGGTTTGAAGAATGGAATTTTCCCATGAATCCTCCTCCGCCTCCGCCGCCGCCGCCGCCTCTCGACTGCGCCCAATTCGATTCATTGCGACTCGCTAAGACGGCGGATGCCATAGCTTCAACACCAGGATTCCGGCCAAGCTCCGGCTAAAATTGTCAGGTTCCAGTGCCGGAGAAATCATGTATCAAAAGGAAGGTGCCAAACACGCGCCCACCGGAGCCGTTCAGAAAACTCGTCGGAGGCTGAAGACTCGCCGTTGAACCGCCGGAGAATAGAAGATCCAAAGGAGGATAGGGGAAAACGTGCGACGAGGGTTTGGGATTACCCTGATTGGAGCGAGGAACGATAGACGAGAGGCATCAGTTCTTAAAGGCGATGAGATCTACCCGCAAAGACTTTGGGCAGCGTTTCATCCGTCGATTGGATCACGACCGCAAATCCGACGGTGAATGTGGGTTCTCCTGATGCCCGGGTACAGACCTGATGATCTGTCATGGAGGGTGAGGATTTGGGGTAGTTTACACGTGTCGGACAAACATCCGTTAGATGGAATAAACGTGTGCGTTTGAGTTTGAAGTGAATTTGGGTTGAATTTGTCGTGCATTTAGGGTTTTCTGGGAAGGATGGGCCCACATGTACTGACGTGGATGGAAAGACAGGTGTGGGGTCGGACGTGAACGAGAAGCAACGCGCATTGGATAGTGAAAGCAATGACGCGTAAGGGTAGTCTAGGATACATGTGAAAGGAATTTAATGAAACAAATTCCTTATTTACCCCTAATTCTGGATTGAGAAATTACAAATGGGGTGTCAAGTCGACACTACAGATTGGCTGGCTGAGTATAATTTTGCCAGGTGGCAGATTGACAACAGAGAAGGAATCTTCTCAGGATTTGGCGCTAGTGTGCCACGTCACGCTCCTTTCAACCCTCTTAGGCGAAGCCACGACATCAACACCACCAGCAACAATAAATTACACCTCACACTGTCCTTTTAACACATGACAATCGATTTTTTATTATTCCCATATTCAAATTAAGATAAATAGTATATTTGCGTCTAATTATTTTATTATTTTGGAGATACTTTCTATTTTATTTTTTAAAAAATAAAAAATAAATATATTTTTATAAAAATAGAATAAAAATAAATTTTCTTTTCCACTGGAACTAGAAAAATAATATTATTAATTTAAGCCAAGAAAAAAAAATTTTACAAAAAAAAAAATCCCACTAATGCTCAAGTTAATAAGAAGCACTTTTATTTTTAATATATATACATATAAAATATGAAAACATTTAAATAAAGTTTGGAATGGTGGATGGGAGAATAGGAATAGAAAATCAATTCCATTGCTATTACTTAGGCTATGTTTGATTCTCGAAAAATTTGAGAGAAAATACAACGGAAAGAAAATATAGAAGAAAAGTATAAAAAAAAAAAGTGAAGGAAAATAAAAAATATAGTTAAAGATGATAAATTATTTTTATTTGTTACTTCAAACTCATTTTATTTATTTTAACTCATCAATATAAAGATTAAATAATTTTAAAATGTTTAAATTTTTAACTAATTTTAATTATACTTAATTTTCTTTAAAATATTTTATAAGACAACCAAACATGAAAAAATTATTTTCCTTAATATTTTTTTTCTTTCTTTTGTACTGTCTGGGAACCAAACATAACCTTAGTGTATTTGGAATTTCTCTTTTAATTTGGAAATAAGAATAAAAATTCATTAGTATAAAAAATCAAATCTCACTAACAAAGATTTTGATTACTCTTTTTCCCATGGTTTTGGATCTTATTTCCATTCTTATTGAGAATGTGATTGGTTTTGAGGAATTTTTGTGCTTTTGGCATGTGAATTAGGTTTACAATTTTGGGATGGTTAACCCGAGATTCTATTTAACCTAACATTTAACTCAAGTTAAATGTTAGGAATTTAACTCAAGTTCAATCCAATCTCATTTTTTGAAGGACAGGTTAAGTTTGAATTGATCATATTGGACTCGATTGTACAGATTGAGATTTTTTTATAAATATTTATATGAAAATTTAAAAAGTAAATATGATAGAATCTTAAAAATAAATAAAAATAAAGTTATACATTTTCTTAAGAAATAAAAAATATATGATATAATTACAATTCAGTACTTTTTTAAAAAATCTAAAAAAAAAATAAATATTATTATATAAAATAATATTCATTATAAATATTATAAAAATATAAAACCGAATCATTGTGTTAACCTTATCTTAATATTAGTGAATTCCTAGAATCCTATCAATTAAAAAGACTAGTCAACCTAAAGATGCAAAGATTGAAATACAATTGTTAAGAACGATAGCATTGTTTGAAGGGCATCCATCCTTCCCCATGTTTCCTTAGTTGTCATATCATTTCAATATTTATTTTTATTTTTATTTTTATTTTTGGGATAAAAACTTTATAAGAAATTAATTAGAGCAAGAAAGGAAGGAAACCTTATGAAAGTAAAGAAATATAATATATAGTCTCCATCAATGGATAAAGTAGCATTAAACAAGAGAATATGTAAAGGTAAATAAAAAGTGGTTTTGGATTTACATGGCTTTTGGAAGGAGGGCGCCTACGTAGTTGTGTTGGTTTGGTGGGGTGGACAGTTGAAATCCTACCGCCCGATTATTAGACCGGGAAGATTCAAGTTTGTTCACACCCACAGTAGCTCAATGAGAAGCCAAAGGGAACTTTGCTCCTAAGGGTTTTTTTTTCTTTCTTTCCTTTTTTTTTTTTTTTTTTTTTTAAATAATAAAAATAATTCTTTTATATATATATATATATATATATATATAAAACTTATATGTAAATATCTGAAATTATGAAGGAAATTTATATTAATAATAGGTTATTTTTCAAGTAAGTATACGAGAGAATTTACAAATTTGAGTATTTCTTTTTTTTAATCAATTTTTTTTTACATGATAAAATAAATAGGAGCTCAATGAGAAGCCAAAGGGAACTTTGCTCCTGAGGGGATTTATTTTAATTTAATTATTATTATTATTATTATTATTATTATTATAACCTTTTTTGATAAAAAAAATATTTGTACTTTTTTCTTGTAAAAATAAAAATCATTCTTTCTTTTTTTATAAAAAAAAAACCTACATGTAAATATATGAAATTATGGAGGACATTTATATTAATAATAGGTTATTTTTCAAGTAAGTATACGAGAGAATTTGCAAATTTGAGTATTTTATTTTTTTAATCAATTATTTTTTTTTACATGATTTTTTTTTATTTCTAAGATGTGTTAAAGAAAAAAAAAAGGAAAATGTTTAAAGAATTGATTTTTTAATATATGGATATTAGGATTTTTTTTATATATTTGGATATATTAAAAAAGGTGATAAAAATATATTTAAAAAATAAAAAAGTATCCTAAAGGTTTTTCCTCTTTATTTTTTAGGAAAATTTGAAAATGGTATATTTCTTAATAATTTATTTATTTTTCCATAAACAATCAAATATGAAAAATATTTTATAATGTTTTTGTTCTTTTCTTCTATGTTTTGTTTTCGTGTGTGACACCTCCTAATCATACATGAACATAGAATGTCTACACGAGCGAATTTAGTAAGTTAGAAAATTTCATAAAATATTAAAGAGTTAAGATTCATAAAAACTTAGTATTCATAATTCAATCCATTTGAGGAATATAAAATTCATAAAAGAATCGGGTAAATTTCACTCTCCTCCTTTGAGGTTTGAGTTAAATATATCTGATCACCATTGATATAAAATTTCATCTAATACTTTTCCTCTTTCTCATTTATTATTTTCACTTAACTCCATTTTATTTAAATAAAATAGGGAATTTAATAAAATTTCAGCCTCTTGACGGTTTCATCAAATACCTCTCCTCCTTTTCTTGTTTGTTATTTTCACTCATCCCCATTTGATTTAAAATAAAAAGGGGAATTAAATAAAATTTTAAATTCATGGTGACTATATTTAACTCAAACCTGGGACGGGAGTGAAATTAACTTTAAAAGAATTGTATGAACTTAACTACTCTCATTTCAGAGTATAAGAAAGTAAATAATAGAATTTTGGGTCAAATTAAACTGCTAACCAAATAAAATATAGATATTCATAATATTTTGAAATTATTCTTCAAATTAATCCTCTTTTATTTTTATTTTATTTTTTTAACTTAGTTTGAAACCATGTTTTAAAGATATGACTTTTATACAAATTAGAAACTTGAATTTCAAAATGCGATGTCTAAATTATACTAAAACCATAATTTTAAGATCCAATTTTAAATTTGTAATAAAGATATAGTTTCAAGTGCCATTTCAAATAACTTTTTTTGTTTTTTTGTTTTAAATAAACTCATGGTAAAAGGGATTATTTTGAATAATAGTTTGGGAGGGTCGTTTGGGAAGTGTTTTTGGAATCTATTTTTTATTCCACATAATAGAAAAAAAAAATTAAAGAATGTATTTGACAATCGTTCTCCATATTTACAAAAGTTGTTCTTGGTGTTTTTAAATAGATATTTTTGGTAAATAATATGAAGTTGTCTTCTTGTGATTTCTATATTGTTATAGAGAACTAAAAAATAACAACCTTTTTTGTGATAGCAACTGTAAACCCTCAAACCCTTAAACAATACATTCATACAACAAAATAGAACCACACCCTATTTACATTTTTCTCCTTTTCCTTCTCCAAAGGAGAGAATAGATTGACGACAATGATGGTCGTGAAGGATGACAAAGGTGTTGTGATATGGACTTTACATGGATGGACTAATGGAGGTGCACTAAAGAAAATGTTTGAAAATTGTTCTCAATGTTTTTGAAAGTTATTCTCCATGTTCTCAAATATATTTTTGGAAAAAAATTTGAAGTTGTTTCCTTGTGATTTCTGTATTGTTAAATGAACAAAAAAAAAAAAAAAAAAAACAAGAAAAACTATGGAGGTCATAAAAAAAAGAAAAAAAAACATGGAAAGCAAACTTCCAATATGATAGTGACCACAAAACCTCAAACCCTTGAGCAATGCATCCATACAACAAAATTGAAACAAACCTCGAATTCATTTAAGTTGACTACCCTTATTCAAAGATGAAAATATCAGTAATTACAGATATATCGGTACTTCTATTTTACGGATATATCAGAGATATATTAATGAATATTTTGACACAAAATATCGATAAACCTAAAATTGATCAAAAATTATAAAAATGTAAGAAAAAGCTTTCAAAAATAAAATTAGAAATATAATAGAATTGTAATTGATATATATATATAATATTATTTATTATATTTGATAATAATATTGTATGTGCTAATAAAAAAAATATGAATTTCATAACTATACATTACTTATTAAATTATATAAAATATTATTCAATAATAATATTGTGATATTTGATTATAATATGTCTAATTTAAAAATATTTTTAATATTAAAATTATAATTCATTTAATTGAATTGTATTAAATGATATAAAATAAATGATAATATATGTATAATTTTTAATACTTAATTAATATATTAATGATATTAAAAGCACTATGAAGAAAATTATCACGATAATTTTTATATTTTTGGTATTTAAATAGATGAAAAATTTTCATTTAATTATAAAATAATTATAATTAATTTGTTCTTTAAAACATTTTTTTTAAAATCATGTTTATATGTTGAGTTTGAGTATATATTTATTTGGTGCAACTTATATAATAAGGGGCAAACTTGCCCCTGTAATGCGTTGCAAACCTTTTGGCGGGAGTTTGAGCCCCCAGAAGTTTGACTGCATAGGTCGCATTCACCATACATTGCCAAAATATCGAGATACTGATATTTCTTTCCCATATATCGTGTCAAGGTCTACCGATACTTGATATTTTAATCACTTCCCTACTATAGTTACCTAGAATGATAGAATTTTTTTTTTTAAACTTTTTTTTTCTCTTTTCCTTCTCCAAATGATATAATAGGCTAATTGTGGTGGTGGTTGTGGAAGATGACAATATTACCACCAACTTCGCATGGATGGGTCAATGGAGGTGGGCATGAAAGAGGGTATGATTGTGTGTGACTTTTAGGTGAGGAAATGTGAGGGAAAGAAAGAGAGAGATGAAAAGAGACATAGTAGGGAAAATGGAGAGAGAATGAAAAATTAGAGAGATTAAGAAAGGGAAGAGGGTAGGAAGAAGAAACATTTAAAAGAAGAAACAAAATAAAAAGAAAATGAAAATGGGTTTATTGGAAAAAAAAACTGATAAAAAATAATTTTTATATTTAAAAATAAGTACATTTTTTTTAATATTAAAATCATGCAAGCCATTTTAAATTCGGATACAATTTTTAAAATTTTAATGAAATGTAAATCTAAAAATTATTTATATTTACAATATCAAGTTAATTAAAAAAAACTCAATTTTAAAAAAAAACTTCTAAACAAGTCTTTTTTTTTTTTTTTGTTATATTTGTTTTTAAAACCGTTTTTATTAACTCAATTAAATATGTTTTCTTTTTTAAAAACAAAACTATTTTTCAAAATTCAATTTCCAAATACAATTTTGTTTCTTTAAACACCAAAAAAAAAAAAAAAAAAAAAAGCTATTCTTAAAAATTGTTTATCAAAAGTATTTTTGAAAACATTTTCAAAATAGAGCCTACGCTAGAGTCCATTGTATCTTATTGTGAGTTGTCTAAACATATCTTTTAGTATTAGAGCTAGTGCAAAGTACCAAGCCAATCCCAAAGAGTGACACTTAACCATTTTTAAAAGAATTGTTCGATATGTTAGTGGGACTTTACATTATGGGTTATGGTATCCTTTTGATTCCTCTCTTGTTATTGCTCGGTATTCCATGTTGACTGGGCCGAAAATGTAGAGGATAGCAAACACTTCTAGTGTTTGCTTCTTTGTCGACAATTGTTTAATTGCTTGGCTAAGTAAGAAGTGAAATTTGATATCCTTGTCCACTATGGAAGCAAAATATATTGCTACAAGGAGTTGTATTAAACTCCTTTGGATGAAACAAATGCTCAGTAACTATGGCATTGAGCAAGGTACTATGAATATTTATTGTGACAACTCTAGTGTTATTAATATTTTCAAAAATCATGTTCTTCATTTTTGAACTAAACATATAGAAAATTGTCATCATTTCATTAAGGATTTAGTTGAAGATAAGGTTATTTCTTTAGAGTTTGTCCTAACAAAACATCGATTGACATATATTTTCACAAAACCTTGGAATCCCTTAGGTTTGAGTTCCTGAGGAAATCTTTGAGTATATGCCTAATTGACTAAAAAAGTAAAAAAGGTATAGGCCTCAGGATTTGTTCTTAATTTGATTTTTATATTTTCCTTTGGTTTATCCCAATTCTTCATAGGGTAAATTTGGATATCATATTTACTTGCCTTACTATCAAGGATTTCAATATCTCAAGTTTTAGGTCTGAGAGAAATATACTAAATCTACAAGAGTTGATTTTATTTCCTTAGGATTATGTTAATCACCTGTAATGTAAATAATTAGGGTATATAGAAATCCTTATATAATGGGAAATCTAAAAAGATATTTTTGGTAAGTGATTAATAGAGAATTTTCTTAAGTTTAACTAATAAAGTAGATTTTGTTTTCTTTGGAAAGAAATAACATCATGTTTGATTTTTTTTTTAATATACATACCTTGTTTGTCTAAGTTCAATATTTTTGTTTCTCAAAGCAATTTAACATAATCCTGGATTCTTGGCTATAAAATCAAATATTCTTTCCAAGATTTTATGTCATTTGAAAACACTCCCTAAGTGGAATAAGGCAACCATGGTGAAAGTATGATTTCCATAAATGGTGTATAATACCTCTACTTCTAAAAAAAAAAATTATGATATAATTGAGGTGGAGAAAAAGTTGTGTTGTATGTAGATCAATAAATGCCTTGTTAAATAGAAATTGGGATAACTTAGAACAAACTGATTGGATGTGAATTACTTTGATTAAGGCATGATTTAGTAACTTCTAGGAATATAAATTCAAAATAAAGGACTAGACAGTAAGTCATTTTCTCTTCAAAATCAATACCTTTAATTTTTTTTTATCCTCTTATACTTGGATTATTATTCATCTACTTTTTATATTGAGATTATGATTAATTTTATTCTTTGGATTTGAAATATTGATTTTGTGTTGGTTGAACTATATTATCTTGGCATTCTACTTGATTTATTACTATTCTCTCTAATTTTGCAAGTTATTTTGATTGAAGCCCTGAGTTGAATTTTTTTGTCTTATCTTTATTTCAAAGGGGTTTTTTTTTAGTTAATAGTGCCTATTTTTGGTTTTGGATATTTTGCATTGGATTGGATGTATG
The DNA here is from genome assembly GCF_030704535.1 of Vitis vinifera. NCBI lineage: Eukaryota > Viridiplantae > Streptophyta > Magnoliopsida > Vitales > Vitaceae > Vitis > Vitis vinifera. The sequence goes on along the minus strand of NC_081807.1, from coordinate 10,141,767 downwards.
TTTTTCTTACCTTAGTTTTTTTGTATCTAGAACTTTCATCTACATATGGATATCATGTTTCTCACTTTATTTGCACTTTCTTGCTTTATTTCTTCTCTTTCTCTATTTTGTGACAAGAAAAATGGAGACATGACATGGATTGATTCAGTTGTGTTAACATGTATGAGTTGCATCTTGATCTTGTTCTTTTATTATTTTTCCTCATTATCTTGATTTGAATGTCTTGCTTATATATTTTGGTGTATGTAGGTTACAAATATTAGGATCTTGTCATTTTTAGATGCATCACGTCATTCTTTGTATGTTATAGGATGATTAGATTTAGATGAGTGTTTTGAGTGTTATGTAAACTTCATTTAAGAGTTCTGAGGGGTTTATGTATTCTTATATTTTGTCATAAAATTGCTAAATGGAGAGATTGTTAGGATACTTTTATGTATTTACAATTTTTTTTTTTCATTTTCATTCTAGCATAAGAACTTTTTTAAATAGTAACTTACTCTCCATTGAAGATTCGAGGTTGTTGTTCATTCAACTGGATTGTCATAGGTAAGTTTGAAAAGGTTTTTTAAAGGTAAGTTAGTTTTTTTTAATAAGGTATATATATAGAAAATTCTTTTCTTTATTAATTTTTGGAAATTTGATGGTTTTAAGAAAATTCTATTTCCAACCCTTTAGGCTCTTAGGCCTATACATACCCTACCTAAATAGGTTTTTGGGTAAGATGCTTTGAGCGAATCAACCCCAACTTACCCTATCATTCCCAAACTCTCAACAAATAATTCATCGATCAAATTCTAGCTTGTTAGAAAGACTTCCATCCCTTCAAAGGCTGAGGTGAATCAACTAAGGATTAAGGGTGCTATGTCGTAGAAGTGGATCAAGGCATAGGTGCTAAAGATTGAGTCTTTAAGGTAAAACTACTAGGTAAAATTGTGTACTTTGATCTCATATAGTCGATTATTAGATTAAAGGTCTTAGACCCTGTGGTTTTTTTATCTCCACAGTAAGTGTGGAGGTTTTCCATGTAAAATTGCTTGTTTCTTGTGTGATTGTGTTTGTGTTGGGGTTTTTTTTTTTATCATACAAAATTCAATTAATTTAAATTAACTTTGATGCCTCTCATAGGTTGATTTTGGGTTAAGAAATTCAATTTATTTTTTCAAGTTTTTTAATTTCCACCCATTCACCCCTTCTCTGGGTGTTACCCTACTAAGAAAAAGGTTTTTCAAATATCTTTCCCTCAACCTAAACTTCACAATGTTCTCATTGTCCCCAAAAACCATAAAATAAGATAAAGTATGAAGTAAAAGAAGTACTTTTGTATTTGATATAGCCTAAAAGCTTAAAGTGGTGGTGTCATAAAAAAAAAATCTCAAAGTGATAAGAATTGAAAGGTTATTAAAAGGGATGCCTAGACGAGGAACTACATCTAGAGTAAAAAGAAGAATTAAACATATTAGAATTTGTAGAAAAATTAGAATGAGACAAGAAATTACCTAAGTGTGAGGCATAAAAAGATGGAAGAAAAATCAATGGGGATTATGATAGTCTCTCATTGATTACTTGTGCAAAATCAAAATTGAAATAATCTCTCATTGACTTGTGACATAGTACAAGGCATGGCCACAAATGGACCTATAAACTAGTGTTGGGTTAGATGTGTAAGAAACTTTGGATCACTTCGTTCTCATGTCTTGGATCTCGTAGGGTGCATGCATCTATCCCTAGGGCTCTCTAGATCAAATGAAACGAAAAATAATGGCTTCAAAAACCATTATAGAATAAAGATCTAGAGATTTGAAACTCATACCTATGATCTGGATGTTCCTAGATCAAAATCCATTCGTTGAAGAACGTGCCTGGAAAAACTAGAGAGTTTTTCCTCATGCTACTACCCACGTGCGCATCCTATGCGATTCATGTGCACATAGCTTGTACACAATGAGTGCAATTCCCATGCACACAACCTATGCACATTTCATATGGTTCTTGTGTGTGCGAGTTATGTGAATCCAGTGCACTTCTCATACACCCAAGATCTTCCGCTTGATGAATCTTCCTTGTATCTAGGCACTGAGATGGCAGATATCTCAACAATGAAGGTTAGGGTTGTCTCTTTGGATTGAAAATGAGAATGACAAGACTTAGAGACCCTAACCCTTAAAAGGGTATTTATAAGCTTCCTATTAGGCTTAAGTGACTTAAGCCCACCATAAGCTTGATCACTTAATCTAAAAAGGTTGTTAATTGATTAATTAACAATATAATGCCCTAATTAATCAATTAGCCCAATCTAGACATATTACTCACTTATCCTTATGCAACCTTACATAATTACCAAAACACCATCATGCACAAAAATGAACTAATAACCCATCCAACCCTCATAAACTGTGTCATCAATGAATAAAGACATCTCATCCATTCATCCCTTAGGGCCATGGGATGAATGAAACAACCCTACAAAAGAGAGTTAAAAACCCAGAACATATTTAGCATATCTTAAAACAAATCTAACATGTTAGAACCTACCCTAGGGCTCTGATACCAGTTGTTGGGAACCTTGCATTACTCCATTCTCATGTTCTAAATCGTGTAGGGTGCATGCAAACCTATCTTAGGCTCTCTAAATCTATCACAATGGATAAACAGGTATTCAAAAACAATATGGATACCATAGAAAATATAGATATAGAGAATAAAGTCACATACCTTTGATCCAGATGTTCCCAGATCAATTTCAATCAATGTAGATAACTCCAAAGTCATAAAGGATCTCATAAACACCATGATCTTCGGCCCGATGATTTTTCCTTATGTCTAGGCACTAAGATGGTGGAGATTTCAAGGATGAAGGCTAAGGTCCTCTCTCTAGACTGAAGGGGAGAATGACAAGACTTGAAAATCCTAACCCCTAAAGAGGTATTTATAGGCTTCCTATTAGGCTTAAGTGACTTAAGTCCACCATGGACTTGGGTCACTTAATCTAGCCCAAAAAGGTTGCTAATTGATTAATTAACCATACAAAACCCTAATTAATCAATTGGCCCAATTCAAACATACCACTCACTTATCATTGTGCAATCCTACATAATTATCGAAATGCCCTTATACACAAAAGTGAACTAAAAAACCACCCAACTCTCATAAACCATGCCATCAAGAAATATGAGCTCAAAGCGAGGACCACTAGGACCCATAGGAATATTGGCTTACTCAAAATTAAATTCTGAAATTGACTCAACATCCCACTACAAAGAGTTAACTATACTCTAGTACCCTATGTATATTACAATGAGACACCAAGTGTTCAGGTTTGTGACCTACTATCCATTGCATGTAGTCTCACCATGAACTAGTGTCCGTAATTTAACAAGGTAGTGTTATCACCTATCAAGATTACCTCTTCAATCCTTGAATTACATATCTCACTTATTATGTGATCAAATGTCATACTCCAGCTCTAAGGAGCATATGTCAAATTCTACTAAAGGAATTACTGTAGCCACAAATTTCATGATCACATATTCTTTGGATCACCTAGTGGGACACATTGTCTCAATCTTATGAGATATCATGGTGTCTCTATTAAGAATACATGTTGCCACTAGCCTTCATTAATAGTGACCCAATCCATAAGGATATTGACCACTTTAGGATCTCACCTATAGGTCAAAGTCTTCTATTAATTTTAGCATAGGCTCAATATCCTCTCAAGGTTGAAAGTCCATGCAGTATAGTAGTTTCGTGAATCATGACAATTGATAACCTTGCGTCATGATTCATTGTAAGTCCTGTACAATGTGCATCACATACACTAGTGCACTCATCATGGGAAACCTATCTTGACGGCCAAGACAAACCATCCCTCTAATTAGAAGGTGATGTACAAAAATCTCTATTGGATTGCCCAAATCCATGAACCAACTGTAGACAACTTATCTACTTACAAGGAACCCATGACTTGTATTTTCTGTGGAACTCATAATGCATCCAAGTCATGTACAATATAAGAGACATGAACTAAATGCTAAAATCAATGTCAATACACCAAAAGGAGAGTAAGGGGATAGTTAAGTCTAACTTTGTTACATGAAGGTTTGCCCCCCAACAGAAATATCATTAAGCGAAAAATTGAAAAATATCTTATATTGATAAATACCGATAAATAGGCAATATGGAGAAAAAAAAATCCTCATACACTAGAAAAAAATAGCTAAAAAATTGACAATATATTATAGAAATTTTTTCAATTTTCCATGGATTTATCTACTATAATTCACAGTTCATCCAATAGCCCAAATCACACTCACATTGATTGAATGACTTGGATAACACCCATGTTTTTTAAAGTTGTTGTAATGGTCAATTGATTGATCTAAAGGCCTAGATTAAATTTGGAGATGATCCAATGGTTAAGAAGTGATCCCAATAGCTATTTGATGATATTGGTTAGATTTTGTCTAAACTTTGATCCAATGGCCATAAATGATTTCTAACATTAAAATCATTTTCCAACAACTATTTTAGCCCAACATTTTTCTATAAATTGTTGATTTTCAATCCATTTCATCTACAATTCATTTGAAAGTGTATTGATCTCTTATTGCTTTTTTTTTTTTTGTGATTATTCTCAAAATCTTATAAATTTGGGAATTTAGTGCTCCAAGGTTGCTCAATTATTGTAAAGTATGGTTGTTTTAAATTTTAATTATTTTTGTATTAAATTTAATTTATTTAATCAATAGAATTTAGGTTATTTGTTTAATTTTAATAATAGTTTAATGTTAATTTTCAATAAATTAGTACATTTTCAATAGATGTAGCATGTAAGTATATTAACTTAGTATAGTTATACATTTGATTCACATAATTAGTAAATTTGCAATAAGTTAGTTTTAAATTAATGGTTTCATTTTATTTTGATAAGTTAGCCTATTAAGAATAAATTAACTTAGTACATTTTGAAATTAGTATAACATTGAATTTCAATTAATACATTTTTACAATTAATTAGTATATTTTCAATGGATCTAAGTAAATGAATTTAGCATAGTTATACATTTGAATCACATAATTAGTAGATTTGCAATAAGTTAGATTTAAATTAATGATTTAATTTTATTTTGATATTCAATTGTAATAATAGCCTATTAAGAATAAATTAACTTAGTACATTTTAAAATTAGTATAACATTGAATTTAAATTAATACATATTTACAATTAATTAGTATATTTTCAATAGATATGAGTAAATTAATTTAACATAGTTATATATTTGAATCACATTATTAGTACATTTGAAATAAGTTAGTTTTACATTAACTTAGCACATTTACATTTCAAATAACTTATTTATTTTAATAACCTAATTAGTTGTTTTTCAAAATGTCTGAGGTAATTAAATTTATGGATTAAATTTTAGTATTTTTACAATTATTGTAGCATTGAATTAATTAGTTCATTTTTACAATTAATTAGTATATTTTTCAATAGATTAAATAAATTAACTTAAGCTCTACATTTGAATCACATAATTAGTAAATTTCCAATAAATGAATGAAATTAATGATTTAATTTTAGTATTTTGCATCATTAATAGCATTGAAATTAAATTACTTCAATTTGATGTTGTGCATAGTTGATTATCAATTGCAATTGAATTTAATATTAGTTTTATATTCAAGTTAAATTATAGTATATTGTATACCCAATTATTTTAAATCACATAATTAGTTCATTTAAGTTAATTAAATTAATGGTTTAATGTTTCAAGTTGAACAAAATGGGCAGTAGAAGTGGAAGTGCAAGTGGTGGGAATGTCATATTGAATGAGATCCAACTTGGAAGCATTGTACACCGGTGATGGGGAACAAAAATAGGACAATTTGTAACTATTATGGACTATTGTGAACCGTTAATGAAGAGTGGAGGCATCACTCGATTCAAGTTTCAAATTATTGCATACAGACATGAACTAAAACATCAAAAAGTATCCTAGAATGCCTACAGAAATGAAAGAAGAGATAAAGAGTTTTTACATTAAAAAAAAAAACAAAGCAAAAGCGAAGAAAACTATAGATATCAAAGAAATTCATACTCAATTACGTGGCACAAACTGGGGGGTAGCCACAAACATGTCATAGATAAGGATGATGATGATGTGTACATGTATCCGATAGATATGCACCCTGATGAATGAGATGTTTATCGAGCTATAGTTCGCATCACAAATGAAACAAAATGAGATCGATAATAACATGAAACGTTTGTGGGAAGCAATCATAAAACAAGGGAGTCATCATGTCCTAGTAATGCACCGAGGCTAATACGAAAATCACACAGTGTGCAACATTCGAAACCATTGCCGCTTATTGCCCTCTTGTTGTATAAGTCTTCTACAACAAGAAAAAAAAAATCAAAGATCTATTCAAAGACGGTTCCATTAAAGAAACGATGGGACACTTAATAAGAAAATTCATTTTCTATGAAAGCATCACACCATATAAAGCAAGCTCTCACCACTTTAAGAATATGATTATCAATGTACAACAAGCAGACAATCACTAATTACTCTATTTTTATGTTCTTTGAGTAGATGTAATATGTGACATGTTTTAAATATTTCTTACATATAAATTGAAAGAACGAGAATCAAACCTTCATTTTCATATGAAATAAAGAACAAGTACTTGGAAATGGAATACAAGGAAATAGAAACTTATATGAACCAACAAAGAAAAAAATAGAAGACTTATGAGCTCTCATCACTTTAAGAATATGATTATCAATGTACAACAAGCAGACAATCACTAATTACTCTATTTTTATGTTCTTTGAGTAGATGTAATATGTGACATGTTTTAAATATTTCTTACATATAAATTGAAAGAACGGGAATCGAACCTTCATTTTCATATGAAATAAAGAACAAGTACTTGGAAATGGAATACAAGGAAATAGAAACTTATATGAACCAACAAAAAAAAATAATAGAAGACATATGGGTACACAATAATGTTTGGACAAAGCCAATAAAATTAAGTATAATTAATTTCATGGCTTATTTCTTCCTTAAATCAGTTAGGTAATCCAACGATATCAAAGACCATAAATATATTTATAAGCTGTTGAAGAGTGTTATAAAAGATTTTGGGTAAGAAAATGTGGTCCAACTTGTCATAGATAATAGGTCAACATTCATGAGAGTAGACATGCTATTGATGAAGAAGTTTAACATATATTGGACTCTATGTGCGGTGCACTGTATGGACTTAATGTTTGAAGATATCAATAAAATGTCAAGTGTTCTAGAGATGATAAGCAATGCCCGTAAGATAACTAATTTCATTTACAATCTTGGTTGGTTACTTGCAAAATAAGAAAGTTCTATGGTGAAGGCATTATTCCACCTAAAGTTACGAGGTTTGCCACCAATTATATTGTTCTTTACAATTTTCTGGAAAAAAAAAATTTTAATTTGAAGAAATTTTTTATGAGTGATGAATGAGCACAACATAAGCTTAGTCAGACAAAAATCAACCAAGAAATGGTGAAATTAATGTTCGACCATCCATATTGGGACAAAATGACAAAAGTAGTTTTATTATATGAGCCACTATGCGTGGTGTTCCGACTCGTAGATTCAGAAGTTGTTCCCACAATGCCCTTTGTGTACGAGCTTATGCAAGTGATGAAAAAAAATCCTCATTTATTTACATGATAGAGAATGGATGTTCCAAATAATCAAAGGTCATTGAGAGAAAACACTATGACATCTACTTCATACAATAGGCAATTAAGTGTTATTTATCTTTATAAGTTATAAGTCTTGATTTATATAATTTTTTTCTTACAAATTACTAATTCTACTTAATTTTGTTAGAACATGCTTTTTGAATCCAAGGTTTCAATACAAGCGTGGAGTTGGTAGCGATCTCAAACTACTTCAAGCAGTCCATGAGGTTTCTGTTAAATTAGACCCAACAGTTGAATCGTTTGGTTAATTTGGAAATAAGGTAAACCAAAAACTATTATATTACCCAATCTAATCAAACAATAATTTCACTTATCAATTTATTTCAATATTTACTAAAATATGATATTGACATAATGAACAATGAATGCATAGCTTATACTCTTTCAACAAGCAAAAAGAGGATGCGATGATCGAATGACGGTTGCAGCAAGGTCAACCATGGTCTCCAATAAGGACTATTTCTTAATAGAAAACTAAATTGATTATCATTATTGTAAATTTAGAACATAAGTATTTATATAATCATGAATTTAATTTCAATTGAATGGTGGTTCATGTATAGAAACCATAAGCCTACATTGAGAAAGTTAACCATCAAAATTATTTCCCAAACTACATCATCTTCTGCTTGTGAGAGAATTTGGAGCACATTTGCTCTCATCCACATAAAGCAATGAAATCATTTGGCTTACCCCCAATTGGAATAATTAGGGCCTGTTTGGTTGTTGTTTTTGAAAACTGTTCTGAAAACGATTTTTGAGAGTTGTTTTTAAGAACAATTTTTTGTATTTTTAGAGAAAAAAAAAAATTATGTTTGGGAACTGAATTCTAGAAAACAAATTTTGTTCTCAAAAACAAAAACAAAAATATGTTTGGTTGAGTTAATAAAAAAAAAAAAAAAAACATGTTTGGTTAAATTAATAATTTGAAAAAAAAAAAAAGTAAAACAAAAAAGCATGTTTGGAGTTGTTTTTTATTTATTTATTAATATGTGTTTTCTTTCATTAACTTCATATTATAAATATATAAATAATTTTTGAACTTATACTTCATTTGAATTAAAAATTTATTTCATTTTAAAAATTTTACATTTATTATAATTTTTTTAAAATAATTACTTTACAAATATGTATAATTATATTTAATTTTAATAATATTTTTATTCACACAAATGATAAACTTCTTAATCATTTTAAAAATATTTATTTTAATCAATTATACTAATACATGTTTTCGGTCAAAACATCATTGAAATTGTGGAGTTCGATTTAGCAGGGCTATTGTAAATGCGGCTAGGTTATGGGGAAGAGAGGAGGAAGCTCATGGTTGATTGCTGTGAAAAGGGCTTTCAAATTTCCTACCAAAGAGACTGATAAGAGATGTGGCAAAATAAGAGAGGAACATAACCAAGAGGAAGACGAAGAAAAGATTTGAGATTTTTTCTTGTTGAAAATTTTGAATTTATTATGTTTTTTGGTCTGTTTGAATTGGTTGGTAAATGGATGCAATAGTGGTGTTTGCTGGGTTTTGCACAGAAGAGAAAGAAACAGAGATGGATCTTCTGGAAACCCACGAACTAGAAACCGCATCGCCACAAACCCAGTGAAAGGTTGCAGCTTCAGTCAGCACCGGCGGTGGCGGTGGTGTTGCACTAGTGAATGATGATGTCTCCACTGCTACCGCTGCAGAGCAACGCCATGTGATTGCGGTGGCCTTGGCTACCGTAGCTGCCGCCGAGGGATGACAAATTCAATGGGAAAGCCTCTAAATTACTTTTTCTCTCCTCTTAGAACTAGCAAACTGGGGTTGATTTTAGAGGGTTAAGGCTAACACGTTTTCAGACCTAACAACATTAACCTGAGAAGAGGAGACACAAGAACAAGGAGAACAACTACTTCTTTTTTCCTCTAAATGGTGCAAAAAAACAGGGAAAACAACTTGAAGTTGTTATCAGAAAATAGGGTTTTGAGAACATGGAAAACACGGAGAACAGAAACATCCTTCCTTACCAAACATGTTTTAAGTGTTCTTTTGTTCTACAAAACAAAAAAAGGTTTTCAAGAACACTTTTCAAACAGGCCCTTAGTTTTTTGTTATTATAAAATAAAACTAAACCTACACGATATAGAAGCAAAAAATGATAAAGTTGTTGAGGAAAATTGCATTGATTTCCTTGACATTTTAGACAAAGTGGGTGAAGAAAAGGATAATCAATTGTTCCAATGAGTCAGGCCTTTACACTTGAATGATAAAGTCGAAAATCTTGATCCACAAATTGTTGCTCATGCTTGAGAATTTGGTGTTAATGTTGAATGAGTGTTATCTAAATAAGTTTATAGTGAGAGTTTCAGTAAAGACACTGAGAATTCATTTGAGGTGGCATTGAATTCCTAACCTTCTATTAACTCCACAAGTACTTAACAAAATAATAGACCTAGTGCTACTGGTATTTCTGTTTCTAGTTACGATGATTTAAAAGCTAAAACTAATGATGGAGGTGATAATGCGGGAAATAATGGTGGAAATGTTGGGAAACAACAACAAAGTTAATATCCAATAACCTCATTTGCTTGTGAAGATGATTTCACACACTACACACAAAATGAAGACCATGACCCTAGAAAAGTTGGTCTAGACATAAGAACTATTGGGAAGTCGTAGAGAGGAAGAGAACAAATGATGGCACCATTTAATGAGGAGTTATTTTCAGCCATTTTTGAGTCTATGAGTATAAGGACTCAATTTAGTGACTTACTAAATGAGACTAATGTTTACCCTCCTTATGTGATGGGTTATGGTCCACCTTCTTAAAATTATGTGATAGGTTGAAGTTCAACTGATGAAGAGTATGGTATGTCTACCTATTCTCCTTCTGTGCAAATGTCATACCATGTTCCGTATCAGATGCAATGAGGATTTAACATAAGCACATAGGTGAACCTCGAGTATCCCATCCATGTGGAGACAATGGGCAGGACTCAAAAGATCTTTGTATGAAATTTTTAGATTTTTAATCGATACTACCAAGGCTCAGTGAGTTGGTATCAATATTCTCTCCAACAATAAGACGGAATTCCTTCATCTATCAATTCCATTGAACCACATCGATAATCATTTTGGTATTAAAGGGTCATTATAATGTAATATATATAAATTATTGATATTTAATTAAATCAAATCTTTCATGTAACTTCATAATAAGTGTACACTTACAAAATTTACATTTCTTATCAGCCCATATGATATAATTAAATTTAATATCTCAAATCATATCATACATATATCAATTTCTTCAACAAAACAATTTTACAATGTCTATTATACTTTTAATTTCATTTCTAAGGGTATTTTCTTGCATTTCCATGAGTTTTGATCAATTTTTTATCCACCAATATTTTATGTCAAAATATCAAGATATATTCATAAAATCAAAGTATCAATATATTCATGTTTATCGATATTTTCATCCTTGGTTTTAAGTAATAGGTTTATCATTTTCCTTAGCACTGCTAATCATCTTCCTCAAAGATAGATCCCAAAAAATACAAAGCTTAGGATAGAAAGCGATTGAACAATTACTAGTATTTATAAGTTTAGGTAGATCATATTAGGAACACAACTAAACTTAGAGAGTAATTTTTTGTGAGAACAACATATTTCCTTTTCCTTTTACAAGAATAAAATAATCATAAGCAACATGAACTTTGTTTTTCCAAAATTTGTGAATTTTATTTTCCAAAACATGTAATGTATGATGTAAAAGAACTAGATTCTTTATCCATATGGTCACTAGCTTCAAATTCAAGAATCTAAGAATTGGAATTAGAATTTGAACAAATTTTGTAAGCCTGGCCATGTGATCTAGATTGTACAAAAGCATAGGAATTTGAAGGCACATAATATTTTCCTATGATTTTATATAAAGATCAATATGTTCCTTGGTGAATGGCATGTTCTCAATAGGTAGAGGATTCATAGTAGCATCAAAGGATGTTGCATTTGTAGTATGTATAACTTTAGTGAATAGCCTTTTGTTACTTTTAGAGTATCTTCCTCTCTTATTTCCTTAATAAGACCTTTCATTCAATCTCCATTATGTTTCTCATGTATGCTTTGTTCTTTTGCAGTAGTCACACCAACTTAAATACTTTTCTTTTCCCAAAAATCCTTTCTCAATTGTGAAATTCAAAGCAAAGATTTTAATTGTCGATGCATATGGTGTTTTCATCATGACTCCCAACCTAGATTACTTAAAACACACAAAGGAAAAGTTGATGTAAATATGAGAAGGGATCTTTTCTAAGAACATGACTTCTTATTTGATCCAACTTACAGTTTAGACTAGCAAGAAATTCAAATACATGTTCTCATTCAAGCAAGTCCTCAAGTTGCAGCATCTATAGCAAATTTCATTTCAACATTTGAATACATGTCAACTTCATGCCATAAACTTCTAAAGTACTTGATATGAGGTCACATTAAGATTTCCTTGTTTTGTGTCATGGATTTTAGTCTTCAAACAATATGTTTGGGTGGTATCTCCTTTGCTTTGAATGCTTCTAGGAAAAAATGTCCTAAAGTTTTCTTTATCGTAGAAAGAAATAAGAAAGACTTTCTTATTTCTAACTTCACCAAATTCAATAGCTAGGACATTACCATGGAGTTCTTAGGCTCCCATATTTCATAATTGGGATAAATAGAGTTTGGTTTTGTTACTAATCTTTGGAGATACAACATTTTATGCCGACTCTTCATAACCAACTTGACATACAAGATCACTCCATGAAATTATAACCATTGATTAGCAAGGTTGGATTATCAAGATTGGTAGATTGACATAATATGAAGAATTTTGAGAAGAGATATTATTAGCCATATTTTCCAAATGTAAATACAAAAGAATTTAAGAAAAAAAAAAGACAAAAAATCAAAGAGATTTTTCAAAAGATGCAAAGAGAATAGAGGTATGTAGGAATTTAATGGTACTCTAATACCATATTAGTTAGAACCAATTTTGAATTATATTTCTTGAATAAGTATCATACACTTATATATACCCAATTGTTACCAAATTAGGTTGAAATTAGGCTAAGATTCTACAATGATTTCTAGCTATAATGCAATTGTCCTATAATAAATAATAGTTGAAATAACTAATTACTAGTAATATACAAGGTAACATAATAGCAATTAATTAGATCCCTAAAATTAAGGAATTGTGCTGATTTCTAATACATAATGCTTTCAAATTCTTTGAAAAACTTTTAAGAAAATTATTTGTCTTTTGACATGTCCAATTTATAGAAAATAATTTTGCCTTCAAAATACTTGCACATAATGAACAATGAGTTATAGAATATTATTTCCTCTTAAAGCTTCTATGATAAATTGTATAATTTTGTCTTCAAAATACTTGCATAATTAACGCCCTAGCAAAATTTCACTAGTAAGTTAAGCTTAATTGTGAAACTAACCACCAAATGAATTATTCCTACAATTGTTGTTTCCTTCAATTAGTCACCAAGGCAATTAGATGTTAACAATGCTTTCTTGTAGGGTACCCTCACCAACAATGTTTATATGTATAAACCTTTAATGTTCATTAATTCTAAATTTCCTACACATATATGTAAACTTTGGAAAGTTATTTATAGACTTTGCTTGGTACTGTAGGTGTGGTACATAGAATTGTGACAATACTTAGAGTCTTATGTTTTTGTCAACACAAAACCTAACTCCTCATTACTCACTTTTCACTATAGCAAGATTACTTTTTCTACTTGCATACGTCAATGACATTATAATTACTGAGAGCTCACCTCAATTTCTACAACAATTCATTAATACATCTCTAACGAATTCTTCCTCAAGGACCTTGGATAGTTAAACTACTTTCTTTGTGTAGAGGTTATCCCTGTCTTATCTAATATTTTTTCTTATTAAAACACAAGTAGATACATACATGGCTTAATTTCCAAAGCCAAAATGGATGCAGTAAAAGAAGTCTCTAGTTTCATAACCAAATCATCTTCTTTAAGGATTGACGATGGCTCACCTCTGATTGATGCCACTCTTTATCACTCCATACTACTAGATCCATATGCAATGGGATGACATTGCTAGATCTATTTGTGAGGAAGATTAAAGCAAAGGAAGCATTCATGAAAGTCAGCCCCAAAAACAAAAGAGAAAAGTTTATACCTTTTTTCGACCACAACAATTAATGCTTCAATCCTTTATAGCTTTTTGTCTCGATCTTATCAGACTGTCGCACCTTGATTGTATGGGCAATCAATTGTACATATGGTAGGAAAAGAAAATAATAGAGGTGGATATTAGGTTTTCAAGAATGTAGGTCTCAAGTTGTGTACCAACAAAGTATAAGAGTGCTTTATACAAAGCACTTAAGATTAGGTTAAATTCACCACCTTACCCTTAGTGAGCCAAATCTTAGCATTAACCCTTATGGTGCATCTAAGACAATTTGGTGCACTTAAGTGTTCCAATACTCAATCATATAAGTGTGCACATGTTACTAATAACTCAAATAGAGACCATTATGACCCATAAAATAATTAACGCTCATGGAATTAATTAGACGTAATTTATAGTTTATCTTCACTCCACTATAGAAGATTAATTGCGCTTCAATATTTTATTAAATTACATGAAGCAACTAATTAATTATGTGATTAGTCCATGATCTATTTTTTTTTGCATATGCTCCCTATGAATTAATATTTATAATTTAATTAGAATTTGCTATCAACCAGTTATATTATATTTTAATTTTATTGAGTTACAAATCCACATTTATTTTTTTTATGATTACTTGATATTTCCTTATCCACTAGGATAAAATATCAAATTATGATCTAATGAAATGACTTTAGCTAAGGATTGAACTTATTCATTCCACTAAGGACTACTCAATGGGGATATGGTTGTCCCTAGTGGGATATCATGGTTTCTACATTAAGCATCCATCTCACTACATGTTGAATCAGTGATCATCCAAGATCACAAGAATGTATGACCACTTTAGAGTCTCTCTTATGTGACTCAAAGTGACCATCAACCTAGACATTAGTTTGATGATCTTTCAAGATTAAGAACACTTACAATATAAAATATAGGATATATTACATGTCTAACCAATAGTATAATTGGCATACATCTTCACAAGTCATGTTCAATATGCAACACATTCACACTAGGATATCCACATAAGTAATATCACCAATTAGGAAGGCAATGTACTATAGTCACTATTGAGTTATCTCAAACTCATTAACTATTGTGGACACATTTTGTAAAGCTACAAGGATCCCATGGTTGTGTTCTCTATGTATCTACAAATACCTAGACCATGTACAATGTGTTTGATTAGGTTGAACACTCATAAAGACAATATATAACCGAATATATCCACAAATATGTACACAAGAAAATTGAATAAAAATAAATCAACTTTATTTGTCACTATCTCAAAATGTTTTGCTTTCCAAGGCTATTCAAACACACACTTGCACCCCACAGTATCTATCATTCATCCATCAAATGTCTCATTTACCATCAACAAACTTTCGCAATTCATGCATCAACCATTATCAAACCATTAGATTGCAATCAAAAGCATTCTTTGTTACTTGAAAGGTATTCTTGCTTAAGGTCTTTTGATTGGCAAAGCCTCTCCATTATGGGTGTTGGCTATGCTGGGAATGATAATGATCGAACCTGTACCTCAACCTATAACATTATCCTTTTTAAAGCTATTCCCCTATGAGGTAGAACTCAAAGAAACAAAAAACAATAGATTGATCTTATTTTGATGTCAAATACCATGTTGTTGCCTCCACTTCATGTTCTCCGATCATCTCTTCCAAATATATATTTTGAATTTGTGACAATGTTGGTGCTACATACCTCTATGTCAATCTCATCTTCCACTCTTAAATGAAGCACATAGCCATTGACTTCTTTTTTTTCTTTGTTTATGATAAGGGATTTCTCATAAACAACTTAATGCTAGTTATGTTTATACTGTCAACCAATTTGTTGACTCTTTGACAAAGTCATCATCCTGATAATTGTTTAATAGACATATTTTCAAGATTGGTGTTTGTAATGGAACACCAATCTTGCAAGGCATATAAAAAAATAACATTGGGTTGATTTTGCTCACACCAAATTTAGAAAATTGTTTTTTGTAAATAATTGTTATGGAAAAATAAGACTAGACAACAAGAAAAATAAGAACACACATATTTATGTGGAAAACCTTAAACAAGAAAAACCACGGGCAAAAGATAAAAAAAAAATCCACTATGTCAAAAATTGTTACAAAAGGGAAGAGTATCAAGCAGCCACTACATAAATCCTTGAAAACCTATACATTATCGCATATATATATATATATATATATATATATATATATATATATATATATGTGCAATAAATAAAGCAGGCCCATATCGTGGGGGTAAGCCCCCACAGCCCTAATTGGATCATTGCTAGGCTACGGGGTGGGGCCTATTGGCCCAATCCCTCTGCTATCACCATAGACCTCCCAAAAAATGCATAATTTTTCTTCACCACATATGTCCCACCACAAACTTTTCAAATCAAATCAATAAATAATTTGGGTCACCAAGCTCTAACAATGACCAATCCATTGTAATCACCTTACATTTAAGAGCTTGATTTGGGTAACTGAAAAAATGTATATGGTATGTAATTTGTATCAATTGTACAACAAAATAAGCCAAAAACACTTCCAACTCGAGTTACTTAAAACTTTCAGTATGATGGTAAGGTTATACTATTATCACGATATTTTTCCATAAAATTACATTATGGGAATACCATAATATCTCGCGATAAAATGAGGATTATGGTTTCAAACCTTGCATGTGTCCTCTGTAGAGCCCATTGGTATGAATGATCAAATTCAGCTTTCTTTGGTTGTCTGTGTTTTGCCAACAACATTTGCATTTGGTTGTTATTTTACACACGCATGGGCCATGGTGTATGCTATTGCTAAATTGATGTTTTACCCAAAGGGAAGTTTTCTATCAGAAAGAGTACCTCAAATAATTTAAGTTTTTAATATTTTAATAGTTTTTATAATATTATTTTCTAGAATGCCCTTGTTAAGCATAGTTCCAAGTGAAGATATTTTTCTACTTTTTAAACTTTTTTTTTTTTTTAATTTTCATAATTTCACTAGAAAGAAAAACTAAAATATATTATTCTTATTTTTCTGATTAATAAACATTTATAATATCCATTATAATTTTGAAATTATTAATTAAAACATAAACCTGTCCGGCTTTGGGAGTTGGTGGGGGAACCAACCTCGGAGCCGCCCTTCTAATGGACCAGATTTTCATTAGAAAGAAAAAGAGAAATTATAAAAAAAATCACAAACGTCTCGTCCTCTAAATTTCTCTCTATATTTTTTTTACTTCTCTCAATTACATACCGAACTCACTAAATTAACTGTCCCAAATATAACAAAATTAGGATAATCAAATTATATATATAAAAATCCCATAATACCCCGACTAAAAACACCCTTACAAAATTTCATACGATCCATATATTATCTCTATATGATATCAATTTACGTTAGGGCATTAGGATGATAATTGGATTCCACAAATTTTAACACATTTTTGTGTTTTATGTTATTATTTATTTATTTTTCAAAAAAATGTATTTAATAATGTTTAAAAATAAATAAAAAAATCACTTCAAAATATTTTCAAAGAGAAATGAACAAGTGGGAAAGGTGTCCTCTCCTCCATGCCGCCAAGAGAGATCAAAAAGGAGGCTGAAATGTACAAGTCGGAGAAGCGTCCATTGTTGAACAAAAACCTTCTAGAAGGCTTAAAATCTTGACCCCTTATATTTAAAAGATTTATGTGTTCACATTCTACAATGCCCCCCTTCGAGCCACCACTATATTAAAGGTACCACTAGTGGATTTGGGATCTGCACAAGTACTTCATTTTTTTATTATTATTTCTCACTCTTCACATTAAATTGACTTGGACCCTATTTTCCTTTATTTTTTAATATTTTTTAAAATATATTATAAATATTAAATTATTTTCAATTATTTTTTTATATTTATCACATGAATGTTTAAGCAACCTTTATACAAGAAGAAAAAATTGATTAAAAATATAAAATAATTCATTTACAAAATAACTTTTGAGTTTTTTAAAAAAATATTACAGATAAAAATTATTTTTATAATATATATATAAAGGAAATTGATTTTTATTTTAATAAACAAACAAACAAACAAACACATCCAAATATAGACTCATTGTGTTTTTAGGGGGGAGGAATTGGTTTTGGTTTTTTTTTTTTTTTTTTTGGTTTATAAATGACTGTTTTTTGAATTCTTCTATTCTCAATCTTGAAATCATTTTTGAGTGGATGGTATGATTCCAATGGCACAAGCAAAGAATAAATCCCAATCCCAATTCAAAAAGAAAATTATTTTCTCATTACAAAGGCCTCCAAACAAAACCCCGTCTCAATTTCTTATCACAAACTCAGGTCACAAAATGATGGGTGGGATTACAACATGCATCAAAAATCTCTTTCTGTTACAACTTAGAAGAATCTATTACTCAAATCAATTGCAAGTAAATGTATTAGTAGCTGAATATTCCTCATACCATCCATCAAGGAAGCTTGGCTTTGGTGGCGGAGCTGCAGCGTACTGAGGCGGTGGTGCCATCACCGGAGGCTCCCCATAATAACCTTCTCATTTTCAATGTTCAAATCAAACATCAGACCAAATCACAGGAAAAATGGTGGTTTAATTTTTACTCCTCTCAAGTGGGGGCTAAAGAAAAAACCCACAGCCCACGACCCAGGAGGAGATATGACTGGCATGAACATTTGGGAAAGGTGGAGAGATGACTGATGAGATATTGGGAGAGGGTGATGACAAAAACCACCCCACAGGGCCAAAAAAGAAAAAGAAGAAAGGAAAGCAATAAAGGGAATGATGAAGAATGAGGAAGAGGAGGAAGGTACCAACCTTGTGCAGGGTATGGATAAGCATACTTGGTCTCACTCATATTTGCAAGCAGAAACCAGCAAATTAAGAGTCGGGGAGGAGTGGATCAGAAGGTGGGAATTGGTGGGTTTTAGAAGGGGGTGTTTGGCTTTTATATACGAGACAAGAGAAAGATGGAGAATATTGCAGAGAAACAGAAGGGTCCATAAAGATACACACACGTGACTGCCTGTAGAGGCTTCTCTAGACTCTCTACTAACAGAAGTAGAATGATTAATCAAAGAAGGAGCTGATCTTATCCTAGTTTGGCCTTTGGAGTCTTTTTCAGCCACACATGGCAGGAGGAGGGAGCCACCCACCTTACATTAGACACTAGTTATGGTGTGAACAAGAGAGAAGGGCATTTGCCTTTCGGTCCAATCCTAAGTTTAAGATTGAAGCTGACAGTTACTTTCTTCCTCTTTTAGGCTTTGTCATGACTTTTCTTCCAAACACCCAATTCGCAAAGCAAAATAAAAATATATATATGTAGTATGTGAGAGGGACTTGGGTGGCTTGTGGATGCAGTTGGTGTGGAATCTCACCATCATTTTACAATGAATAGACCAGTATTTATATCAAGGAAAGGATGGAAGAGACCCTCAAATATGTGAGATATTTATGCAAAACTAAAGCTATGTTTGGTTTGGAGACAAAAAAAAAAAAAAAAAAAAAAAAAAAAAAAAAGAAGAAAAATAGAAAAAAAAATTCAAAGTTAATAAATTATTTTTATATATTATTTTATTTATTTTAACTCTTTTTATATAAAGATTAAATAATTTGAAATATATGTACATAATCTTCCTATGATTAATTCACAGTTTTGGAATCACTTTTTATTTTTAGATGCAAAACCCTATTACCAAATCAATTCCAAATGGGGTCTAATCAAATTCGTAGAAAATGTTTCCTACATCTCTTTAAATAAAAAATAAAAATAAAAATAAAAACGCCAAATTTGTATTTCATTTTCTATCTCTATAGTTTCACACCTTAGTTTTTCAGAAAATAAAAATAAGTAATCAAATTTTATATTTGGTTTATATTTTTAAAAAATAAAAAATAATAATAATATAAATAGAACCTAGGGTGTTTGGTAAAACTTTACAAGTATATTTTAAGTTAAATTATATTTAAGTTTTTAACTTAAAATTTATCACTTAATTCTTATTTTAAATATTAAAGTTGTTTAATAAAATTAAGTTAAAATTTATTCTAAATCATCCAATCGATATACTTATCCTCAAAAATTATAATTATGGTAAAAGATGTTTATAACGGATGATGTAGAGTAGCAAAAGAGATATTAGAGGTAATTAGAGTAAATTATGATAAAAATATCAAATAAAGATGTAAACTTAAAAGATAAATTAATTATTTTTACTCATTACTTAAAAATTAATCTTTAATTTAAATCATACTATTAAGTTATTTTACTAAACATATTGAGTTATCAAACACCTACTAAATGATCTACTTATTTACCAGCGAAAATGGGAATTTTTTTTTTTTTGGTGAAGAGTTTTTATTTAAAAATAAAAAATAAAAATTGAAAGTAATATGAGTTCTATTGATCATTGCTCATGTGTTTAAATTACATTAATTTGGGATTTAAAAATAAAAAATATATATATAATCAAATAACTATTTTAGACCATTCCACTAGTTTGCTATATGTTACATCTTATCAAATTCACATGCTAAACCATTTTTAGCATGTACTAATTAAAATCTTCAATGGACACGACTCGGTACTCTCAATCTCACTAACAACCATCTGCTAATACCACTAGAATTCAAGAGCCAAGTTTATGAGCATTGCCCAAGTCTTCCTCAAGCTTCTGCCCTCACATGAATAAAAAAGCTATTGTCGTATGAGTGGATCCATCAGACCAAGAAATAAACAAATAAACCCACTGAATGAGCTGGGCTGGAAAAAACCATGACAAAGGTTTCTTCCCAGACAGCCTGGCAAGACGGTGAGTAAGCATCAAGGGCCTAAGGTTTAACAGATAGTATCATTGATGAATTTTCTATTATAGTTGAAAGTTGGAATAGGCAGATGAATCGACTGTCTCTCCCATAATAGCAATCACTGTACTTTTGGCTTTATCATACATATCATCAATGTCCAACATCTAGCTGCATGTTTATTTCATCATGCAAACACACCATTAAAATCATATCTCAATTTTGATAAATTATGATTCCTACATCTCTGAAATGCCAAAAATTACGATTGCTAAAACTGTTGAAGCAGCTGACGCTGCCCCACAAATAATGTTTGCCGAGAGAGAAGCACAAAACCGATCTGTGAACCTTCCAACCAAGGAAAAACCAACCCAGAATAACTTGCTGAGTTGCTGGCAACAATGTGTGATAAAACTGAGAAGAAAACAGCACAAATTGCCTTCTAATCTATTCTATTCTCCTACTGTCAGCCCAAACCCAAATTTGTAGTCTTTCTTCCGGTGATCTATCTGCAAGACAAATTCAGAATTTTGTCAGATCAAAGTCGTAAAGTATAAACCAGGAATGCTGAAAACCATGAACCCAATAGGAAAAGAAAAGCTGAAAACAGTTGCTTCTCCAATCCAATGTGAAACTAGACTTTCTCTATCCTTGATGCAGGCTATTTAATGAGCCAAGCTAGCAGTTTGATAAGCTAAACATGCCTAATTGACTTTACATGATCCACCCATATGCTGATTTTGCTGCGAAAGTTCAAGTAAAACCTTCCACAGTAGTTCAGAAAGAATGCAAGACTATGCAGTTACATCCATGATCCCTAGACAAGCTCCTACTTGTTAGGGATCCCAGAAGGGTTTGTCACAATTAATTAGATTAAGGAGGAAAAAGAAAATACCATGGACAAAAGTTACCATAAGTTCATGATTTTCCTATATGATAACTGCATTCTGTCCTTTGGAGTTCCTTCCAGTTCATTAAAATGAATAGTGCAGAATAACAATAACAGCTAGGGTGCGGTGCAGGAAAAGGAACAGCCATAAATTAACGTGCATTGGTTCTCACCTCTGCAGAAAGAATGAAATTAAGACCCATATTCAATCGCTCTTCAAGAAAAGCAGCTGTGCACCCATTGGAGTCAATCTTTCCCCTAAGACGGCACTGTAACAACCAGAAGAATCAGTTAAGAAGTGTGATGCCCAGATTCAAAGTTCTGCCTCTAATAGGGACAAAATCTTCAAAGTACAATGAGACCTCAGGAAAATTAAGTCAAGACAAAATTAACATGCTTGGTCAGTGGTGCAATACTTTTAGCCAACACACAACTGTATTTTCATGTGTTGATTTGATCCATAAAAACATAAAATGATATACAAAACAAAGCAAAACTTTACAACGCATAAATACAATTTATCACATGCAGGGTTCAAAATCTTGGCCGAGACCGGTATGACTTGGCCGGTACTAGACCGATAACCTAGTCAAAATCGGTCAAGAATCAAAAACCACAAAAATGAAGAAATTTGGAAGGGCAATTTAGAGCCTCAGTCTCAATTTGCATCTTCATCCTTCAAACCTAAACTTTTGCATCTTGTATGACTGATTTATCTCAATTTAATGCCTTCAAACCTCCGACTCTGGCTCTAAGATGACGTCAGAAGTTTTTGTTGAAATGTGGAATGGGTAATTTTCAGAGAAATGGGCACGTTAGCAGAGAAATGGGTATTAGTGGGGAGATGTCATAAGAAGCAAAGAAGATGAAAGGGGTATTTTATAGAAATGGGTCTCTGGTCTCTTGCAAAGAGATGGAAGAGTATTTCACAAAGAAATCGGTCTGTTGCAGAGAGATGAGAGAGAGGACCAAAATGGGATATTATATTTATGATTATAAATATTTAAATTGAATATAAATATTGATATAAAAATATTAAATTAATGTATAGAATCACAAAATATGTATATAAATATTTAAAATTTATCTATTCAAATGAAAATAAAATTAATAAAAAATCTTGTGTTTTTATAATAGTTTTATTTAGAATATATTTGATAGGAAAAATGACATTTATATTTTTAAAGGTGATTCATGGTTATTTTTTTATGATTAAAAGTATTTTTAAAACATTTAATATGAATAAATTTATTATGAAAATAATTTTTATTAGTTTTATCTAATATTTAATACAGGGTAATAAATAAAAAAAATTAAAATATATTCTATAATGTTCTCTATGTATATTTATTAATTTTTTTAGTCTATTTGATTGTATTTATTTTTGTGATGATTTTATTAATTTTGTTAAAAATTTTAGAGTTCTTAAATTAATATATTTTGTGTATCATCCAATATCAATCCAAGATACCAAGACCGATATGCCTCAGGGCCCTTCAAGTCAATGACCGATACTACAAATAACCATCTCAATCTGCAAGATGAAAACGCATGTGCACATTCACAATCATATGTAGCTTAATTTTTTAACAAAAATGAGAGGAAACTTTGATGGTTTTACTAAGAGGAAAGCTTCCTCTCTTGGTTTATAGGGAACTTTCTTCCACCCATGCATTCTGCTCTATTTTGCAGTCTGAACTTGATTTTGGAATTGGATAGTAGAGGTTGTCTGGTGGTAGATAATAAGTGGTTTCATGTCTATGTGTTTGATGAGCCATTTTTTTGTTTTCTTTGTTTCTCTTAGACCACTTCATCATGTCAATGTCATATTCATTACTGGATAAAGCCATAAGATGACAGTTGTGAATATAAAACCAAAGCTCAAGAAACACATATCAATGTCATTCATTTCTGGATGATCAGTCTTAGGTGTTGGTGCAAGTGCAAGCTTGCCTCTAGAGTAGACCAAGAATTTTACCAACAAAAGATAAATGCTTCATGATAAAATATATGAAATCAGCCATCTTTTTTTTTAATTAATTTTTTTTATTTATTTACAAGAAAAGAAAAAGAACAAACAGGAACAATTATTGCGTGACAAAAACAATTGAAGTAATATATATGCAAAGGCACAAACATAATATCTAGATAAGAAAGTTTTTGCAATACTAGAAATTACCTGTCGAAGGATGTAATCATAACCAAAACTTGCAGTGACATCTCTTGACATATAATTGTACATGAAATCTGATGCTAAAGAAACCTACAGGAAAGAAAATAGCCAACAAATAAAACTAGATAACAAATTCTCTAAGCATCCATTGGGATCAAATTCAAAAGCAACGCATGATTAAAAAATGGAGTAGAGTAACTTTTTCATGCTAAGATAAATGGGACTTTCTTACCTTCTCTGATACTTTCTGAACATAGCTCAGAGCAACCATGCCAGTGCTAGCAACTTGTCCTGTTGCAACCTGCAGGCAAAATGAAAATTTTGATTTAATTATTACAAGAAAGCTTCACTCGGCATTGCAAGTTTTCCACGCCTGCCTCACTTGGCAATTGGAACCCAGTTAAAAAATTAGAGTCCTAGGGGCAGCTGCTTGGCTAATTAATCTGCAACTGGATTAAAACAAAGCCCAAAAAAAGAACATCCCAAGTCACCAGTGACATCTAAAATTTGGTGAACCATCATACTTCCCATCCCCTCTTTATAGGAAGAAGATTTCCAGTTCCCAAAACCTTCCTTAATAGCCATTTTGCACTCAAGAATGTTCCCACTCCTACATGCAAGTTTTAAGAAACTCAATGAGCAAAGATATGATGCTTCAAACACCTTTCAATATAAACCAAAAGATTATATTTTAGAAGAAAACATCGGCTCGGAAACCACAAGTTTTCTTAAGGAAAACCATAGAAAAATTAGAGTCAGAACCAAAGCAGGACAGGCAAATATTTTTCCATGTCTGACATTGTACAAAATTAAGAGCACTCCACATGCATGCAAAAGTCAAATATTTTCACCTTGTGGACCCAAAAATTTACACAATTCTAATCAAATATTTACACCATCTCATTTTAAATTAGCACAATTTTTAACAAGCCATTGAAAGTGAAAGAGGAGATATTGCAAAACAAAGATAAAGAACTCAGTGCCTTTTTTCAGTATTTTAAGATATCCAAATCTTGGGATGCACTCTTGTGCAGCTGTGGAAGGAAATAAAAGCTAAATAACACCCTGTAACAATTTCTAACCAATAACCCTTGATGCAAGGAAAAATCTAAAAAAAAATTAGGTAAGGTGTGTAAGGATTTAAACAATTCGTGAAGATTAAAAGCCAGGCCATAGTACCATCTTATCGGTATTGTAACGAGCAGCATAACCAATTCCTGACTTTCTATGCTGACCAGCCCAAAAAACTTCACCACCCAAAGACAAATAAGGGGTCACACTCTGCAAAAAAATAGCCATTTTCAGCATAAGGTTGATAATGAACATAAACTAATTAAGATATAGCCATGAACAATGGATCTTAGATCCCAAACAGAAAAATATCATTGAGATTAAAAATAAAAATGAAAAAAAAAAAACACTTTGAGATCCCATCATTAAAGCTAATATGAAGAAACTATAAAGACATAAAATGGTATTTGCAAATTAAATTTAATCTCTTTCTCATAAAAAATAAATAACTTGCATGCTCAAAAGGAACCATAATTACATCAAGCTACTTAAGGAAGATCATAAGTAAAATATAATCGTGCCCTTTCCCTCTTAGCCACTAGGTCCATCCAATAAGTGCACCTTTCCGGCTTTTGTTAAATTTAGGAGACTTTTGGACTCTTGAAATATAACCCCCTTGAGCCAACACCATGGGTCTCTCTACCATGCTCCTGGGCCCAGACCTCAGCTCAAACTCTTCTATTTCAAGGATGGGGCCACCCTCTTATAACTCATCTCCTTCTTTTCCTACATGATTAGAACTCTTGATTCAGGAGAGCCCTATTCAATCCTTCCACCTGCTGCAGGTCCACACCAAGTGAAGGATCAAGATTAGGTGAATGCCTTACACACTCAGCCCCAAAACCAGCTACCCAGGAGCACAGTGCATATTATCAGACACCATGTTCTTCACGGCTACCATCTATAGAAACCCTAAGTAGTCTGCAATCTTCAGCTTCTAGCAATCCAAGCAAATAGGAGCAATTGTAAAGCATGAAACCCCACTGCTACCACTAAGGATCCCTACCATCTAATAGGATATCCTTTGATCAGCACCGTCATCCATATAGAGTGCTTCATCTCTGCTGCAACTACATTGACTTCCATAAAATCCCATTAAAAATTTAAATAAAAAAAAAAAAATATCCCCCTCAAATCAGCATACCTTATGTTTTGATCCAAGTTTCCTTTGGCACAAAAGGCCGTCTAATGCAGCCTGCCTATGGAAACCACCCATCTAATAACCAGGGCTTCCAACTGAAGAAATAACCCCCCTGAAGGACCCTAACTGCCTAGAAACAATGTCCCATCCAACTCTACCTCTACAGCACCCAACTTCCAACTGCCATTCATGCCATCCTCAAGCTTCTATCACTCATGAGCAAGACTAATTATCCTGCACCACCTCCAACCAAGCATCCACTTAGAAACCTTTCCTTTCTCCAAACAATTCTCCCACTGCAGTTTATCCCCCTCTCTCCCATTTCCAGCTCAATCTGCATCTTACATCCGTTATTGCCTTTCCCCTTTTTCTGCATTTAAATGAAATCTCACCTGGAATCTCCCCCTTCCCAAACCCAACCCTTACCACTTAAGCCAGGCTTCAAAGGCTTTGACGCATATCTTAACTTTCAGCTATCACCACCCCCCAAACTCCACAAATTTATCCCTCAACTGCAACAATAGGTCTCAAATCTTAACTAACAACTAAAACCAGCCAAGTAGCTTGTGGTCTTTATGAGCAGTTATTAAAAAATGGTTCTGTCAGGGCCTGCTCATATTTGTAATGCCAGAATTGATGTTATCCAATAATTTTTCCTTGATCTAGCTTCCTCTAATAAAATTTCTATAAGACCCAATAAGTAGAAGAAACATCAAGGTAAGTCCTGAATAGATTCTCACCTGGATGTAACTAGCTCCAAATAAAGCACCATTTCCAAGTTGAAGTTGAGTCCTGTAATCACCACCCTGTATGGGAAAAAATAAAATAAAGGTCAGCATCATCATTGAAAGGGTACCATCCAAGGCTTCAAGAAAATTTCAAACTTAAAGACAGATCCATTTGATTAACTGATTTATTAGCTCATCAACATCCAACAAAAACTCAAATAAGATGCTAGTTGCACAAAGAGTGTACTAACTATATTTTATAGCAGGTTCTTCATCAGCCACACAAGTACCAAATGGATTAAATTACACATCACAATAGATTTAATGGCTTCAAAATAATTAAGGGATATGAAGCAGAAGAAAAAGAATCATCAGAACAGATCTACAATACAAATTTCAAAAACTCAACTTGAGTCGAATGTTAATAAATAGATTGTTCGAGACCTATGTGGCAAGTGTAGTTTGCATTCTTACAATTTTCCAGTGATTTCAAATCCATGACTCCAGGTTGGTATCATAAGTTTCAGCAAATAAACAGCTTAAGGTAGAATACAAAATGGACTAAATGTGTCCCAGCTCAGGTAATCATGCAGTGGCAGCAGTATTAATAATGCATGTAGTTAAAAAGTTGGTTTACTTTGTAATGTTTTATGCTTTCATGAATTATAGTGAGCAGTGTCCTAACCATTTTGATGTGTGCAAATAGATTGCCTTTTCGAACTAGTATACATTTATCCTCCTTTTTATCAAACTTTGTACAAAGAATTTTGCACTTATGTGAAGGACTTCTCATCCTACTTCCTACTTACTATCTCAACGTACTGAAATGATTGTTTGTGATCAAAAAACAAAAAGGCAATGTCAATGAACTTATTTTTTTAACAGGATTGTGGCCTTGCCTGCAGATTTGTGGTACATAATGTCAATATAGCATGAATCCCAGCAATAACATACACAAGTTACAACTTTTTTTTTTTTTTTTTAAATTTGACAAAAGGAGAGAAAAATAGTCAGAAAAAACAACATTCAGATATTTATTAACCACCAGAAAATATTCATTTCATGAAGGTTTTCTAACAGATTTAGCAGTCAAATCTTACTTAATAAACCTCTAACCAAAGGCAATGTGGCATGACTTGAGGCAAATCCAAGAACTTCAAACTAGTTACACCTCTCTACTCTCTCAAACTAGTATATTAAACATCATATTTAAGTAATAACAAACAGAACAAATTCCACCATATTTAATGCAAAACAAAAGAATATGATGCTTATTCGAGATTATATGTCCTCTGAATTGAATAACAAGAATCACATTTGCTATTCCTCTTATAGAATTTGAGCAGTAACAAGCTGGTAAACAATGGACAGAAGTGAATTTTCCAAATAACAATTGCATTCATAGGAAGGTAGAGGTAGAACAAAGTAGAACAAGATGAAAGGAACTCAAGAGATTTAGTCTTTTGGAACCTTAAAATAAATAAATAAATAAAAAGGTGTAGTCTTTTGGAACCAGTAAGGAGTAACTTTGTTAAAGTTTCACCAAAAAGATGACAAAGGCCATGAGAATGAAGACAGAGCCAATGAGGAAAAGAAAAGAAAAAAAATAACCAACAATGTACCAGATGAAAAGGAGGAGAAGGACTTGGCAAAAATACAAGGCATGAGTTAAAAGATTTGTGAGTTAAGTTTTATTTGTGTGTGTAATGGTGCAGAGATAATGAAGATCTTTTGCACCATCTTTGAAAGATTTTAAAGGATACATATTTACCCTATAATATAAGTTGCCAGTGTGATCTAAGACACTCAGAATAGCCTATCAGAAGGGCGGGCTAATAAAGATACCATAACATTACATATATAGTTCTGAAAAAAAAAAACCTTGAGAACAATCACAAAAATATTAATTAGCAAGAACTGACCTTGTAATCAAAATTAACCATGCCATGTGACATATGTGGCTCACTTGTAAGCTGAAAAAGGAGGAAAAAAAGGGTAAATCAGTTAGCACTAAATATTAGAAAATTATAATGGCAAAAAAAAGTGAGCGAAAGTGACAGTTGACATATATATTACCTGAGCATTAGCCTTCAGAGTGAGATTTTCAGTCAAATCACACTTCACTCTTGCATTCAGCCTCCCGTCGGTCAATATTCTCCCAAAAAGCATCAACTGTTAAGCAACCAAAAATGCTCCAATGCTTTCATTCAACATTCATGAAAACAAACTAGTTGCACATCACACTACCAATAAGATATTTCCCATAAAAGTAAATCTGAAAAATTAGGCCTACCTTTGGGTCTATAAAGTTAGCGCCAAACTCATAATGAGCAGTTGGGATTTTAATAGTTTCAGAGGATTGAGAAGGAATTTCAGTGGGCCCCATGAACACGCTGATAGATGGTTAACAAGGCATCATTATCAAGATTGATGAGAGAAAAATGGAACACAAAAGAAAAATAATAACAACAAACTTTGAAGAGAACAATAAACAAAAAGGGGGAATCTACCTGTGACTGAGTGAGAATTTCTGATTGAGCCCCTTGGTAAAGTCAAACCGCATCCCCTCAAAAAGCTCTGGCTTTAAAGACACTGCAACACAAAATATTAATAAAGGCAGTCAACATTAACAACTTAATAAAAGAATGCCCCTCTCTGACTCACCCCAAAACCTTCTGTGCTCACCTGATTTTTTACTTCTAGAATTTTAAGATATCACTATCCATGAGCATAATGCAACAAATGCACATAAACATAAAAGTTTCTGTCTTCATAAAAATGGGTGGCGTAGAATTGCACAACTAAAAGAAAAAGTACAAGCAATCACTGAACTGAATATTATACAACCATGAAATTAACTGAATTATTTCAGAGAACTTGGAAAAAATCTATTCAAAATTCATAAATATGATCATCAAATCCTAATTTCATATTAGAGGAGGGCCCATTCATAAACCTATGGAAATGCCCTTACTCCTTGAATCTATGAATAACTGCCAAAATCCAAATTACACTTAAGCTGAAACCACTGTTTATTCTGCTTTTACCATTGGAACACTCCTCTCGTAAAGCCGCTCTCAGCAGGGAACAAGAAAAACATTAGAATCTAAATCAGTAAACCACTTTTGCTTTCAATTGATTGATGATATCACAATCTCACTGTTACAAGTCCAACCCATGCTATAATCATCCAAATACCAATATGCACTAGGGTTTCAAACGCCAAGATTTAGCTAAAAACCCTACTGCAAAAAATAAATAAATAAATAATGAAAAATAAAAAATAAAAACGCATTATGGCAAAGTTACAGATCAAGAAATCAGACCAACGGAGAAAACTCAAAACAGACACATGAATATATATGAAACGAACAACAAAAAAGACAGACGGACATAGAAGAAATGGACCAGAAAAAAAATTAGAAAATAAAAAATCGAGTAGTGATGAGAATGTGAGGGTACTGACTGAGAGCTTCGCGGTGGATTTCTTCGTAGGGGATGGGGCAAGGAAGATCGAGGTAGTCGACTTTCTCATCGGGCTTAGGTGGGGCAGGAGGAGCCGGAGGTGCTGGCGGAGGAACGAATCCGGCCATTGTTGGCGTCAGATTTTGTCAGCAAATCTAGGGTTTATGGAGAACCCTAGAGACAGAGAGCCTCTGGTTTTACAGAGAGCCTCAGTGTGTCGTAGCGTGGAGATTTCAAATGGAGGGTTTAACAGCGGCTTCCCTTAAAACCCTAGACGACTGTACTCCATACTGTTTTGAAATTAAATAAATAAATAATAAATAATAATAATTATCAATAATCACAGACATATCGGATACCTCAATTTTCACAAATATATCAAAAATATATAAACCGATATTTTGTGTCTTGAATATTTTGATATAAAATATCGTTGACATAAAAATAAATGAAAATTCTAAAAATATTAAAGAAAAAAACTCTAAAAATTTATATTTTAAGCAAAAATATATATTTTTGTTGTAAAACAAAGTGAGAGAAGAAGAAAGCAAGAAAAAGATAATAGAATGCATGGAAAAACTCTATTGAATTTCACTAGGGGTCTCTTCCTTTTATAGGGAGTTATAAAAGATATTTATGGATGATCATCTACAAGTTACCATAGTGATACAGGAATCTCATATTTTAAAACACTTCCCCTTGGATGATCATAAGAATATGCTTCATTAAAACCTTATTAGGAAAAACCCTAGTGAAGAAAAAATAGTACAATATTCTTATAATTCTTTAAGTTGCTCTTGATATGTTAGGATTGTCTCGTTAAAAACCTTGTCAATAAAACATAGTAGGACAAAACCTGGACGAAGGGAAAAATAGTACAATACACTAACACCCTTTTACAAGCATACTCCCCCTCATGTCGATATCCTTGAGTTGACACATTTCAATCCTGTGTATTAACTTCTTGAATGTTGAGGTTAGCAATGATTTTGTGACTAAATCTGCTAGATTATCACTTGAGCGTATTTGTTACAAATCAATTTCACCACTCTTCTTTAATAGAGGAGAGTCCACATGATTCCCGAATATGCTGGATCATAGATCTTAGCCATATGGATGCACGACTTGCTTCATGAATTGCTAGTATTTCTAAATGATTTCGTGATGTGGCCACCATTGTTTGTTTAACAGATCTCCATAAAATAGTAGTATCATTGTAATTAAACACATACCTTGTTTGTGACCTACCTTTATGTGGATCTGAAAGATATCCTGCATCTACATATCCAAGCAATTGTTGCTTTGATTCCCTTGAGAAAAATAGACTCATATCAGTAATTCCACAAAGATAACGCAATATATGTTTAATACCATTCCAATGTCTTCGAGTTGGAGCAGAACTGTATCTTGCTAATAAATTGACAAAAAAAAAAATCTAAATGTGTACAATTGGCAAAATACATAAGTGCACCAATAGTACTAAGATATAGTACTTCAGAACCAAATAATTCATCATTTTTTTCGCAATGACGAAATTGGTCATTTTTCACATCAAGTGATCGAACAACCATAGGAAAACTTAAAGGATGCGCTTTATCCATATAAAAACGCTTCAAAGCTTTTTTAATGTATGTTGATTGATGTACTAAAACTCCATTTGGAAAATGCTCAATATGTAGGTCGAGACAAAATTTTATTTTTCCAAGATCTTTCATCTCAAATTCCTTTTTCAAGTAATTTGTTGTTCTTGTGAGATTTTCAGGAGTTCCAACAAGATTTAAGTCATCAACATATACTGTAATAATTGCAAATCCGATTTATAATTTCTTAATGAAGATGCTTGGGCATATAGGGTTATTCACATACCCTTCTTTTAGCAAGTATTTGCTAAGACGATTGTATCACATGCGTCTAGATTGCTTTAATCCATGTAAGGATCGTTGCAACTTGATTGAGTACATGCTACGAGGCTTTGTACAATTTGCTTCAAGCAATTTAAATCCTTAAGAGATTTTCATGTATATTTCATTATCCATGGATCCATATAAATATGTTGTGATAACATTCATGAGACGCATATCTAGTCCTTCTAAGACTGCCAAACTAATTAAGAAACGAAATGTGATCGCGTTCATGATGGGAGAGTATGTTTCCTTGTAGTCAATACCATTTCTCTGTAAGAAACCTTGTGCTACTAATCGCGCTTTATATCTTATGATCTCATTATTCTCATTATATTTTCGTACAAATACTCATAAACCTAATAGGCTTTACATCTTCAGGTGTTTGGACTACAAGTCCAAAACTTCTTGTTTTGTTAATGAGTTTAACTTTGTCTGCATAAATTTCTATGTTGGCATTCTTCCACATTTCGTGGTTCAAGATCTTCATCATGATATCGGAGGCCACTTGAAAAGCGAAAATGTAATATTCTTTCGATCCCCTTTTTCTCCCGTGTAAACAGAACTTACTGAGATCTCACAAGTTTCAAGTAAGATCCTTGTATACATTTCGTGGTTCAGGATGTTCATCAAGCTTTTCTTGGGTTCTCCTCTTCCGAAGAGTTACATCCTTTAAGCCAACAAGTCTACCACGCTTTAGGCGTATCTTAAATTCATTTGTTAATTGTCCTACAATGACATCAATCTATGTTGGAGTATTTGCAGTCGGGATATATGACTTTGTCACTTTCTTTGTATTAATGAATGCATCTTGTAATTGGTTTGCATGATTTTGCAAATAAATAATCTTTTAAACTTCTGATTCACATTGATTGGTACGAGGGTCAAGATAAGTTAAAGTTAATGCATTCCAAATAATTTCACGTCGTTCTTCTAGAACTGGCTCTTCTAGAACTGGCTCTTCTCCCCTTAATAGTGAGAAAATTGTCTCATTAAAATGATAATTCACACATGTCATTCTACCTTTTAAGTGTATAGGTAGACTAGTCACTAAATAAAAACTTCTGGTTTTATAATGTACATCCATACGACCTTTTACCCTAGGGGGCCAAGTTGGTCTTACAAGATTCTTCTGGATTTATCATCGTATAAAGTGTCATTCACATGAAATCAAATACTACTAGTGAAATGGTATAAGCTCTTCTAGAGCCTTTAATTAGGTTTCTATTACCTGATATACAATTAACATTGTTTGTCATCAATGTTGTGCAATTAATGAGACGAGTTTCATCTAAGTAACAAGTCATAAAACATTGTCATAAAGGCTTTGTCTTTATAGAGTTGAAGAAATATTATTATAAAGAAAGAGTTAAAATCAATGGAAAAATCCTAGTCATTGATGATGACTTAATAAGTTGTATAAAAGCAATGAGAACATCTATAACATAAAAAAACAAATATGAAAAGATAATATAAAGTTATATATTTCTTAAATATCTCATATATTTGATTTTGTAAGTGTGGAGCAATTTATACATGAAATAACTATAAAGTATTTCAATAATCAAACTAATTGTAGTGATGGATCAAGGTATGAGAGAGATCCGTGTATCTTCAAGTATAAATAAAGAAAATAATTTAAATGATAAATAATAAAATGTGAAATAAACTATAAAAGATGAATAATAAACAATGTGTTCGAAGATGATAACAAAATAAACATATTTGCAAATTACTAAATAAAAACATAATGTTTAATCATAACAAACATTTCCATCACCAATTAGATGGTCAATTTTCCCATTAGGATTCTCAAAGAAATTTGAAACATCTAAATGGGTTAGATCCACTGGGCCATCACTATCAATGAAGTTTATTTCAACTTCCTTTCCTTTTGCTTTTATTGAGGCTTGATAAAGGTCAACAAAATGTTTTAAAGTACGACAAGTACGTGACCAATGTCCTTTCATGCCACATCTATGACACTTATTCTCATCAACATGTTTACTTTGTGGTTCTATCCCCTTTTCAGGTTGTGCCTTTGAATTATTCCACTTCTAGTGGTTTGAGTTGTTCTTTTTTACTTTGAGAACCACTATGATGAGAAGAATTGTGTTTACCATGACCTCGACTTTGTCCATAGCCTCGTCCTTGTTCATGTCTAAGGGTTTGAATAGATGTGGCATTGGCTTCAAGCAATGATACAGACCCAGTATGACGAGATTGATGGTTTTTCAATAAAAGCTCATTATTTTGTTCAGCCACAAGAAGACATGAGATCAATTATGAATATTTAGTGAAACGACGCTCTCGATATTGGTGCTGCATGACCACATTCGAGGCATGAAAAGTCGTAAATGTTTTTTCAAGCATATCTTCTTCAATGACTTTTTTTCCACACAATTTTAACTGTGAGCTCATTTTGAATAAGGTCGAGTTGTAGTCACTAACAAACTTAAAATCTTGTAATCTCAAGTGTATCCAATCATAGCATGCCTTTGGAAGGATTACGGTTTTTTGGTGGTCATACCGTTCCCTTAGATTATTCCAAATGATGAAAAGATCTTTGATAGTAAGGTATTCACATTTTAATCCTTCATTAATGTGATGGCGAAGGAATATTAAAGCTCTGGCGCGATCCTACAGGGATGTGTCATTTTCTTTTTTAATGGTATTTTCAAGATTCATTGCATCTAGATGAATTTCAACATCTAGAACCCAAGATAAGTAGTTTTTGCCCGAAATATCGCGAGCAACAAATTCAAGTTTTGCAAGGTTTGACATTATCTGAAAATTATATATATAGAATAATATTAATCAAAAAAATATTTCAATTATCATAATAAACTATTAATAAAATGTTTTAACAATATTTCAAGTAAATAATATATAAAAAAATATAATAACCTAGAATTTATCAATTATAAATATGAAATAGGAATTAAAACATAATATATATATTTTCTTTTTCTTTTTCATAACTTCGGGCTATGAATTATTTTATGTAAATTTGTACATAGCTTCATGTGAGTGTTTAGCCAGGTTGGCAATTCCGGACAAAATTCCTAAGTGTCCCCTAACTCGGCTTTCCTATTCCTATTCGGACTACTTGACTTTGAAGACTAAGACTTTGCTAAGAGGCCGAGGTATGTAGCTGAGTGTGTGGTGATTGGATGTGAATCAACCCGGTTTTTAATCTTTAAATGTGTTAGAAAGTTGGGAAAAATGGTTTTTGGTGCAAGGCTTTCATTCCTCTGTTTCTGGATCGATCTAGGTGTAAGGGTGGATCTATCCAACTAATGTTTTTTTGATCAAATCTCAACCATTATATTAAGGGTTTCTTTTTACACTTTAAAAACCAATCTTCTCTCATTTTCTGGGGAGAGTGACTGCAGAAACGTGGAGAAAGCAGCCACACTCCTTGTGTTCTTCATCTTCTCATTTTGTTTTCCCAATTTAAGGTTTTTGATTGCAAAGAAAATCCAATTCTCTTAATGTTTTACAAACTAGTTTTTAATGGATTTTCTTGAGCAACAAATAGGTTGATTCATTTCTTCCTTCATATCTCAATCTCTCATTCTATTTGGGTTTGTGCAAAAACCCATTTTCTTCTTATGTTGATTCAAGAAGAGGCCGAGATTGAGCTTGGTGCGGACTCCAAGTGTGCTCCAAAAGGAGAAGCTGAAAATGAAGGTACTAATCAAGTATTCCGGGAAGGATTGGTTGGCTTGAGCTAGGTAAAACCTTGTACTCAGTTTTTATTCTTCATAGTGGAGTTTTCAATCAGTGATAGGCCCGTGGTTTTTGATCTCTTCGGAGTTTTCCACGTTAAAAATCCGGTGTTCATTGTCTCTTTCTCTCACTCTATATTTTGATTTATTTTTTAGGAGTGTTAAAGCATTTGCATGTGTTTTGCATTTATAAATTGTTGGGAGAGTGTTGATGCATACATTATTGCTTGTGGATGTTTTGCTTTGCTGAAAAGTTATTGGAAGAAAAATTTCTTGACATTAAGATAGTCTAAGGTTAGGTAATCTTTGTTGGGAGAATTTTTAAATTGTTCTACAACACCTATTCACCCCCCTCTAGATGTAGTTCATTATTGAGATTCACATTTTCATTATGTAGATTTGTACATAACTTCAGGCTATGAACATTTATTTATTTTATAGCTTCTGGCTATATAATATTGTTTGGTATAACTTCTAGTTATACCATATAATTAAAAATAAATAATTAGGGATCATATACATAACTTCTAGTCATGCATTTGTAATTTTATAATTTTCCCATAACTTTTGATTATATGAATTGCACATATTTTTCATAACTTCTGGTTATGAATTTACCCTATAATTTATAATTTATCTCATAACTTCTCGTTATAGTGGTTGTACATATTTTTCAAAACTTCTGGTTATGAATTTACCTTATAATTTATAATTTATCCCATAACTTCTGGTTATAGCAATTGTATATATTTTTCACAACTTCTGGTTATGAATTTACCCTATAATTTATAATTTATCCCATAACTTATGGTTATAGGGATTGTACATATTTTTCATAACTTCTAGTTATGAATTTACCCCATAATTTATAATTTATCCCATAACTTCTTTTTGTGAGAGAAAAGAGAGAAGATCTTTTTACTTCTATGAAGGGAAGAATGTCTTTCTATTTATCTGAATAGAGAAAAATCTTTTTATTTCTATTATAGAGACTATTTGTGCTGATAACGTGTTGTAAAACAAAGTGATAGAAGAAGAAAGTAATAAAGAGAGAGAATAGAATGCATGGGAAAACTCTATTGAAGTTCATTAGGGGTCTCTCCCTTTTATAGGGAGTTACAAAAGATATTTGTGGATGATCATCCACAAGTTACCATAGTGATATAAAATATCATATTTTATAACAATTTTAAAATTATTTAAAAAAATGATATATATAATTTGTCATATTTGATAATAATATCCTCTAGTTTTATAAAAAAATATAAATTTTATAATTTTACATTTATCATGAAGTTTCATTATATATTATTTGATAATAATATTATGATAACATATCTAATTTTAAAATATATTTAATATTAAAATTATGATCCATTTTAATTTAAATATATTTAATATATCAAATAAATAATAATATATGTATAATTTTTTTAATATTTATATTTTTTATATTTAATAAATATATAGATCATATAAAAAAGACCTATTAAGAAAATTATGTTTTTGTGTAATAAATTAAATCAAATGTAAAAATAAAATAATTAGAAGTTATTTATTTAATAATTGAAAAATATTCAGAAATGTTTGTTGAAATACGAAAAATTCTAAAAATCAGTGAATTATTAGTAAAATATTATATATCGTCGGGTATTTTAAACCTTGATAATAAGTATTGTCCTACTACAATACCAAATTGAAATCTCGTTCAATTATGTCTTGTTATTTTTTCTTTTTTTCTTTTGTTAATTTCATTGAGATCCCCTAAGGTTTTGGTTAGATAAATTTAACTTTTATAAATTTGAAATTTCATCAAATACCTTCCTTGTTTTGAATAAGATAGTAGGTGGGTGAAAATTGAAAATGAAAATGATAGAGGAGGTATTTGATGAAATTTCAAATCAATTGAGGTTGGGTGTATTAATCAAAATCTTAGAGAGATCAATGAAAATAAACTTTTTTATTTATTTATATTTAGTTTCATTTCTTTATATCATGATCTCATATCATCTATTCACTTAGATTTTATGATGTATTTTCAATGTTCAAAATTGAAAATTCGATAAATTGGTGCGATTGAATGTCTTAACATTTCCCATGATAATAAGATTAATTTAAGGTGTGAGTTGATGAAACTCATCTAATATTGCTATTAAAATCCAAATAATGACTAATTTTATAATTAGGTTTGATTTAGTACATCTAAATTTGAGCTTAGGGTTTATTAATTGGATGAGTCTCAATTTGGTTGAATTTTCATTTAATGTATTTAGGTTAGGTGGCTTAGAACTTATTTTGAAGTGATTTTGTTAAAAACTCCTTTCACCTTTTTATTCATAACCTTATATATTGGAGAGGAAAAAAAAAAGGTCTATTTGGTTAAAGGGGTTAATTTTCGAGTAAGACGAGTTTGGATTGATTACTAGTCTAAG
This sequence comes from Vitis vinifera, assembly GCF_030704535.1. Taxonomy (NCBI): domain Eukaryota; kingdom Viridiplantae; phylum Streptophyta; class Magnoliopsida; order Vitales; family Vitaceae; genus Vitis; species Vitis vinifera. Next base: position 10,103,422 of record NC_081807.1, on the reverse strand, counting down.
TATTGGTCTCATCTTTTAGCATAATAAAACATCATTGTCAATAAAGGATGTTTATGGTAATGGTGAAAACGAAATGTGTATTAATTGTTTTAGAGGATGTTTTTTATTCTTTAGGTGAGCCGAGAAAAAAAAAAAGCAAAATAAAAAGGTTAATAATCTTAAAGACAAAAATGTGCATAAGTTAGTCTTATTGTATTTTCTTAAGCATGTTTTATTTGGAAATGAAGGAAAAAATATAATAAACATGCAATGAGTCGGTCTTATTGATGGTTCAAAAGTTTTTAATAAGTACCCATAAAGTAAGATTTGTTATAAAAGAACACAACAGTTCTCTATTGTGTTTTGATCTTATGAGAATGGCTTTTGATTAATAATTAAAAAAACTAGTTACGCTAGAAGGAGGGCTTGAACCTCCGACCTTGTGGTTAACAGCCACACGCTCTAACCAACTGAGCTATTCCAGCTACATTTAAATAAAAATATATTATAATATTTTATTATTTTAATAGTTTTTAATATTGAAAATATATAAATTAATGTAATAATAAAGATACTTTAATCATTATATTAAAAAGAATGATTCTTTTAATGGATCTCTTCACAAGAAACAAGATGTGTTTTCATCTTATATAAAATAATTAAAAAATGAAAAAAAAAAAAGCCACAATTAGACATGAAAATATTCTAACATTTTTTATTTATTTTAATGGTTTTTAAGATTGGCAATGTATACATTATGTGATAAGAAAGGTACTTTAATGATTATATTAAAATAATCAAAATTATTTACTATAATCTAGTTGGATTTTCATGTCTTCCACATTTAAGCATATGAGCCTATTCTGATTATCAAAATGAAATATGCTAACCATATGTTACTTCGAGTTGTCCATGAATATTAAACTAGAGTGGCTCACGGATATTAAACTAGAGTGCTACTTTTATATTGAGATTCATTGAGCTCTAATAAATTTTTTGGGCTCTGATGTGAGATTTATATTACCTTGTACTTTGATTGTATTGTTACTTACATATATGTTTATGTTTGTTGATTACATTATCTTAACATGAATTTGATAGTTATCCTTGTGTTCACTACTTAAACCTACTTCGAAGGGATGTTAACAAGATTATTACAAGTATTTGAATAAGTTAGAATCATTGCATGATGTTCTTTAAGACATTTTAAGCCAACTAACAACCCCACAACATGGAATTATGGGTGACCCAAAAGATGAAGATGATTCGAGAAAAGCTTACAACATATGTTGTTGCCATTACAATTGTGATGGAAAACAAAAACAAAGAGAATAATTCTATCTCACCTTCAATGGGGATAACTTCACTATCATAGAATTAATTATAAATGTTTTTTTTTCAAATATAAGATTGTATGAACCATTTGATTTTAAGAACTTAACTATGCAATTGTTTCAAAAATCAACCTAGTTAATTATTTATTTTATTTTTGGTAAATGAAACCCAACTATACTTAAGTTTAGATGAATATTCAAATTGATAACTCAACCTCAGTTAAGTTCTTCAAAAATGAAACTTAACCAAAGGCAAGTCAAGGTGAATAATTTGATGAACATAATTATCATTGGTACATGTCATTTTAAATAATTGTCATTTTATTTATTTCAATTGTAAGACTATATGAACTATTTGATTTTAAGAACTTAACTATGCAATTATTTGTAAGTGACAACAGTTAAATCCAAGTAAAATTTTTTAAATGAAAATATAACCATATAGGCAAACATTTCAAGTTTAGACAGGTTAACCAACCATAGTTTAATTTAAGCAAATATTTTGATTCATAATTCAACCGTATTAAATTCTTTGTAAATTAATTCAAGTAAATAATCTAATTGAGAAACTTAACCCTAGTTATTTTTAAAAAAAAAATGAAACTCAAGTATACTTAAGTTTAAGTGATTATTTAAATTAAGAACTCAACCTTAGTTAAGTTTTTCATAAATGAAACTTAACCACAACCAAGTTAGGGTGAATTGATATTGACATTGATTTGAGTATTAAACCCATATCTTTTACAATATACATGACTTGAATAAGGATACAAGTCATGGGTTCCTTGTAAGTAGATAAGTTTTCTATATTCAGTTCATATATTTGGGCAAACTAGTAGATACTATAGTGCACTACCTTTTAATTGGAGAGATGATTTGTCTTAGTCGTCAGGATGAGTTTCCCATGGTGAATGTACTAGTATATGTGATGCACATTAGACAAGACTCACGGTGAATCATGATGTAAGGTGTGAGTTGATGAATCTCATCTAATGTTGCTATTACAATCCAAATAATTAATATCAATATAATGACTAATATTATAATTAGGTTTGATTTAGTGCATCTAAATTTAAGTTTAGGGTTTATTAATCGGATGAGTTTAAAGTTGGCTAAATTATCATTTAATGTATTTAGGTTTAGAGGTTTAGAACTTATTTTGAAGTGATTTTGTTAACAAAATATTTGCCTATATCACCTTTTTATTTATAACCTGGTATATTAGAAAAAAATATATAGGGTTACTTGGTCAAAAAAAGTTAAAATAGAATTCATATTCATGAAAGTAACCAATCACCTTTAAATTAAAAACCCTAATAGGACAATAATACCTTTTTTTATTTCTCTTCAACATGTAAATTTTCTTCTCCTATGGGAACCTAGAAAACTTTTCACCCTCGTTCCCAAACCCTAAAAAACTTCACACCTCTCATTCCCAAACCCTAGGAAACTTCTCGCCTCTTTTTGTAGAAAATCATTCACTTATATATATATATATATATATATATTGTGAAGTTATCTCATGCTCCATCTTTGAGCAAGACGCAAAAAATGAGTTAATTAAAGAGTGATAAGCGAAAAAGCTTTAAAATGTTGGCTAGAAAGCAAAGATCTTAGTTGCTAATGGAAGAGTAAAGTGAATCTACTAAGCTCGTGAGTGTAGTCTTCATTTATAATTTTTTCAAATTTTTGGGGATATTATGTAATGGTGTTTGCATAGGATTAGGTTTGCTACTTAATGTTTTGGGAACATTTAATTTCTGAACTATTAAATGTGTTCAAAATAATAAATTAAATATTTATAATTTTTTTTAGTTCATTATTATTATTAGTCATGTATTTGAAGTAAATTAGATGTTGATTAGAGATAAATTTCAAAGAATTTATGAAATTTTAGGGATTTTTGAAATTTTTAGGGAGGTTATGCAATGATGTTTGAATAGGTTTAGGTTTAATACTTAATTGTTTTAAAATTTTGTAAACTATTGAAATGTGTCCAAAATAATAAATTGCTATTAGGTTAATCTATTATTGTACAACATTTATAATTTTCTATTAGATTTTTAATAATTTCATTTAGTTTAATTTATAGATTGTTACTCTATCAACACGTTTAATAGTTAAAATACCTTAAGAAAAGCACTTTCCTACGAATGTCGCATATCTATCACACCTTACTATGATAAAAATTTTAAGTTTTCCTAAATGAAATTTGGTCTATACTCTTCTATCAATTCTAGAAATAATGTTGGATTTTCTTGAACGGGTCCATAAATCTAGCTCATAATATTCAGGGATTTTCATTGATCTAGTTTTCCTTTTTGATTGCCATTAACAACCATAAATTATGACATTGACTCTGTGATGGGTTGTGAATATAAATAGAGCCTTTTTGTGGGTAGGTTCCTAAGCCTCCAATCTCTATTCAGATATATATACACCATCATTTCGAGATTGATTAACGGTTTAATAGCACCTCAACCCATCTGCATATCAAATTTATTTCCAAATTCCCAAACAATCAATAGTTAGAGGTATGTTTTGATTCTTCCTTTATTTCCACATTTGATATATGTTGTTAAGGTTTTGAGCATGTTTAGATTGGTTTTAGCACTAACAGATGGTATTAGAGTTATTATATTGTCTCTGCCTTGATTATGTGCAATATGGAAAAATTGATTATGCGTCTTGATTATTTTTTATTTTTTTATTCTTCTTTTGGTTCCTTTTTTGTCCATGACACTCTTTTTCTGGTTGGAGATTTGTTAAGAGGTCAAGTTTACAATAATATTTTTTTTCTAAAAATGAAAATTTTCTAGAAAATTAAAAATTCAAGTATTTTGTGAAATTTTCATAAATTTGGTATTTTGTGAAAAAATTTCATATTTTGGTGTTTTTATGAAAAAAAAATCATAAATTTGGCATTTTGTGAATACCATTTTGTGGATTTGACATCTAGACATTTGTGTGCCTGAAATTATGCTTTTTTTGTCTATATAATTTATTGTTTTCATATGTATGCAATTTGAATTTTAAGTACATAAATTTAGACAATGTTTATATATGTAAATATTACTTATAGTTGGATGCAATATATATGAACAATCTTGTGAATAAAATTAAATGTCTAGTGATCCATATAATTTTAATTAATTAGGGATTAGCCACAACATCTTTAATTATGCAAAATTATATGTTAAGTGCTTTAGGATCACATATATAAAAATGACATTGATTGTAATTAATCATATTTAAAAGGAATTTTTATTATATTTGTATGATTAATTAGGATAGAATATCAAATTATATTCTTAATTTACCCACAAGAATTAGGAAATGAACATAATTTGATAGTTTTATCATAAAGTTAGATATATCTAATTGAATTAGAACTTTAGCCCGCATGCAAGTTTTATGTCACTAGATTCATATTTTTGAAACATAATTTACATTGGTAAAACATGATATATGTTTTTTAGCTTCAAATTACTATTATATAAGCATGTATGTTTAATTTTTATGCAATCATGCAACCTGTGAATTTTTCTGATATAAGATGTGATATTCTCGAACTAAAAGGTGACAACTATAAAGTATGGAATGAGAGAATTATTCTTCATTTAGGGTGGATGGACATTGATTATGCTATTAGGAAAGACAAACCAATCATTACTCTGACCAACACTGTAAATGAAAAGGCTCTTTATGAATATGATGAGAGTGATCCAATTGCCTTAGGATGATGTTCATAAAGACCAAAAATTTTATTGGTATTCAAGGTTTAGTCAATCAACATGATAAAGTTAAGGCATTATTGAAAGCTATTGATGAACAATTTGAGACTTCCAATAAGGCACTTGCCAGCACCCAGATTATGAAGTTTTCATCCTTAAAGCTCACTAGTGTGAGAGGTGTGTGTGAGCACATCATGTAAATGAGGGACATTGTGGCTCAGTTAAAAACTATTGAGGTTAAGATGTTTGAATCTTTCCTTATGCACTATATATTGAACACTCTTCCACAACAATATCGACCCCCTTCAAAATCTCTTATAACACATGTAAGGATAAATGGTTAATCAATGAACTTCTAACTATGTGTGTTTAAGAGGAAGAGAGGCTGACAATAGAAATAGGTGAGAGTGCATTACTTGCAACATAAGGAAAAAACCATGACCAACCCCAACAAAAGGGGAAAGTTAAAATACTGCACTAAGGAGAAATAGTAAAGGAATCTAAGTGTTTTATCTACAAAAAAATGGACGTATGAAGAAGGATTGCTCCAAAATTCAAAAATGGCTTGAGAAGAAAGGTAATTCAATCTCATTTGTTTGTTATGAATCTAACATGGTTGATGTTAATCATAACACATGGTCGATTGATTTTGGTTCCACATTCCATATTTCAAGTACCTTGCAGGGTATGCAAAACTTAAGGAAACTAGTGGGAAGTAAATAATGCATTTATTCAGGAAATAAGATGTGTTCACATGTAGAGGCCATTGGAACAAGCACTTTAGTTTTAAGTAGTGGTTTTGTTTTAAATTTGGAAAGGACATTTTATATTCCAAGTTTCTCTATGAATTTGATTTCAGTTTTAAGACTTGTACCTTTTGGTTATTTCTTTAACTTTTCATAAACATCTTTCAGTTTATTTTATAAATCTAATCTTGTTGGGAATGATACATTTCCTGATGGTCTTTTCTCTATTAATTTGCAAAATAATACTACTCAGAATGTTATACATGTTCACACTGGTGTTAAACGATGTGTTATGAATGAAGATTTCTCTTTGTTATGTCACCGAAGATTAGGGCTTATCTTCATATAAAGAATTAACAGATTAGTAAATGATAGAGTACTTAGTACTTTGGATTTTATTGATTTTGACACATGTGTGGACTGCATTAAAGGGAAATAGACCAACAAGTCAAAGAAATGTGTCAAGAAAATCACAGTCATATTGGAGATCATATATTCAAACATTTGTAGTCCAAACTTGGATGGTCCAAAATACTTCATCTCTTTCATAGACGATTACTCATGATACATGTATCTCTACTTGTTTCATAACAAGAACGAAACATGTTTTTAAGGCTGAAGTAGAAAACCAATGCGGAAAGCAAATTAAGATAGTGAGAATAGACAGAGATGGAGAATATTATGTAGATACACTAAGGATAGAAAAACACCTAGTCCATTTATGAAGTTTCTTTAACAAAATGGGATAGTTGCCCAATATACTATGCATGGTTCCCCATACCAGAATGACATAGTAGAAAGAAGAAACTGAATGTTATTGGACATGGTATGGTGTATGCTTAGCAATTCTAAGCTTCCTAAATCCTTGTGGATTGAAGCTCTTAAAACAACAATGTATATATTGAACTAAGCTCCAACAAAGGTTGTCCCAAAGACGTCATTTGAATTATGGAAAGATTGCAAATCGAGTTTGCAACATATATGTGTTTGGGGATGCTTGTCTAAAGTACAAGTTTACAACTCACAAGAAAAGAAACTGGACCCAAGGACCATTAGTGGATTTTTCATTGGATATGCTAAAAGGTGTAAAATGTATATATTCTATTGTCCATCCCAAAACACTAGGATTGTTGAATCAAGAAATGCAAAATTTCTTGTGAATGACTTATTCAGTGGGAGTGATCAATCCCAGAGCATAGTCTCTAAGAAAAATCAATCTTCTGCCTCAAGTGAAAGGTTGGTTATCATTCATAGCACCACTCAAGTTCAAACGAGAGTTGAACAACTAATAGTTGAAGTTCCACAAGCTACTGAGAATAATCCAGTAGATCAAGTTGTTTAAGAAATGCTAGAAATTGTTGAACAACCAATTGAACAAAATGATCATTAGGAAAATATTGATTCAATATTAAGGAGATCTACTAGAGTAAGAAAATTAGCAATTCCTAGTGATTATTTCATATATCTACAAGAATTGGACTATAACATTGAAGTCCAAATGATCTTGAAACGTTTTTATCAGCTATGAGTTGCAAAGAATAAAATTTATGGTATAATGGCATGAAAGATGAAATGAATTCTATGAAATCTAACAAAGTTTGAAATCTTGTTGAGTTTCCTAATGGTGTAAAAACCATAGGATGTAAATGAGTCTTTAAAACAAAGAAAGACTCATTGGGCAACATTGAAAGATATAAAGAAAGACTCGTTGCTAAAGGATTCACTTAGAATGAAGGAATCGACTACAAGGAGACCTTCTCTCCTTTATCTAAGAAAGATTTTTTTTTCGTGTTATTTGGCGTTGGTTGCACATTTTAATTTAGAGTTGTAACAAATGGATGTGAAAAAGTATTTCCTCAATGGAGATTTAGAGGAAGAAGTTTAGATGAAACAATAAGATGGATTTTCCTCTAAAGATGGTGAGAATTTGGCACAAAAGCTCAAAAAATCCATATATGACTTGAAACAAGCCCCCCCCTCCCCGGGCTCAATGGTACTTGAAATTCCATGATGTTATCTCTTCATTTGGGTTTGTAAAGAACATTATGGATCATTGTATATACCAAAAAGTTAGTGAGAGTAAAATTTGTTTCCTTATTCTATATGTGGATGACATTTTACTTGCAACTAATGATAAAGGTTTGCTACATGAGGTGAAACAATTTATGTCTAAAGACTGACATGAAGGCTATAGGTGATGCATCTTATGTCATTGACATTAAGATATATAGAGATAGATTTCGAAGAATTTTGGGTTTGTCTCAAGAGACTTATATCAACAAAGTCTTACAAAGATTTCAAATGAAAGATTATTCACCGAGAATAGCTCTCATTGTGAAGGGTGATAAATTCAATTTGAACCAGTGCTCGAAAAATGATTTTGAAATGGAACAAATGAAGAACATTCCACTTGTTTATGTTGTTGGAAGCTTAATGTATGCTCAGGTTTGCACAAGACCTAACATTGCATTTACTATTGGGATGTTAGGAAAATATAAGAGAAATCCAGGTACAAACCATTGGAGAGTTGAAAAGAAGGTGTTAAGGTACCTTCAATTGATGAAAGACTAAATGCTTATCTATGGGCGAACTGATAATCTAGAGGTGATTGACTACTCAGATTCAAATTTCACTGGTTGTGTTGATTAATAGAAATCAACCTTTAGATACATTTTTATGTTCGTTGCTGGAGTTGTATCCTAGAGGAATGCAAAGCAAACTTTGACTTTTAATTCCACTATAGAGGTTAAGTTCATATCTTGTTTTGAGACTATCTTGCATAGTATATAGATGAAGAGTTTCATTTTTTGGGCTTAGAATTGTGGATTCAATTTCTAGGTCATTAAGGATATATTACGACAATTCAGTTGCAATTTTTATGACTAAAAACAACAAAAGTGGTAGTCATAGTTAACATATCGACATTAAGTATTTAGTTATAAACGAAAATGCTAAGGAGAAAACAGTGGTTATTTGACACATCAACACTGAATTGATGATAGTTAATCCTTTAAGAAAAGGCATGCCACCATCGAAATTAAAGGATCATGTAGATAGAATGGGACTTGGTTCCTTTGTATGATTTTCATGGAAAAGACAAATCTTATTGGTGATGAAACTCTACTTATGTGACAATATTTTCTCATATTTGTTTCTAATTTGTGTACATATTCATTCATTTGAGAAATATTGCTAATGTTTGGACCTATAATAAACATAGGGTTTATTCATTAAGTAATGAAAGTAAGTGTTTATGAGACATAATACATTGTGATATATGGAAGATAATACTCATTTTAGAGAACCTATCACCATGATTCGTGTATTTATTTTCGTGCTATGGTGAATGATGGAATATATGGACCAAGTGGGAAAACGTTAGATTTTCCTAAATGAAATCTGGCCCATAACCTTCCATCAATTCTAGGAATAATGATAAAATTTCCTAAATGGGTCCAAAAATCTAGCACATAATATTTCAGATTTTTGTTGATCTAATTTTCTTTTTTGATTGCCATTAATAGCCATAAATTATGGCATTGACTATCTATGATGGACAGAGTGAATATAAATAGAGACTTTTCATGGTTAAGTCGCTAAGCCTCCAATCTTTATTAAGGTATCTATACACCATCGTTTTGAGATTGATTAAGGGTTTAAAAGTACCTCAACCCATCTGCATATCAAATTTGATTTCTAGATTTCCAAACAATCAATGATAGGAGGTATGTTTCGGTTCTTCCTTTATTTCTGCATTTGATATATGTTATTAAGGTTTTGAACATGATTGGATTGGTGACATATACTTTTTGGGCATGTTTAGATTGATTTGATCACTAACAAGAAAATATTCAAAAGAAGCTAGCAATTAGAGATGTTCAAGAATTCTTACTTTGGACATTTTTTTGTTATGTTAGAACTTAAATTTTCAACTCAAATTATGTACCACATGCTATTATGTCAATGTCTTATAAAGAAGGATGATGAAATATGGTTTTTAGGAATGTCAAAAGGGTTAAAATTTAGCCAAGATGACCTTGGATTGATTATTAGTTTAAGTTTTGGTCTCATCTCTTAGCATAATCAAACATCATTATGAATAAAAGATGTTTACTTTATTAGTGAAAACAAAATGCATAATGATTATTTGGAGGAAATTTTCCATTTTTTAGATGAGTTGAAAAATAAAAAATAAAACAAAAGAAAAAGGTTAATAATCTTAAAGATGAAAATGTGCTCACGTTAGTCTTGTTTTACTTTCTCAAGCATGTTCTACTTAGGAAAAAAGGAAAAAATCTAATAAGCATGCAATAGGTTGATCTTGTTGATAGTTTGAAAGGTTTTAGTAAGTATCCATGTGATAAGATTTATTATGAAATAACACTTTTTGGGCTACAACAAGCCTTAAAGAATTGAGTGTTAAAAATATCAAGATAAGAAGTAATAAAAAAAAATGATAATTTATCTAATCTCTTTATTGTGTTTTGATCTTATGAGATTCTTTTTAATTAAAAAATTTATCTCTCTATTGTGTTTTGATCTTATGAGAATTGTAATTTGAGAAGATTAATTATACAATAAATTTTTTATAATGATCTTAATTTTGATTATTTGTGTTTCATCCTGTTATGATTGTTAAATGTTCTTAATAAAATATGCAAAATGTTTGATACATAATCATCCATTCAACTTACATTGGTTCCCATATGGATTGGTTTTGAGAGAAAATAACAATAAAATTGTTCTACTTCAACAATTTGTCTATGCAGTGGGTTTATATGTTATTAAGGGTTGACTGTTAGTTAGGATGAATTTTACTTGGTGTTCAAAGTTCTAATTTTTTAAATGTAGATTGATATGTTAAAACCATATTTTAAACCGAAGTGAACATTTTGATTATAATATTGTACATTTTGTTATTAACACTTTATGTATTATTGAGAAATACATAATCAAAATCCAGATGAATTGTTGAATTTACAAATCTTAACTTAATAGTTCTTTATAAATGAATCTTAACTATAGTTAAATATAAGTGAAATTTTAAACATCAAAACTTAACTATAGTTAAGTTTAGGTGAACATCTTGATTTTAGGAAGAGAACTTAATCATGTAATTTTTTTTTAAAATAAAAATCATAATGAAGTCCAAGTAAAGAAGGTCTAAAGTTTTTGGGCTTTTATCACTATGTGTAGATTTGCCTTATGGTAGACAACAAATACAAAATCTATGATAATTAGGGATCAAGAGTTACTAAGAATCTCTAGTATCAAGGAATATGCAATTGTACCATCTTCTTAGTCAAACTAACTTTAGAGGGTATTTTGATCTCAATCTTGGTATCCTAACATTTCATTCATTCTATTATTAGTTCAATTTCACCTATTAATTTTTTTTTTATATTTTTTTTTTCATGTTTTACCTTAAGATGGATTTTCAGCCTTTTTTGGGCATGTTCTCACATACACAAGCCATAAAAAAGAAAAAGAAAAAAACCCATTACTTAATTTCAATGAAATTAAAAACAATGCTTTGTTGAATAATATAAAAGAGAAAGAAAAAAACCAATAAAAACCTTTAACGTCTTCCTCTCCCTTAAGAATCATAAAGAAGCATTTAATTATTCTCTTTCCAAAACCTAAAATTAGAGTTTTCATAACAAAATTAAAAAATTTAAAAAAAAAATAACACATGGAATACTCCTATTGGCCACTTATTTAGTAATTACCTAAAAATAACTATAAAAAAAAAACTAAAATATCAATTTCTAGTCGTGTGAGGCTTACTTAGGGTTGATAGAGTGCCAAAGATATAATTCCTGAAGTGGAGGAAGTAAAATCTCAATTGAAATCAGGGTAATTTTGAAATGGACTTCAAAATCATAAGTTAAATTTTCAAAATCACCATTTCAAACTTGAAACGATCCTTCAACTCTACCCAATTATCTTTAAATGATCATAACTTATGCATTACACCTCTAATTTATGCATCATTTAAAGTGTTGCAATCATAAATTATTGAACTTTAACCATATATGGCTTTCCCAAAAAAAATCATGGGAAGTGCTTCAAAAATCATGTCAAAGATCATGTGTTGTTGTTTGTTCGAGTTCCAAATTCCATTTTAAGTTTGATTACTTTTGCTTCAAACCTTCTTCCTCATAGTTGCTCGGCTTCTACCTCTCTCCATAATATTAATTTCTCATCTTTAATACTTATAAATTTCTTGTTTTACTCTTATATGGACTCTTCTAATGCCTCACAAGTGTTGAACCTCTCTTTAAGCATAATGACCCCTTACTATATTTTGGTTGAAAATGACTTTTGCAACTTGCACCATTTTCCTTAAATCTAAAATTAAGTTCAAAAATTAGATATAATCATAGCAAAAGCCAAGAAAAAAAATAACAAAGATCAGGGGCTAAATAATATCTACCTTTGATCTAGATGTTCCTAGATCAAGTTCCACTCATAGAAGAAAGTCTTAATTACTTGGTGATCTTCTAACAAATCAACTACAAAAAACTAAAAGTCTAGTAGAGTAACACCCAGGGGAGAAGGGATGAATGGGTCTATTTAAAAATTTTAAAAATTACTTTTGTATAATAATTAACTTTTTCTTATGAGAAGTTAGGGATTATCAATTCATTCAATAATAGGCAATGCAATCAAGATAATCAAAGATATGCAATAAGGAAAAATGATTTTTACATAGAAAACCCCCACACTAATTATGGAGATAAAAAACCATGAGATCTAAGACCACTAATCTAAATATACCATATAAGATCAAGTTACACATCTTTACTTGGTCGTCTACCCTCAAGACTTACTCTCTAGTACCTATAACTTGATCCACATCCACGATGCAACAACCTTCGATTGCTCTGGTGAATACACTTCACCCTTGCTGAAGGGGTGAAACTCTTCAACCCAAGATTCAAAATTTGAATCCTTGAATAAGATATCGGGAATGGTGTGGCTGATTAGGTTTTTTTCTTCAAAGAAACCCTCTCAAAGATATTCAGATCTCTAACTTTAGAAGGGTTATAACAAGGTATTTATAGGCAAATAACTTGAAGAGGTTCAGTATGAATAGGTTTCCAAATCCAATTTGAACACTATGTAAAAGGAATTTTATGGCCAAACATTAAAAAGAATAAAATTACCAACATACAAACAGGACTCATTGTTCTAACAATCTTCCACTTTAGAAGTTTTGTGACAAAACATTGTTTCATAAACCCACCTAAACTCTCATAATAGAGTTTACATAACACACATTAACGCTCAATTAAAAATAACTTAAGGGAATGTTTTTCATCATCTTGTTGTACTGATCTCCTAAATATGTAACCTGCACTCATACAAAAAACTATACCAAAAGTAAAACAATGTGTGGGATAAGATAAGATCAAAACAACAAAACATGATAGTTGGAGATTTTGCTTAATGCATTGTGAAAGCATGAAAGAGGAACGAATTTCTATAATGGCACCAATGTACAAAGAAAAACTCGAGAAGAATATAGATTCATGCAAATCAACTAAACATAATAGAAGCTTGATAAGACATAATAGATCAATAGTAAATCACTAAGGTCTATCTCCAACCAAAAAATAGGTAGTGAAGATCATGGGATGAAGCTTTTGTGACTTAGAGCAGTTTTAGAGAGATAGACAATTCAAACAAAAAAATCTTTCAGGAAACATCTGAGTCAGGTACTCTCTTAAACATCTAACACATACTTTCAACAATTGATTTGGTTTCCTCCATTGTCTCAAGCTTAGTTTCCTTTAATATTTTAATTAATTTCCCTTAAGAATTAAAAGAATAAAATCTATAAAAAAAACAAATATGAACAAGAAAGCACACAAGAGATAAGAGAGAAAGATAAACCATGAATATATATATATATATATATATATATATATATATATCAAAAGATGAAACTAGATACAAAAGATATGCGATAACACAACAATCCAAATCAATATAAATACAAAGATAAAAACAACTAAGCATTAAGAGGAGGTGGAAAAATAGTGGAGCTCGAGACGCCCTAAGAGTGGATCTAAGATATGATATATGAGAGCTAACCCTAGATCTCATGGAGTTGTGTCTTATGAGTTCATTCTCAGGTGAAGATAGGCCATGAGATCCAATATTTCTTGGGAAATCAAGTTGGTTGAAGAAAATGCATCGTGTAAAACTTGTGAAAAACTAGCACAACCGCAATTGAAGCGAGTCCTTGGAGTTGGCTCAAGAAAGTCTACCTTTGGAATAGGAGCATCCTATTCCATTTCTCGGAGCTGATCTTCCTCTGCAAGTGCCTCATTTGCTACATTTTGAGTTGAAATCGCATTTTTAGGGCCATAGTGAGCAAGGGGTGCCATGGGGCCATTAACGTAGTTGTAGTGCTTAGCCTAGGAGCTCCCATCTAAGTGGATAAGAGCATATTAGAACCCTAAGGCTGGTTTGATCTCAAATCCAACGTTCTTCAAGATTCGAGATATGGAGAGGGTGAAAGGAAGACTATCACCTCTATAGGAAGGATCACAATAAGAAGTCATCGCATCCAAGATGACATAACCAATGTTGAATTGTTGGTCGACGAGTATAACATGAATAAACCAGGTAGGAAATCGATAAATTTGGGTTCGATGGGTCGAAGGATAGAAGGAGTAGGTGAAGAAGGTAACTAGGAGCCATGCTATCTTGGAGAAGCCGACGATGAAGACATAAGAAGGTATAGGGTGACAGTTGTAAAGAGTGGATGGGTTGACATGAACTCCCCTCGAGTAAGAATTTATACCTCCGATGAGAAAGAAAGAACTCAAGCCTTGAGTCGTGACATGTCAAGTACACACTAGATGGATCGAGATGAGACAAGAAAAAATTGGCAGTACATAGTCACTCTAAAAGTGACTTTGGTGACGGCTGAGTGCATGTTCATAGAGAACATCTGCACTAAATAAGGATAGTAGGTCCCTTGAAAAGAAAAAAAGGTCTCCCACTCTTGATTATGGATGATGGTGGGGAAATGAGAGTCTTGGAAAGCTCAAAGGTTGACCAAATGCTTGATCTCGATATGTGACTACGGAAAGAGGCATAGAAACGGTTATGTGCCTCTTGATAGTGAAAACACTCCACTAGACAATCTCTTAGGTCGAAAGGACCCTATAGAGTGATGTCCTAGATGGACTTAGGTGAACTAAGAGGGATCACCTCATGCCGGCGTCTATGACAAGCCATACTAAGTGAATTGAATACTAAAGGACACTAAAATCGAGAAAAACTAGGAAAACTATGGAAGAAAACTAATCCACTAAAAATGCTAAAAATGAGGTACTAAATAATACTATATGAACTAAAACTCAAAAAACAAAGCGAACTGACCTTAAATAACAAAATTGGAAACCTAGAGTGCTATAATAAGCTAGGAAAGATGAAATGGTGTAAATGACACGTTAGGTGGCTTTAAATAGTCTACAAGAGCACTCGATGTAGATTAGCACTTAAGCTTCATGAGTACTACCAGAAATTCTCTCTACCCCTACCATACTCCAGCTTGGTAGTTTCCACCGCCTGTCTAGTTCTAGTAGAAAATGAAGAAGAATTTCGCCTAAACCACTTTTAGCGCTCGAGTGATTAGACCACTTAAAGCAGCATTGGAGATAATTTACAACGCTTGAGTGCTTGGAGTATTGGAAAGAGCAGTTGAATGCTAGAGATAGCAACTTAGCTTTAAGAAAGGAAAAAACCACTTACTAAAAACTTGAAACTGAACTAAATTACTAAGAGTTGAAAGAAAGTCACAAAGAACACCTTGAAGCAAAATCATAATGCTCTTAAACTCTCAACATTAGATTAGTCAACAATATACCAAGTGAATTTCCTAGATAGTATACATCAATCCATTAAGAATGAATTTTCGAGTCCAAATAACAAAGTTAATCATAATTTCAGTTTTGAAACCCAATACATAACCATCAATGTATAAGAAGGCCAACATAGAAACATAAGTATTGATGTTCAAGGCAGTATGACTTACTGTTTAGTTCTATATTTTGAAATTGATCAATCAGAAGAGATTCAATCATGTATTTGGTCAAATTAAAGTACACATCCAGTCAATTTGTTCTAAGATCATCGAATTTTTGTTTAACACAGTTTCATTGATCAAAACATAGCACAACTTGACTCCCCTTCAAATTGATATCATTTTTTTTCTTTTGAAAGTGGAGGCATTGTATACCATGATCTATTTTGATTTTTCATTTTATTGTTTTTCATAGTTGTCTTTGTATACACTTTAAGGGCATTTCTAAATATTGCAAGTGGGCAACTTATATTTAAGAGCCTGAATCTTGGAAAGTGTATGAGAGTTTTTCTTATCCAAAAATTCAAGCCACAAAAGTTGTTTCATCCATAAAAATTCAATCCCATAGTCTTTCAACATTTGCTTCATCCACAAAAGTTGTGTACAACAACTTCCAGCTAAAATATATTCAGTTTTAATAGTAGATAAAGATATGGAATTTTGTTTCTTACTAAGCCAAGTCACAAGATAATCACGAATAAAAAAACAAGCACCAAATGTGTTCTTTCAATCCTTAACATTTCCAACCCAATCAACGTTGAAATAACCAGTAATAACAAGATATAGTCAGGATTCTCGTTAATATATCGCATAATTCTTTTAATAAAAATTAAGTGTAACTCTTTGGGGTTTTCTTGGTACCTAACACAAGCTCTAACACTAAAGGATATGTCAGGACAAATCACAATGAGGTATAATAAGTTTCTTATCATACTTCTATAAAGTTTTTGTTCAACATTTTTTCCAAATGCATCCTTGCTAAGCTTATTGGTAGTGCTCATAGGTGTCCTAGAGTGTTTAGTGGATTCTAGACTAAATTTCTTAACTAACTACCTAGCATATTTAGATTAAAAAAGAAAGATTCCATCTTTTAGTTGTCTAATCTACAATCCTAGGGAGAAGGTTAGTTCACTAGTCATACTCATTTGAAATTCAATCTTCATTTTCTCAGCAAAACTAAGGGCAAGATTACTAGCGTTAGCTCCAAAAACAATATCATCAACATAAATCTAAGCCACTAATAACTCATCTTTGGACCTACATATAAACAAGGTTCTACCAACTACCTCTTTCTCAAAAATTTTCTCCAATAGCTAGGTAGTGAGCCCTTCATAAGAAGCTTTAGAAGCTTGTTTTAGTTCATAAAGGGCTTTCTTTAACCTATAGACATGATTATGGAATTTTGAATTCTCAAAACCCTTAGGTTGCTTAACATAAACCAATTCACTTAGAATCTCATTAAACAAAGCACTCTTGACATCCATTTGATAAATATTTATCCTCAAGGTGCATGCTATGACCAACAGTATCCTAATTGATTATAATCTAGCTACAGGTGCAAATGTCTCTTTATAATCAATCTCCTATATCTTTGAGTATTCTTAAGCTACTAATCTTGCCTTATCCCTCACAATGACCTTGTTTTCATCTTCTTTATTTTTAAAAATCCATTTTGTACATATGACATGCTTATCTTTAGGCCTAGAGATTAAATAGACACATCATTCCTAATGAATTGATTTAACTTTTCCTAGAGTGCGGTAGTCCAAGACTCATCTCCTAAGCTTCCTCCACATTCTTTGGCTCCAATTGAGAGGTATATCATACAAAACCCATCTCAATTAATCATGATTGTCTCCTAGTAACTACATGTTCATTCATGTTACCTATAACATTTGAGATAAGATGATTCTTGGGTGCTCTAAATTTACGTTTATTCCTCGTTTATTTAGATGTGTCTTCTTAAAGTACATTTTCATTCTTGTTATGATCAATTTCACTTTTAGGGATATTATTAGGGTTAGTTTCTATAGTCTCCACATTTTCAGGGTTATCCCTTATTAATCCCAGGGTTAAAATTTTACTCTCAATCATATCCCGATCATACTTAGTATCATTTATAACCACATTAGAGGATTCCTAGATGACTTGTGAATTGTGATTATAAAGATTATAGTTTTACTCTTAGTTGAATAACCCAGGAAGATACCTACATCAAATTTTGCATCAAATTTTCCTAGGTTCTCGATCCTTATCCCTAAGTATGTAGCACTCACTGCCAAATGTCTTAAAGTACTTAAGGTTAGGTTTTCTCCTAGTCCATAATTCATAAGATGTCTTCTTTGTTCCAAGCCTAAGAAAAATCCTATTAGTATTGCAACATGTTGTGTTTATAGCTTCAACCTATGCATATGAATCATCATTCTAGCCATTTCTTACAACACTCTATTTTTCCTTTCAACCACTCCATTCTATTGAGGAGTTATAAAGGCTAAAAATTCATGTTTTATATTTTTTAACTCACAAAAAGAGGTCAATATCCACATTGTCAAACTTTCTCCCCCTATCACTCTTAATCTTTACAATTGGATGACCTATCTCCTCTTGTATTCTGGCGAACAATGACTTCAAGTGCTCTATGGTTTTTGATTTCCCCCTAAGAAAACTCATAAAAAAGTATCTTGAAAAATCATCCACAATAACTAGGACATATCTTTTACCACCTCTACTCTCAATACACATAAGACTCATAAGATCTATATGAAGAAGGTTTAAAGGTCTTGTGATCCTAATTTCCTTAACTTTTTTGTGTGAACTTTTTGTTTGTTAATTACCTTTCATGGACTCAACATAAATGGTTTTAGGTTCACCACTTAGCTTAGGAATACCTCTAACTTTTTCACTATTTACTAAGTGTACAAGATCCCTATGGATTATGTGACCTAACCTTCTATGCTAGAGCTCAGTAAGGTTTAGTTTTGCCCTATTGCACACAAAAGGTGTTTTAGAGTTAAGATTTATTGCATAACAATTTTCAACTTTCCTATGCCCTATGATAATGACTTTTCCTTCTTTATTGACTACCTCACATAAGTCTTGGAAAAAATTCACCCTATAATCTTTGTCACAAATCTGACTAATACTTAAAAGGTTTGCCTTGAGTCCATCTACATAGAGAACTCCATCTAATTTAAGACAATCAGGGATAAATATAATTCCCTTGTCTTTCACACGAGCTAAGATTCCATCCCTAAAGATGACGATACCACCATTATAGTCCTCGAGAGATGTGAAAAAGGACTTGTTTCCTATCATGTGTCTAGAGCAATATTAAAGTACCACTCACTAGAGGATCTAGCTTTAAGTGCAATGAAGACAACCTGACATTTAGCCCTCTCTTTCTCATCTAAACTTGTTTAATCCTAGGTGGTGACTTACAGGAGCTTTGTTGATTTCTAGGCTTTTGATTAGGTTTATTCTCTTTCCTATTATTCAAGATGTTATTTTTAAGGAAATTAAAGTCATTCATTAGCCTACTCATTTGAAATTTAGGTTAATAGCTAAGTTGTTTAACCACATTAAAGTAATTCATTAGCCTAAGTTTATGAATATACTATAAACAACTCATTAACTTGCAAGGAATTCATGACTTGAATCTTCTACACAACTCTTAATGTACCTTAAGTCTATACCATGCAAGTGAAGCAAATTTGACTGTTTAGATAAATATTAATACAAACTTGGATAGAAAAATGGAAACTGAAATCATAATATATAAACACATTAATGAAATCTCATTTTGTTAAATCATGTTATGTTTTTAAAGGTTCTATCCTAACAATTGGTAAATTAGATTTTGTAGTTTTAAAGTTGGTGATTTTGCTTCAAACATTCTAACATAGGACTATTAAGAACTCTAGATTACTCTATTTCTTGGCCCTGGATCATGTAGGGTGCATGCTTTCTATCCTAGGCTTTTCTAAGTCTATCACAATGAAAACATATGGAATTAAAAACCAAATAAAGATTTAGAGACATAAAACTCAAACCTAAGATTTGGATGTTCCCAAATCAAATCCAATTCAAAGATAGTGTTGTGGGCATCGTAGAACTCATCCACCTATTGATCTTCCATTTGATCTCCCCTTCATGGATCTTGACACAAGAGAATGATGTGTTTATCTCTCTCTCTAGAAAATGGCTAGGTTTTCTTTCATTGGAATTTCAAAAAGTTGAACCAAAATACTGAATCTCTAACCTTTAAGGAGGTAGGAGGTTTATATAGGCTTCCTTGTGGGCTTAAGTTACTTGAGTCAAATTGGGTTTGGGTCATCTAAACTAGCCCACCTAGGTCATAATTAATTAATTAACCCTAATATGCTTTAATTAATTAATTTACCTATTTTAGAAAGTCAATTCATAAAATCTAGTGCAACTTTACAATCTTACTTTATTCATACTTATGAATTACATACCTAAAATACTCTCAAAACATGTGCCACCATGAACTAGGAGCTTGAATAGAAACCACTAAGACCCATAGAAAAATATTAGTTTCCTTAGAATGCAATTCCGAAGTTAAAGCAACACATTACTTAAAAGAATCAGTTACATTTCAATATCCTATGAAATTATAGCGAAACAAAGCTTGAGTCTATGATCTACTATTCATTACATGCAAACTCTCCATGAACCAGTGTCCTTAATCTAATAGGGTAGTGCTATCAGCCCATTAGGATTATTGCTCCAATTCTTAAGTTATAGATCTTTCCATTATGTGATCAACTGACACACTCTAACTCTAAGGAACATATATCAAATTCCACTAAAGGAATTATTATAACCACAGATTTCATGATAACATATCATTTGGATCACCCAAAGGGATACACTGTTTCAATCCCATGAGATATCATGGTGTCTATATTGAGAATACCTATTGCCACTAGCTTCCGTCAACAATGACCCAACTCATAGGGATATATGGCCACATTAGGATCTCAACCATAGGTCAAAGCCTCCTATTGATTTCAGTACAAGCTTAATATCCTCTTAAGGTTAAGAGTCCATGCAATATAGTAACTTGATGAATCATGACAATATGATAGGCTTACGTTATGATTTACTGTAGACCTTGTCCAATGAATAATCATACACACTAGTGCACTCACCAAGGAAAACTTATCCCGACAGCTAAGACAAGTCATCCCTTCAATTATGAGGTAATGCACTACAGTCTTTACTAGATTGCAAAAATTCATGAACCAATTATGAACAACTATCATTTTGCAAGGAAATCATGACTTGTATCTTTTACACAACTTTTAATGCACCCAAATCATGTACAATGCAAGTAATATGAGTTTAAATGCTCAAACCAATGTCAATACATAAAAGAGATAGTAAGGAGACAGTGAAGTCTAATTTTGTTACATTTAGGGACTCAACCCCATAATGACCTATTTAGATTGTGTCTTACATTTCATTGAAGACTCAAGGTTGCTATGTGATTAACCAATATGACACAAATAGATATTGAAAGGTTCTACAAAGGAAAATTTGAGTTTATTAAAGCATGGTGTGGATGGTAGGTTTTTAAACAGAACTAAAATGTTTAAAACTAGTTTAAAAAGACTCATCAAGCATTTAAGCATTGAAAGGAATGCTTAAGAGCTAAGAAGAGTGTTTAAGTGCTCTAAAAGTGCTCAAGCACTTATAGTAGAATCCAAACTTTGTTTTCTTTATTTTAAAAGCTCTATTTTGGGAAAATTCTAAATGTTATCCACCAGATTCTTTAAGCTATAAATATCTTACCTAAAGAGGATTTCATTTTTGATAGGAACATTAGAAAAAACCTAGTTTGTCTTCCTATTCACAAAAAGTCTCAATGATAATTTGTCTTTACTTCTACTAGGTTGAGAAAGAGATCTGGATCCTCTTGGGCACTAAGGTGAGATCTACTAGGAGAATGTGTGGTACTACGTCTTAACATGAAGTTTGGTATAGGTGTTGGGGAATAAAACTTAGGGATCATCATAACTATTAGGTAAAATCGTGTACTATTCTGTTGATAGTAGATTTGTTATTAAACATCTTTGACCCTGTGGTTTTTACATTTGCATAGTCTCTAGAAGATTGTGTGGATGGTTTATCATGTAAGAACTTGTATACTTTACATTGTTTTTATTCATTATATTTCCTTACCAAAAGAAAATGTTAAAAGATTAAAATAATCAATTTTGAGCTAAAAAGTTTTAATCACCTATTGAGCCTCATCTAGGTGTTACTTAAACTAGACTTACAAACATTCACCAACCAAAATAGCTCTATGTTGAGTGATAAGGATGTCACTTCTTTAGAGCACTTTCATAGACTACTAAAGGCTTGTGATGACTTCAAATTGTTTAAATAGGTTTCATGACTTAAGATTTGCTATTATTATTATTATTATTATTATTATTATTATTATTATTATTTCAATTTGTTTTTTGTTTGTAAAAAAAAAAATAGGACTCTTTTGGAACGTATACACAACATTAGGAAAAGAAATAAAGAAAGGAGCACCACTTGATATTTTGCTTTAGGTTCCATTTATTTGATTGTTTATATATATATGTTTGAGTTTAATTTTAGCTACTACCACTCACATTCACACACACACACACACCTTCTCTGACCTTGAGTTGTGTTATCTTGTTCTCATCTTGAGATTTTATGTGAATCAATTGTTTTAAAATATTTTTCAAGGGTCTTTCTATAAAAAAAAAAAATTGATTTTTAATTTTCCAAATTCATCTTAGATCTCCAGATTATAACTATAAAAAAAAATCATAAAAAAAAACATGTAACCATATTTCAATCGGTATGTACTTTTCTTATTAATTTTCATTGATTTTTAGTTTTCTCACATGAATAAAATCCATGGCTCCAAATAATGAAGTAATTCTCTATCCTCATAAGCTTCATCATGATTATAGAGGATTAGGAGACATGGATTAAATTTGTGGACATTTAATTTGGACCTTGGTGAAGTCTAATATACATTCAACTTTTCCCAACGAAAGCTTATTGTCATTTTGCTTGATTCACTGACCCTTGGGATGAAATTGGAATCAAGGCACTTAAAATTCTTCTAAAATTATTTTGATGTTTTTATGATGTTCCTAACTTCCTAAACTTGTCAAAAAAAAAAAATTATTAATTTAGGCTTGAAATCATTTTTCAATTCAAATATTTAAATTGGTTTTTACACAAGTCTAATTTAAACCCTATTTTAGACATCCAAATTGATTTTGAAAAATTAAATTATTTCTTGACTTTTTTTGTTTTGTTATTTTTGTCTTCATTTGAACTACTTAAAGTTAAGTTTAGGACCCTATTTCATTAAAAATAAATTTCTTAAGTGGGAAAAATAATTTTTTTTCCTACACCTACAGCACTAACCTCGTTTTATATTTATAGATTATTTAGCTTAATTTAAATATGTTTTTTATGTAATTTAATCATTTTATTATTTTTCCTATAATATGGGCATATTGAATCTATTGTACAGATTTTCTCTTGATTTTACCATGCCTCTAGGTTAGTCAAATAAATTCATTTTAATATGTTATTGAAATTTGCTCTATTTTTTTACCAATGTAATTGTGATTAAATATGGTATTAAACAAGACATAATTAAATAATTTGGCCTTTTGTGTTATCATCTAGACATATAGGAGATATTTTCTAATTTTTTTTATAATGAAATTCTTTTTTAGATTTTTTTTTTAGGATTTATTTTGCAAGTTCCTCTATTGTGGTCGTATGCTCATTATTTTGTATGGTGTCCTTACTATGGATTAATCTAGTATTGATTGGAACCTAATTAAATCATTTGGATTTTTGAATTGTGATTTGGATATATTGAAGATGTTTTCTATTCTTTATTTTGATAAAATAACACCTCTAGGTTTTTCTTTAAGATTTATTTTATGAATGCTTATGTTCTGCCCTGTTGTGGAAAGTCTTGTTTGTTGTTGATAATTTAACTTAGTCATGCTTTTAGGTTTTTTTTACTTTTGCTATACATTATATAAATATTATATATACTAAGTTTTCTTTCATATCTCTATCCCTCTTTTGACATGTTATTTGGAATTATTTTGTGAATGAATATATGTTGAATTCTTTAATCTAATTGTTGTGTATTATCTTATCTTATTTCACTTCTTTGCTCTTTATTTTGGATTTTATTGTATGTAAAATGAGACATTGTCCATGATATTGCATTCATTATTTCATTCATTAAGTTAATCTCTTTAGTGTTATGAAAGCGCTTCGTATGCCATCAAGGTACGCTTCCTCTATCCTTTATTTACTTAATTCCATGGACATGTTGTCTTGTATTTATATATTCTTATACTCGATTACATTTTGTTATGTCTTGATCACTTATTTGATTCTTGATTTGAGTGGAATGCATGTTGTGTGTATCATAGAACATTTGTTATGTTCTACTTGTTGAATTGACCCTATTATTTTATGGAAGTGCTTTGGATTGCTATTGAGGTACATTTATTTTATTTTCTTATATGTTTATGCATGTCTTGTGTGAGTAGTATTTTTCTAGGCTTTTGTTGTTATCACATTTGCCTTATTTTTGTTCTTTAGCACCCATGATTTATCGATCAATTGTCATAACCTCAACTTGATTAGTTGAAAACTTTATTTAAGGCTTAGAGGGGTGGTACCTTATGGTACCCTTCCCAATAGGTAACTTAACCCCAGACTTAGACTCGGTTTTCAAATACATGCTTTTCCAAATAAGGAATCATTTTTCTTAGGGTTCTATTTTTTATTTTATTTTTACTTTAAAAATAAATAAAAATAAGTGGTGACTCCAATATTTTCAAAAATCAATTTTTCATAATAAAAAATGAGTTTTGTCATTGATTGGAGATGAAAAATGTTGGTCCACACAAGTGTTGAACTTTAAGAAAGGGATATTGGAATATAGGTGTAGTGAAGAGCTTCTACAAATGAGAGATAGATGTAGTGGGAAATTCTTTCTTGAATCTTACTTTGAGCAAGAAAGTTGTTGGAAGATTGTTTTGCGAAAACAAGATTTAGTTAAAACTTCTTAACTACTTGTAACAAATAGGTGAAGAGAAGATATACACTATGGGTTTCCCTTTGCACCATGAAATGTCCTTTGTTATCATTATCTCAACCAAGATAGCTAATTGTTCTCTTAGTCAGAAAATGTCCAACAAAAGAATTTACATTGATTTTAGAGACATTAATTTATCAATTGATTCCCAACCATGACATTCAATTCTTCCCAACATATTGATGATTTTATAAATTGTAATTTTAAAGGCTTGAATAGGGTTATTCCAAGTCAAAAAGACTTTCCCATTAAGTGCTTGGAATACCCTACAAGGACCTTGAACTCAATTTGCAAAAGTATATAATTTGGGAACATTTAATAACTTCCAATATCTCATCTATTTGCCAAATTGGAATCTCAAGGACTCGCTTATGACTGTTCCAAGTCAAAATGACTTCTTCATCAAGTGTTTGGAAAACCTCAAGGGAAACCCTTAATATCTAATCTGGAAAATACCAAGAAATGGAGCCTTTAATTAAATAAAAGGGAATCGATTGACAAACTACTTTTAATTTTAAATACATTATGAGCATATGGTCATTCCAATGGTGGAAGATGATGCCCTATAGCTCCCTTTCCCCAATCTAAATAACTAATCAATAGACATTACATGGAAACTAACTTGAAAAAATAAAATAGAAAACAAGAAATTGAATATTGAAACCTTAAATCAAATCCAAAATTATAATGATAAATGATGATAAAAAAATGTAATTACATATTAAAAAAAAAAAAACAAGAACAATTCAAGACAAAGGAAATAAATGATAGCAAGAACAAGAAAATAAAGAAAACTTCAAAATGAAAGTGGGTCTAAGATCTCCCTTCCATGGTTGGCTCTAAGAATGATCAAGAACATGCAAGAACTCCTCCCTAAGGGAAAAGATCCAACCCCCTATATGGTTGCTAATCTCTTGTTACATGGACAAGTCAAAGATCCAATCAAAGTGAAAGATCTATGAATGGGTAAATAAGTGGGCCTCAAGTGGAATGGAAAATGATGAATTAGGCCATAACTATAGCATTTAAAGGTTGTAATGGGTCTCATTTAAAAGCCTTTTAGTAGGCTTAAGTGAGGATTACACATTGGCCCATGGAGTAGGCCTAAAAGGGCAAATTTGGAGCAAAGGGGCAACAAGCTATAGCAACACCCTTTTGGCGCTTTTTTTTTTTTTTATCCAAAGAAGAGGGTAGCAGTAGCTAGGTGGTGCACTTATGGTTCCCTTATGCTATAACACCACTCTTCTTTTTCTAGTTGGTCCCTAAAGCAAATGACCTCCAAAAAAATACTAAAACGTGGTTAGATTTCAGTTCAAGAAGTGAGGAATCTAACAAAAATAGTTGTAGATTGTTTGGAACAACGCTTGAAAGCTGAGAACATCACCCTTTTTCCCAAGTTGGTTTCATGTGCAAACAACCTCCAAAAATTATGAAACTTGATCAAATCTAACTTCGAGAAGTCAGAAATCTAAAAAAGTTTGTTTTAGCTCATTTGGACGTCTCTAGACTCCTTAACCACTTCAAAATATTTTATTGATTGAACAAGGACAACACTTGAGAGTTCCTTGCAACCTTAATTCTTCAATTCAATTCACACTTCATTCTTACATCTAAGATGTTATGAGAGAATCCCAAGGTCATCATTATTCATGAAATATGGTTGTAAACATCAAAAACTTGAAAATATATATATATATATATATATATAAATCGAGCACATACAAGGTGACTAACAATTGCTTAGTTGAAAGAGGCTTTTAATGCTAGAATCAAGCTTAAAATGTGATCATTATCCCTATTTCTATACAAAATGACATTAATTAATGACTAAAACAAGTTATCCCTCTAATTAGGAAGTAATGCACTACGGTCTCTACTAGAATATTCAAAGCCATGAACTGACCCTACAAGTAACCCATGACTTAGATCTTTTGTACAATTTATAATGCACACAAATCATATACAATATAAGTAATATGAATGTGAATACTTGAATAAAGAATTAATGCAAAAGAGATAATAAAGGGAATTAGAATCATAAATAAATTAATTTATTAATGAATCTAAAATTTATTACATCATATCATGTTTTCTATTGTTTTATGCAAAAAGATGTCTCGTCTCGCCCAAATAAGATGAGTTCAAAATAAAGAAAAATGAGTTAAGGCTAAGTTTGGAAAATTCTTTTTAAACTAAATTAAGTTTAAGTGAGTTTGAATATTATCTTGTTTTATCTCGCCTTGTTTATACATATAATTAAATAAAAGATTATTTTAATTGTTTTTTCATTTTCTTTTCTTTTTTTTAAATAAAAAATAAATAAAATTTCTTGTTAAAATAAATTTATAAAATTTATAAAATTGATTTATAAATTATGTTTATTTAATTTTAAATTTTGAAAAATTAAACAAAGCGGAGCACACATGCGAAATTTTCATACCTATCCTATCCGTTTAATTTTTTTAGGCGTGATGATAATATATTCAAATAATTGAGTTAGGGTTAAGATGAAGTGGTCCATCTCAAACACATCCTATTGTCATCCCAAATTTGAAGGTATTTTTTAGGATATTATTTATTTATTTATTTAATATGTCGTTTTCCATATTAATTTTTTTAATAGTTTTTACTAAATAATTCAAATAAGTCAAAGGTATCTTAACTTTATTCTTTTGACCACAAAATATTTAAAAATAAATCTAAACAATGGTTGAGATGATTGATATGCTACATGAATGATGGATCCAAACTCATTTATTTAGTACTCAAATTATTTTAAAATAGTATGTGATGTTATTTAGTATTACATGTACCAAAAATAATCCAATTGAAACATAAAAAAATGGGAAATGGCTCAAAATATAGAATAAAAGAGGTCAAATCAAGCCCAAATACTTAGCCGAAGAGAATAGTGCCACGCCTCCTCAAAGAAAAGAAAACGGGACCACTCTTTCTCCTCAACCCCCTAAGTGTGAATCTGGCCAAGGTTTTGTGGAAAAACCCAAAAAGACACACCCCATTCTTACAATTAAAAAGAGCAATTGAATGTCTTAAAGCTAAGTACAGTGCCCTAAGAACAAATAAATCAATGGTGGTGGGTCTTGTCCGAGAAGGAAAGCCTACGCTTGTCCATGGAAATTCCATAGCTCAAATCAATGAATGGAGATTTGGTGTCCCCCTTTGGTTTTTTTTCCTTTCCATGACTGAAGCTGGTTGGAAGTTCCACACGCATCTCAATCAACACTAGATGGCAACAATGTGGAAAAAGGGGTTTCTAGCTGCCAAAATACCAACAAACCATAAACCTACCATTTTGGTTTCTTTTGCTTCCACATCATGACTTTTTTTATTTTTGAAAATAATTAGCTCCAATTTTATTATTTAATATACCAGAAAAAGTGTATTTCAATGCAGAAATTTGAAATATATATATATATATATATATATATATATATATATATATATATATATAAATTCTCTAAGAATAATTAAATTTTCATACAAAAATTACATAATTTTAAAATATATAAATTTTTATCTAATTTTAATCATATTTAGCTTTTCTTTAAACCATTTTCTTAAACATTATTTTTCTTTCCTTAAAATATATAAATTTCTTACTAATTTTAATTAGATTTAACTTTTTTATATTAAAACCAAACATAAAAAAATAACTTTCTTCAACATTATTTTTCTTTCCTCACCATGCAATTTTTTTCTCTTGTGTCTTTAAATTTAACAAATGTGTTTGGTTGTCCTAATTTTTGAACTCTAACCAAATTGTTGCTTTTTCAAATTCCTTTTCTTTCCTAATCAAGTAGTTAAATAATTTCAACTGAAGTTGACTTCACTCTAATTTAGGTGGTTGGCTGAATTCCATGATGAAGAGGCAAGCCAGAAACCCAATTTTCGTAATACTAACAATATCTTCAAATATCAAATGAATGAACCAGAAATCTCAACCTCCAAGCCTCTAATCCACTA
The DNA here is from genome assembly GCF_030704535.1 of Vitis vinifera. Taxonomy (NCBI): domain Eukaryota; kingdom Viridiplantae; phylum Streptophyta; class Magnoliopsida; order Vitales; family Vitaceae; genus Vitis; species Vitis vinifera. The sequence continues at coordinate 10,074,611 of NC_081807.1, read as the reverse complement.
ATCCAATTCCTATCCTCTAGACTGTCCCCTGGACTTTACTTTTTATTTTTATTTTTATTTTTAAGAATAAATAGCAGAAGTTGCCAGAACAAATAAAAATTCCTTCATAATTGTCCAGAACAAATTGCCTAATATAGTCTGCAAATTGTCCGACAAGAAAATCTACTTACTGAGAATTTTCAATTTCCTGAGCTAGCTTGAGCCTGATTCAAGACGCCAAATAAGAACTGAGCAATTGACTCAAGTTTGACCAAAATTTCAAAATTTTAGAATCATTCAACAATTTGACATAATAATTGTAGTTTAATTAGAGTAATAATAAACTTCGTAAGATCTGCAAAGGCATATTTACAAAACAGAAGTTGTAATTATTACAAAATTCAAAACAGGCATGACACATAATTAACTTATTTCCGAAAATTAAGATATAAATATTTTTATATATATATATAATGTGATACTCACACCGATGCTTGTGAAAGCTTGGCCGCGGTTACCTTGCCGCTCTCTTGATTCAACGGTCCAGATGTGGTGCTGACCGCCGCCATTGTCTGATACGGCGCAACTACACCACCCGGCGCAGTGTAGTACACCTGCCTCCCCTGACTATCGTACGCCACCTGAGTGTACCCCGTATCCGCCACCCCAACTCCGCTTGGCCGTCCCATTCCAAGTCCTTCGCTGTAATTCGGTAATTTCGGCGCCGGAGCTGGCATAGTAGCCTGTACAGGTGGCTGCTGCATGACGCTGTACATTGGCGTCTGTTCACGGTAAACATCTGGACCCATCCTCATCGCATAGTAACCCTGACCGGATTGACCAGTCACCGGTCGCGCCACTGGCGTGTGATAGACGCTCGCCGGAGCTGGAATCATGTACACCGGTTGTTCCTGTAGTCCTGGCGTCGCTGGCACACCCCCCGGAAAGCCCCCGCCAGGGGCGCGTTTCTCCTGCCAGTATGTGGCGGGAACGGTTGCTGGAATCGTCGACTGTGGCGGCGCCTTTTCCGGCATTTTTTGGACATAGTAATCTCCGGCATAACCTCCGTACATGTTGTCGTCGCTTTTCCTCTGATACGCGCCTTGTTCTTGAGCCGAAATTTGCAGTCTCTGCAGATCCTGGATTTGCCTCTGGATCTCTGCCTGGTTCACCCCCAAATCGGCTGCGAAAACCCGACCGTCACCGCCGGGATTAACCAAGGACGGAATCTCCGCCGGAACAGGCGGCTCCGGCACCGGAACTGGCAACTTCGCCACCGGAGCAGGCGGCGAGACCCCTTTGTCCAGACCGAACAAAAAATCCACATTGCTCGGCGGCGCGGTTGCCGGAGGCGATGTCGCGTCAACGGATTGAATCGGACCCGAATTCATAGCCTCAAAGAACCGCTCACGCTCGGTTTTCATGTCACCGGAGCCAACACTGGGCGGAGTGGCGGGAAAAAGGAACAACCTCAGCCTGGCGGGTTTGGCCGACGGCCTACACAAGCGGTCGTACTCGTGCATCATGTGCTCGAGATCGTCGTCGTTGGTGACAGAGATCAAAGCGTCGAGATCCTCTCCGGGAAGCTGGTACTTGAAGCAGACGTCGGCCTCGCAGAGGGCGCAGAGCTTGTTGATTAGGGGGGAGAACTTGATGGAGCGATCAACAGAGAGAATCTTGGTCTCGCCGCCGGTGTAGGAGAGCTGGTTATCGTGGGGACGAGGTTGGATCTTGCCGCCATAGCTGCACATGAACTTGACCTTGGAAGGTTGGTGGAGAGGCTGGTCCTCCCATGAAGCGGCGCCACTGTTTTCAAACTCCAGCTCTCTGGATCTGGGCGAAGACTCGCCGGAGTCCGCATAGGAGGTATAAGTGTAGTTCTCCATAAAAGCCCACGGGGAGAGAGAGAGGGAGAGCGAGTCCGTAAACAGATAGGGAGAGAGAGAAAGAGGTGGAAGGAGATGGTTTTGATTTTGGAGAAAAGAGTGTGGGAAGTGTGATAGAGTGACGGGTGGGTTGGTAACTGTGGGGACACGTGGAGGTACGTGAGAAGGGAAGCGGGGATGAGGTGGAGGGGATGAGAAGGACGCGTTTTGACTGTTATTGGACCCTCAACGCCAGGTTGCACCCTTTCACTTGCCCCGTCTTCATGCTTGCCTTATGTTTGAATCTATCTTTGACCAAAAAATACAACTAAGAATAGTAGCGATTTTAAAAAACATTTTTCACATTTTAAATATAAAATTTTTTAAATATTAAAAATATTTTTTAAAATCACTGTCAAATGATTATAAATTAAGTTTATTTAAGGGAGAATTATCCAAAAGGGTAGACTGGGCAAAATAATTACTAGAAATGGTGGTATCTTTTAATAATTATTGGGGAGGACTTTAGTAAGCTTAATATACCAAAACTGTCATTTAACTAAAACTTGTAAAATTCAAAGCATTTAAAGCATTTCACTTTATTTGTCAATACATTTATGGTACATGGGTCCCACATTTATTGTAATTATTGATATTTAAATTTTAAATCAAAATTTTGGGTTTAACCCTTACAATTATATATAATTTGTTATTTAAATTTACTATTTAAAACAAAAATACTTTTAAAAAATATTTTCAAAATATCATTTATTGTTTTTTTACCTTTTTTTATTTTTATTCTAATTTTTAATTTTATGAAGAAAAAAATAATTTTTATAATTATATAATAAAAATGATGATTTTTTCATATATATATATATATATATATATATATATATATATTAATTTTAAATTGATAAATTATGTTTTTGTATTAAATTTAAGGAAGATAAAATGTTTAATTTTTAATTCAGATTCTCTAAAAATAATAAGAAAATGATAGAAAATGTTTAATCATTTTTTATTTTTATAATAAAATAATTTAAAAAAATTTATATGATTTTTTTTCATTTGCATAGTGTTTTTTTTTTTTAATTTTCATATAAATTTTTTTTCTCAATGCATCGAGTGGATGATGTTAATATATTTGATATATTGAATATTAATAACGTATAAAAGGTGATCCTTAATATTATTACTTTTATTATACAATACAAGCATAACAAAAATATGTTATAATTACAATATAAATATATTTACATTACAATACATTACAATAAAACCTAATTAAGAAATTTATGAATTTTTTTATAAAAATGGTAATTTTGTATGATTATACCATATTTCACAACATACCTATATCATAAATAATTTCTGAAATCAAATGAAATACAAATTTGAATTCACGTTGTTTATATATATATATATACAAAAATTATTAAATAATTTCAAAACACTAAATAAATGTTGTTAATATATTAATACGATGTGTTAATACCAATAGGGTATGAATAAACATTTTTAAAATTATTACTTTTATAATGAAATATAGGTACGACATAAATGCATTATACTTACAATATAAATACACTATCATTACAGTATATTATAACATAATTTAATTTATTTTTATTTAATTTTTTCACGTGCTATATTACCCAATGAATAATTGTGAGTTATTCCATTTAATAGATGTGTGTTAGTCAATTGAATATTTATATATTATTCAATTGATGAGTGCTCTCGTAAAAAATAATTATTTATTATATTATAATAACAAAGTTTTTAATTGTATGTTTTATATATAAAACAATATAATAACTTTAGGATATGGTTTTTATTTATGAGATATTAAAAATTATTATTTTTTTACAAGGTTCTTTAAAAAATCTCAATTAAAAAAAATAACAAATTTTTAAATAGTTAATTGTTCAAAAGTGATAACAATTTTTTTAAGTTGAAAAATGTATCGTTGATTACCTATCAACATGTACTTATCATCATTATGGGCCCCACATCATTTATCAACTTGTACTTATCATCATGTATGAGCCCACATCATTGACAATCTCAATTTATTTATAAATAATATAAAAAATATATTAAAGGGTAAAATTGTCCTCTAAAAGAATGAGCTTTCATAGTCATTATTTTTTCTAACCCACCCTTTTGAGTAATTCTCCCTTTATTTAAAGTCAAATGCTCTACAGATGCAAGTTACCTTAGACCTTTAAACCTAATTTATTCTTAAAAATAATTTAATTTTAAACTTTAAAATACATTTTAATTCTTTTAAATTTAATCAAATATTAAATAATTATACTTCATAAAAAAAAAATATATGAATCTTAATTTAATTGTATCCTCTATGGGATAGAGAAATTAAAAACCAAAACTATAAACTCAGGTTTTCAAAATTCTTAAATCAAACCTATCTTTATAATTATTTATAGAAAACCAAATCGGTTTAATTGAGTTTGATCAATTTTACCATAAAGATTTATAAAAACATAATTATATATGATAATGAATTACTAAAAATGTGTTTTATCGTATTTTTATTTGAAGTGATTTCTATTAGAGCGTTTCTCCAAAAGTATTATAAAACTTTTTTTTTAAAATATATATATACTAAAAGTAATTTTTAAAAATATTAACAAATACACTATGTAACATTAAATAACTATAATTCATTAGAAATGAAAGTTAAATTCATTTTCATTTAATTTTTATAGATTATATGATAAGAATTCGAATAGACAAATCAACTCTCAAAATTTTCAAACCAAATCGACTTTTCGGGTTTTGACTTACACCCACATGGAGACTCCATCCTACACAGTCCCCCATTTTCTTTCAAACTGCATTGTAACTTCAATATTTTTACTTACAATCACTCCATTTTATTTGTGTCCATGAACAGTTCCAATTATTACTCGAATAGTTTCAACAATTACTTTACTTTCTTCGGTTTATTCTTTGTTTCTCAACTTGTGCTACTTTTCATCGATTGATTCCATTAGTTGCCTTTTTAAAAGATATTTTCGACAAAGGCTCTAATTTTGTATTCACATTTAGTTCCTTTGAACATGTGACTAAAATAAATTAATAAGAAAAAAAATAGTGTTTGTTTTTTTTATATTAATTCTAAATAGAAATTAAAATTAATAACATTTAATACGTGTTGAGTTGAATTGATTTTTTCTTTGTAATATGTTGAAGCTATCCTTGTAAAACATGGGCTAAGGCTAAATGGGCCGAGTCTTATTGTTAAATGGGTTTTAGGGTTAGGGTTGGTATATGATAACTAGAACTCTTGTAAACTCTATAAATAGGTGGCTTGGGAAAACGTAAAAGGGGACTGGAAGGTGCATGAGCCGTCTTTCAATAGTGAAATAGAATTGCTCGCTCTCTGCCCGTGGACGTAGATCACTTTGATCGAACCACGTAAATCTTGTGTTTGTTCTTGTGTGATTGTTTTCTTCCATTATTCCGCGATTCTATTGCTTGCTTGCTTGACAAATGGTATCAGAGCCCACAAACACCTGGGTTCAGATCTGCAGAAGGAAGATGTCTTCACAGAAATTCGAAGTTGAGAAGTTCAATGGGTCGAATGATTTCACCTTGTGGAAGCTGAAGATGAAGGCGCTTCTGGTTCAGCAGAAGTGTGCACAAGCAATAGAAGGGGAAGAAGCATTACCTATAGGATTGACAGCAGCAGAAAATGAGGAAGTTGTGTCTAGGGCACATAGTGCGATTCTGTTGAGTCTAGCAGATGAAGTTCTGAGGGAAGTAGCTGATGAAACTACTGCAGTTGGCTTGTGGAGGAAGCTTGAAAGCAAGTACCAGAAAAAATCACTGACCAACAGGCTTTATCAGAAAAGGCGATTGCATACTTTGAAGATGTCAGAAGGTATGCAGGTAAGAGATCACCTTGACAACTTTAACAGAATTATTTTAGACTTGAATGGAGTTGGTGTTAAAGTTGAGGAAGAGGATCAAGCCATGATTTTGTTATGTTCTTTGCCTAGCTCTTATGAAAATTTTGTAGATACTATGATGTATGGTAGGGATAGTATCTCGATAAATGATGTTAAGGATGCTATACAGTCTAAAGAATTGCATAAATTAGTTTCTGGTTCTGGGGAAGGCAGTGTGGAGACTGGTTTAATTGTGAGTAGGGGCAGGAGCATGGAACGAAATGGTGGAGGACGTAGTAAGTCGCGTTCTAAATCGAAGGCTGCAATGAGATGCTTTCACTGTAAAGAAAAAGGGCACTATAAAGAACTGTCCACAAAGGCAGAAGGGAATTGGTCAGGGGTCGAATGGAAATGCGCAGGTTGTAGTAGCTCAGAAAGATTCTGAAAAACAGGATAGTTCTGACGAGGGAGAAGGAGGAGATTTTTTAACTGTTAGTACATCTAGCTCTGCAGAATCATGGATCTTGGATACTGGTGCTTCGTATCACATGACTTATTCACGAGATCTGTTCACTACTTTTAAAGAGTGGAACGGAAGTGTAAAGTTGGGAGATGATGGGGAGCTGGGTGTCAAAGGCAGTGGTTTTGTGCAGATTAAAATGTATGACGGATTGGTTAGGACATTGAATGCTTGGTATGTTCCTGGACTGCGAAAGAATTTGATCTCTGTGGGTACACTGGATAAAAATGGGTACACATTCTCTAGGAGTGGTGGAGTTCTTAGGGTGTCAAAAGGAGCTCTTGTGGTGATGAAAGGCAGATTACAGCATGGGATTTACACATTGATGGGAAGTTCAGTGTTGGGAACGGCGGCTGTGTCAAGCTCCATGGCTATTGATTCTGTAGAGAAGAAAGATAATTGTACTGAGTTGTGGCATCGAAGATTGGGACACATGAGTGAGAAAGGGCTCTCTATCTTGAGTAAGCAAGGGCTGATAAGTGGTGCTGAGACCGGGAAGCTGAAATTCTGTGAAACTTGTGTTATGGGTAAACAGCGTAGGGTGAAGTTCAGTATGGATAGTCACACTACTAATGGAGTTCTTGAGTATATTCACTTTGATTTATGGGGTCCTTCTCCGGTGGAGTCTCATAATGGATGCAGGTACTATGTTACTTTTATTGATGACTTCTCTAGAAAGGTGTGGGTGTACTTTCTGAAAGCAAAGGATGAAGTGTTTGGGAAGTTCAAGGAGTGGAAGACTATGGTGGAGAAACGGACTGGAAAAGTAGTCAACACACTCAAAACAGATAATGGGTTGGAATTCTGTAACAAGGATTTCGACGAGTTTTGCAGAAAAAAAGGTATAGTGAGGCACCGCACTGTACGACATACGCCACAGCAAAATGGAGTTGCAGAATGGATGAACCAAACACTTGTACAGCGTGCTAGATGCATGAGGATAGACGTTGGGTTGTCGAAAAAGTTCTGGGCTGAAGCAGTTAACACTGCTGCTTATCTGGTAAATAGATCGCCATCGACTGCAATTGATTTTAAGACTCCTCAAGAGGTATGGTCCGGTAAACCCTCTAATTATTCTGGCTTGAAAATATTTGGTTGTCCTGCATATGCTCATGTTAGTGATGGCAAGTTGGAGCCTAGGGCAATGAAATGCATATTTCTAGGATATGCGACTGGGGTGAAAGGTTATCTTCTGTGGTGTACTGAAGATAGAACCCCAAAATTTATTATTAGCAGAGATGTGACCTTTGATGAATCTGCTATGTTTGGCCAGAGGAAGGAGTTTGGTGATCTTGCAGGTACTAGTAAAACTGATCTGGGTGCTAACCAGAAGGTGGAGTTTGAGGTCGATGCTCCAATGGAAAATGGTGTAGATGACACATCTGAAGAATAGCCCGTGATCGACCAGAATGATTCACAGAGTATAGCAACACATAGACCAAGAAGGGAAATCCGGAGACCTATGAGGTATGTGGATTGTGTTAGTGCTAACATCACTAATCCTGTTGCTTTTGCTTTAGCAGTGGCTGAAGAGATAGGAAGGGAGGAACCAAGGTCGTATAAGGAGGCGATGGAAAGTAAAGACTCGAAAAAGTGGCTAAGTTCCATGGATGAAGAGATGGCATCATTGAGAAAGAATCAAACTTGGGAGCTTGTGCCTTTGCCTGAAGGAGTGAAACCTGTTGATTGTAAATGGCTTTTCAAAATAAAGGATGGGATTTCAGAGGATGAACCACCTAAGTACAAATCAAGGCTTGTGGCGAAGGGTTTTTCACAAAAGGAGGGGATTGACTACAATGAAGTGTTCTCACCTATTGTGAAGCATAAATCTATTCGGGTCCTCTTAGCGATGGTAAGCGTTTTTAACTTAGAGCTTGATCAACTTGATGTTAAAACTGCTTTTCTGCATGGAAATCTAGAAGAGGAAATTTATATGAAACAACCTGAGGGATTTGTTGATTCTGAAAAGTCTGATCATGTGTGTTTTTTGAAGAAGTCCTTGTATGGGTTGAAGCAATCTCCTAGGCAATGGTACAAGAGGTTTGATGCATTTATGGTTTCTCATGAGTTTATGCGAAATCAGTATGATAGCTGTGTTTACTTTAAAACATTGCCTGATGGTTCATTTATTTATCTGTTGCTATATGTGGATGACATGTTGATTGCAGCTAAGAATCGAGCTGAAATTAACAAACTGAAACAGTTGTTGAGTAGTGAGTTTGAGATGAAAGATTTGGGTGCAGCTAAGAAAATCTTGGGGATGGAGATTTGGAGAGACAGAGATGCAGGCTTGTTGTATGTCTCACAGCAAAAATACATTGAGAAGTTAATGCAGGCTTTCCATATGGATCACTCTAAACCGGTGAGTACTCCATTAGCTCAACATTTTAAATTTGATCATAGTACATTGCCTAGCACTGATGAGGAGGTGGAGTACATGAAGAGTGTGCCTTACTCTAGTGTGGTTGGTAGTTTAATGTATGCTATGGTGTGCACTAGACCAGATCTTGCTTTTGCTATTAGTGTTGTAAGCAGATTCATGAGTAACCCTGGTAAAGCTCACTGGGAAGCCGTCAAGTGGATTATGCGATATTTGAAGGGTTTAAGTAGTGTATGCTTGGTGTATGGGAATGGTGATGTATCTAGTGGATTGGTTGGGTTTACTGATTCTGACCATGGAGGAGATCTCATGAAGAGAAGATCATTGACCTGTTATATTTTCACTCTGTTTGGGTGTGCTATTAGCTGGAGAGCTTCTTTGCAGCCAACAGTTGCTTTGTCTACAACTGAAGCGGAATACATGTCCTTGACAGAAGGGGTGAAAGAAGGTATGTGGTTAAATGGTTTTCTTGGCAGCTTGGGTTTGAATTTGTCTAAGCCGGTTATCTATTATGATAGTCAAAGTGCTTTGTGTTTGGCAAAGAATCCTGTTTATCATGAGAGGACAAAACATATTGATGTTAGGTTGAACTTTATTCGTGATGTGATCGAAGAAAAGTTATTCTCCATTGAGAAGGTTGCCACGGAAGTTAATCCTGGAGATATGTTGACTAAGCCAATTACTACTGAAAAGTTCAAGCATAGCTTGGACTTGGTGAATGTTTGCAAAGTTTGAGCTTGAGGCCCTTCGGGGCATAGCAGATGAGTAGTTCTATATTCTGAATTGAAAGAAGAAAGAAAACTCAATTCAAGGTGGAGAATTGTTGAGTTGAATTGATTTTTTCTTTGTAATATGTTGAAGCTATCCTTGTAAAACATGGGCTAAGGCTAAATGGGCCGAGTCTTATTGTTAAATGGGTTTTAGGGTTAGGGTTGGTATATGATAACTAGAACTCTTGTAAACTCTATAAATAGGTGGCTTGGGAAAACATAAAAGGGGACTGGAAGGTGCATAAGCCATCTTTCAATAGTGAAATAGAATTGCTCGCTCTCTGCCCGTGGACGTAGATCACTTTGATCGAACCACGTAAATCTTGTGTTTGTTCTTGTGTGATTGTTTTCTTCCATTATTCTGTGATTCTATTGCTTGCTTGCTTGACAATACGGTTAAGTATTAAGTTGTTTTTTTATTTTAATATTTTATTTAAAAAAAAAAGAAAAATTAGTGGATTATTTTAGCATTTAGAAAAAAAAATCAAATATTTTGATTTTTTTTATTTAGTCAAAATGTTTAAAAAATAAGTTAATAAAAAATATAAAATTTGAAACCAGTTGATTTCAACAAAAAAAATATAAAAATAAACAACACCTAAATTTCAATTAAAAATTTTCCAATATGTAATGAATTATTGTCATTTTTATTATTGATGAAATAAAGATAACAGTTTATTAGGGTTATATTTGGATTGACTTTTTAGAAATCAAGGTTATATTTGGTTCCCAAAAAAATTGAGGGAAAATGTAAAGAAAAAAAAATACAAAGAAGAAGTTAAGGAAAATAAAAAATAAATTAAAATTCGATAAATTATTTTTATTTTTTAATTTAAACTTATTTTACTTATTTTAACTCATCGATATAAAGATTAAATAATTTAAAAATATATAAGTTTTTAACTAATTTAATTATATTTTATTTTATTGGATATTTTCTGTAAGACAACCAAATATGAAAAAAAATCATTTTTTTTCTTTTCTTAGTATTTTCTGGAAATAAACATCCTTTTTTTTTTGTTTTTAAACTCAATAAGAGTTTTTAGTGAGAGCATACCATGATAGGAATGGACTATTTGTTTTTGAAAAAGATTAAATAAAGACTATGTTTTATTCCTCAGGAATACTAAGGAAAAAAAAAAAAGAATGTTAAGAAAAATGATTTTCTCATATTTGATTTTATCTTAAAAAATATTAAAGAAAATAAAATATAATTAAAATTTATATATTTTTAAATTATTTAATCTTTCTAATAATAAAGAGAAATAAGTAAAATGAGGTTGAAAAAATTTATAAAAATAATTTATTATATTTAAATCTATTTTTATATTTTTCTTCACTTTTTCTTTCTTTATACTTTTTTTCCCTCTATTTTCTTTTTTTCACATTTTCCCTCAAATTTCTATGAACCAAACATAGTAAGGAAATTTTTTTTACAGTACATATGATTGTTAATTAAACAATATAATGCAAAACCAATCTTGACATCATTTATTTGTTTTTAACAAATAAATTCTTATAATTAGAAGAATTTAATATTTGGATTGTGATTATAATATGCCCCTAAAATCAATGCAATTTCCTATCCTCTTTTTGAAACTTTTTCTTTTCTTTTCTATTAATTATTTAATAAAGTATTTGACGGAAGTGAAAAAGACTTTTTTTTTCACAAGTAATATTTCTTATTATGATGTTTCAATACTTCATCTCTTTTGTTTTAAAAACAATGAAATTATTTTTTAAAAACTAAAATATCAAATGTTTTTCATTTTTTGCTCCTCATTGGTTACTAGTTCAAAGAAAATTTATAGGGGGAAAAAAGTTATTTGAATTTGCAAAAGGATTAAAGGATATTTCAACTATTAAACATAAAATCAACTAATGTTGGACAAAATTATAGAATATAAATGTAATTTTTTTTAAATTATAAGTTTTTTAAATAAACTTAGGGAGTGGTTGACAAAACTTAATACTTATTATTTAATCACTTAAATCGACTTTAAGTTAAATTATATTTAAGTTGTTGAGTTAAATCTTATTATTTAATTATTAGTTCAAGTATTAAGATTGTTTGATAAAATTAGTTTAAACTTTATTTTAAATCATCAAATATATATATTTATCTTTATAAATTATAATTATGGTAAATGAAATCCAATAACAATGAAAATTGTAGAGTAATAAAATAGACCGTAAAGGTAATTAAGACAAATGAGAGTAAAAATGTAAAATAAAAATATAAAATTAAGAATAAGTTAATCGTATTTACTTATTACTCGAAGTTATTTTTTACTTTTAAGTCATACCATTAAATTATTTTACCAAACAGACTTAATATACTTATTTTATTTATTCTTGTTCACATACCTCACTAAAATAGACCAGTTTTATTCCATCATTTACTTTATTTATCACGGTTCTGATCTATTAAAATTGATGTGTTTATATTTAATTAAAGTATAATTATAATTTAGTCTTGGTAGTTAACCAAATAAGAATTTTTGGATTTTTTTTAAAATTTTTAGATTGACACGTGTAATATTTTTGTAAAAATATATAGATATTTATTAAACTTGAGTGTAGTGAAAACAAAAAGGGGTGAATAGATGTGTTAGCTTGAGTACATGAATGTGTGTATTTAGAAATCAAGAGAAGACAAAAATAACATTAAAATAAGAAACATGGGATCCTCATCTGAAATCCATGAGAATCCCAAGTGTCTGAATTTGAAATTTATTTGAACAGGAGGGAGACATGACAGCTTGCCCAATGAACCCAACCCACTATTCTTCCATGATTATGACTTCGCTATCTACACTTGACTACACAAAAAGCATAATCATCTCTTCCAAATTTTCTTATGAATCTAAGGCTTCCATTAACCTCAGTCTAAGGAAGTCGGAACACGGCACTGCACGCTTTATCAAGATATACGGGTTAGGAGTGGATTCGAGATGTATTTAAAATTAAGGTGATGATGGATTTGGGATGTGGTTTAGGTTTGTACCATCCCACCTCTCCCAATTATATACGTATGTATATAACTTGTCCCAATTATATATATAATTTAATTTATTTTTTAATAAAATAAATTTATTTTTCAAATAAAATAAGTTATAAAAATTTATAATATTTATTTATTTATAAAATATATTATTTTTAATATAAGGATGAGAATATGTTTATATAACCGGGAGAATGCGGGGATGGGATTAATCTCGAAGGAATCCATTGCCATCCTTTAAGTGCTCATTTGCTACTTATTCAAATTAAAGTGATTTTATGTTACAATATTTTTGTTACTAATATTTTTATTAGAATTCTTTTTATGAAACTATAAATTAGAAAAAGGAGTTTTGCAGTTATTTTGGTGAATAACACATAATAAAAAGGTGATTTTTGAAAAAAAAAAAAACAATTGGAAATAGCTAGTCTAAAAGTTTGTTTGGGAGCGAGGTCGACAAGCATAGAAGCGCTTTCTAATATTGGAAAGTGTTTGATGTTGAGAGACTTAAAAACACTTTCTAATGTTTGAAAGTATTTCCGTGATAAAAATGTTGGAATTTATGTGGGGAAATTAGGATTTTTTTTTTCTTGGAAGATATGATTCTTTTTTAATAGATGCAACTTATTTTAAAGAATGTGTCTTGTATTTAAAAAGTATAACATATTCAAAAGAATATGTTTGGTGTCTTATGACACAACCTTTCTATGAATAGGATCCTTCATGACATTTTCATTCATTCATCAATTCTATCAACTTTTTCTCATTTCTTGTCATTCAAATCTTCTTTAACTTTAAGTCTCGTCATTTATCTTTTCTACTAAATATTTGGTATATAAGATAGTACAAACCACCAAGTGATTTGATATTTCTTGTGATTTAAAGTGCTATTATTACAAGAAAATGATAGTTGTATCTTAAAAGACAATTGTCAATAACCTGTAAACACTTAAGCGAGATAAATTTATCTTAAAAACATATTGTCAAACTTTAGTTTCAATCAACCTTATTTGTGAGTTCTAATTATTTGTATATTTATTATACACACTTATTATTCATATATTTGCACTAATTTAGATAACAAGAAATTAGGAAAAAGTGCATACTTCATAAAAATTAGATATTTGAAAATCATTTTTAAAATTTAGAAAATAATTTGAAATAATTGTTGGACAAATTAGTAGGTAATTTTTTTTAAAAATAAAAATAAAAATTTATTTTCATGAAACAATAAACCCATCTTGCCAACATTTTAATACCCATTTGTCATATCATATTGCAATTTACTTTTTCTTCCAATCCCATACTCCTTTACATTACCATGAAATGTATAGAAATAAGAATGCTTGAATCTTGTCTTTAGGTTTTTATAATACATTTTGGTGCTCCAGAGATCTTATAAAACTAAATTTTTGAATTTAATCAACTTCTTTAATATATAATTGGAATAATTTTGTTAAGATAAGAAGATAATATTTAAATATAAGATTGATATAATGGACTTATTTTCATAACGAATAGATAAATTTAAGATTTTGGTTCCCGGAAAGTAGTTAAAAAATATTAAATAAAATAACTTTTTTATATTTGATTTTACCATAAAAAAATATGAAAAAAATCGAATATAATTAAATTAATTAGAAATAATTAAATTAAAATAAGTGAAAGGAATTTGAAATGTCATCTAAAAATAATTTATTGGCTTTAAATATATTTTTTATATTTTTCTTCATTTTATTTATTTTTTCTACTTTTTATTTTTATTTTCTTTGTCTTATGTTTCTCGATTTTTAAAGCAAACATGAAAGTGCATTATGAGATAATAAAAGGGATGTGATACCTTTGAAGGTTATTGTAGACTTAGAATTTGTTTGGTAGTAATTTTAGGAAATAATTTGATCCTAAAAAGTGTTTTAAAAAAAAAATGTTTGACAACTTTTAGGATATATTTTTAAAAATGTTAAAAGTTATTTATAATATTGAAAAATTACTTGTAGTGTTTTTTGAAGTAACATTTGATTGATAATTATCCTAAAAACACTTCTAGTAAAAATATTACAAATAATTTTCCAACAAATAAGTGATTTTTCATATTTTTCAAAGTGTTTTTTAAATTATTTCAATATCCTAATTTTATTTTCAAAAACATTTTTGAAAACAATGTTATAAATTTTAAAAAATAATCATTATTTTTAATAGGGCTTCTTATAATCATTACCAAATACGATCTTATAAATTTTAAAAAATAATTTGTATTTAGTAATTTTTTTAATATATACAAATTAATTTTTTTTTTAATTATGATAAAATTTTTATTTTTTATTCCAAAAAATTAAAATATGTTTTGTTTTACACAAAGAGATTAAGAGTGCATTTACTAGTGACTTTAGGAAATGTTTTTAGTATTTCTTAAAATTTTTAATTTTTTAAGAATTAAAGATGTTAGAAATACTTTCTAAAATCATTGTCAAATACACTTTAAGTACTTGTTTAACAATGATTATAGCAAATGTTTTTAAACTTACTAATGCTTAAAAAATTTTATCCTTCAAGAGTTGAAAATATTAAAAATATTTTTTAAAATCAATGCTAAGCATGCTCTAATTACCACTATTCTTTTATAAAGATTAAAATAACCTTATTTTAACATTATTTATGAATTTAAAAGAAATCATCATATGTATCATTTCAATTTTAAAAAATAATTGAAAAAATAAAAATGAGTATAATAATATTCTCTTGTTTAATTATAAAAAAAAAAAAATTAAATTTAACAAAAAAAATTAAATTTAAATTTCTAAAATCTTCATTCCTTATTTTTAAAAATTAAAATACATAGAAAACTAAATAAAATAAAAATAAAAATGAAGTAGTTTCAATATATAATTATCAATTATTTATTTATTTAAAAAAAAAACAATACCACACAATCATTTTGAGGTAAAATATCAAGTTGAAATCACAAAAATTTAGATTAGATTGTGGTATGGAAAATTAGGGTAACATAATAGAGCTTTTTAAGATGTCCAAGAAGAAAATGATTATGATTTTAGAGTTTTATATCAGGAATTTTTTTAGATAATATCTATGGTTAATTAATTATTATTTTTTCATACAACATTTTATATTTACAAAATAATTTTTTTTGGTATTTAAAGTTAACCAAAAATTTTCTTAAGGGCATGCTTTCAACCCAACGAGTTAATCAATCAGTTCAACCCCGATATATAAGGAAAACGCAATAAAAATGATTCAAGTTTCACAATTCAACACAAGTCAAGTTAAAATAAACAAGAATTTGTAGTAATAAAATAATATTGGAAATTAAGATGAAAGATTTGAGTTCGAAAAATATAAGATAAATATTTTTATATAAAATAAAATATGTTATAATATTTTTAGATTGAAAAATTGAAAATATAGCACTACTTTTTCAAATATTTTTTTATATTATTTTACGTTAGCTTAATTTTCCCAAATAGTTTAATTTGTTGGAATGATTTTAAAACAATATTACTAACTATAAAATAAAATTCTAACATGATGACAGTGGAGAGAGAGAGGGAGGAACATCAAGCACAAGAAGCTGAAATCTAGGTACGATGTTTGCATTAGTATAAAGTGGGTTGTCATATTTAATGAATAAATAAAGGCTTATGGATTTAAAATAATATTGGTATATATTTATATAGACAAAGGAGTGAGAGACTTGGAAGGAAAGGTGGAAAGGTAGGGTTATTAATGATAATTTGCATAGAGACAGCTAAATCCTCTTCATTCCCTAACTTTTTCCACTCCCACTCTCCTCCCAAGTCTTAAACTTACGTAATTTACACTTACCTAAAGTGCAGAAAGTGGATAAAGAAAAGGACGTTTTACCTTATGCAATAATAACTCATCATTTATTTTTATTTATTTTTAAGGTTTTCCCTTTCAATTAGTCGTGGCACACATTGAGGGCTCGAGTTGAGTTTTGGTGCCATGATAGCCTTTTATCAAGTAAAAAATAATTTTTAGGGTTTTAATAGCATAATTTTTTTAATATTTATCGAAAAGACATCATCAATCAAATGATGTCATATATATATTTTTAGGTTCTATTATTTATACTATAATTTCTTTTGTTTATGTTATTATATTTTGATCTTATTTACTTATACATTGTTCATTAACCTAGATCTTGTTATACATATTTAACGATCAAGATCTTTTATTTGATAGATACCATTATGGTACCTTAATATTTTTTAAATTTTTATTCATTCTTTCAAATTTACGTCTAGTCCTTTACCTATCAAGGAAAATTCATGTTATTTTTAAAATATGGTTTACCCATCCTCTCGAAGTTATTAATCATTTTGAAGCCATGTTATTAAAGTTTTTTTTATAATTGATTAAAACGGTAAAATATAGTATCATAATTTTCATTTAAAAATTTAAAAATAAAGAAACATCTAAGTAAACAAAAGGATTAATTATAAGAATATGAAATAAGGTTTGATACAATGGTCACATCTCATATGAAAATCAATTGATATCAGTGAAAATAGATTTTTTTTTTATATTTGACTAAAAAAAGGTATTTTTATATCTACTGGAGTAAAAAAATAAATAAAAATTAAAGAATAATAATTTGATTAATATATAAAAATAAATTATTATGATTGATCACATTCTTGTGAGTGGATCATGTGTGCAAATGGGCTTGTGAACCTTAAACATTTTTTTTTAATTTATTTTTTAAAAAGGGTATTAAGGTTATTTGTTTATTTAGTAAAGTTGAAGACATGGTGGAAAGTGGGCATGGTTGAAGTTAAAGAAAGAGGAATAGTTGAGGAAACTGCCAACTAAGTCACAGTTAAGTTAGTTGTGCAACCACCTCCATTCCCGCCGAGAATGCCTCCCTCCCCATCAGAACATGCTCTCTCCATTCCAATCTCACTCTTCTCCCATACTTCTTTATTGCAGTCCTTCACTTTTTTTTTATTCATTATCTTCTAGAATGATCTTGTAAGTAATCATAAATATTTCCAAAATTATATTTATTATTAAATTTTTGTCTCCAAAAATTTTTCTAAATGAAATTAAATCCCCTCCAACCTTCTCTCACAAATTAATTTTTAGTTTGAGTCATATAATTAAGGTATGAAAATTAGGATATAGTTATAAGAATATGATTAGATGCAAAAAAAGTATGATATGACAAATGTGACTACCGTATAAAAAATATGATTAAGACATGAATAATTTGATCAATATTCTAAAGTACAAAATTTTATAAACTAGGTATAAAGACTATGACTAGGCTACAAAAAATGTGATTAAGATATGAAGATATAACTAAGTACTAAAATGTGATCAAAGTATGAAAAATATGACTATAATATTAAAAGACAAATTATGACCTAGATATAAAGAATGTGATGAAAGTACAAAGTTATAAAAATTATGATTTGGGTAAAGACAATGTGGCCACGATATAAAAAATATAACTAGAGTATGTATTAAGGTTTGAAGCAGGTGACCATGGTATTGATATAAAATTGTCACTTAGGTACAAAAAATATGGTTAAAGCATCAAGGTGCCAAAAATGTGATGAGGTTATGAAAAATGCAACCGGGGTAATAAAGTATGAACATTATGACTAAAGTGCCAAGAATGTGACCAACGTACAAAAAATATATGATTTAGGTGTGTAAAATATAATCAAGATATGAAAAATATGATTAAAATATGTAAAATATGATTAAAGTACAAAGAATGCGATAAAAATAGTAATTTACAAAAATCGTGACATAGGTAGAAACAATGTGATGATAGTAAAAAAACATGAAAAAAGTATTAAGGTAAAAAAAAAGTAAAAAAAATAATAATTAAAGGATATAATATTATGTACATAATACTATTATTCACATGTTTATTTTTGCATATCTTACCTCAAAAGAATGAGATTTCAACTTGTTTATATATATATATATATATATAACTTTCATTTTAC
Source organism: Vitis vinifera (assembly GCF_030704535.1). Taxonomy (NCBI): domain Eukaryota; kingdom Viridiplantae; phylum Streptophyta; class Magnoliopsida; order Vitales; family Vitaceae; genus Vitis; species Vitis vinifera. Next base: position 10,056,174 of record NC_081807.1, on the reverse strand, counting down.
TATCATTTTTTTGTATTATGGTTGATTTGAGCATTAGGATTACATCACTTACATTGTATATGACTTGAGTGTATTAGAAGTTATATAGAAGATCCAAGTCATGAGTTCCTTACTATTTGATGAGTCATTCACAACAAGTTTATAGACTTTGGCAATCCATATGAGGTTGTAATACACAACCTCCTAATTGAGGTGATGACTTATCTTAGTCATTGAGATGAGTTTTTCTTGTTGAGTACACCAGTGTGTATGTTACACATTGGATATGACCTATGATGTATCATGTTATTGTTTATTGAATAAACATGATTTCACAAAGCTACTATGTTAAATGGAATCTCATCCTTAAGAGAATATTGAGCTAGTGTTGAGGACCTTAGAGGCTTTAACCTATGAGTGAGAACTTAAGGTGATCAAATGTTCCCCGTAAATTAGGTCATTATTAATTAAGACAGATAACAACAGGTATTTTCGAGATAGACATTATGATATTTCATGAGATTGTGATAGTATCCCCCTTGATTGATCCTAAGGACTTGTGCTTATGAAATCTATGACACTATAGTAATTCCTTTAGTGAATTTTGACATATAATCTTAATGAGGTAGAGTATGTTAATTGATCACTTTGAGACTTAAGAATGGTAGAGATGATCTTGAGAGGTTAGTAGCTTATACCTTGTTAAATTATGGACATGTATTCATGGTGAGCTTGCATGTAGTAGTTAGTAAGTCACGTACCCAATAAATTGATTAAATTGGATATACTCAATTCATTTATGAATTTAATTTTATAGGACGTTGGAGTCCAATTGACTGTCTGTAGTGGGATGTTGAGTCAACTTCATAATTGGATTATGAGAAAACCAACATTTTCTAATTGGTTTTAGTGGTTCTTACTTAAACTCACACTCCTTGGTGGCATGTTATTTTGAGGGATATTTAGATTATTATTTACGTTTTGGAAAAAATACGGGATTGCATAAGATACTAATTATCTTTCTAAGTTAGTCTAATTAATAAATTAGAGATGAACTAGATTAAGTGATCTAAGTCTAAGATAAACTCAAGTCACTTAAGCGAAGAAGGTCTATATAAATCTTCTTAGGGTTTAAGATTAGATACTTTGATTCCCTTTTGTCTTCCAGAGAAAGAGAGAGAAGGAGAGATATAACCCTTATATCCATCACTTTGGATAGAAGTCCACCATTTTCCATTGTTAAGATCCAAGGAAGAGCTACCAGTTTAAAAAAACTTTGGTCCTCAAGATTGTTCTTTATTAATTAGAAAAAAAAAATTGTGAAACCTCCAAGTATGCGGCATGATCTCTACTTGTTTCTTACCTTACAATAAGTTTTAAAAGGCGTATTAGTTTCCATTGCACCTAGAATCTATAGATTTTTTCACCCCTTGGAGAGATCTAGGGTTTGGATGGATTTTTCCAAGAATCTAACATCATCCACTTCCAAATGTGGAGGAGTGATTATACTTGAAGCTTTGATAATGGATATTTAAATTTCCTTGTGTTCTAGGATTTCTCTTTGATATGGTTATAAATTTCGATGTATGCCAAAGTTAAAAAGTCAATTCCTGAAGCGTAAGAACCATAATTATAGTACTCGACAAGATATTGACGTTATTTTCCATGTGGATCATATTGATGTTTCGTGAACAAAAGCTACTAAATGAGTTCTCACTCCCTTAGTTAATCCAATGATACTAAAGTTGATTCTAATATAGCTACTTAGAGGCTCTTCACCATAACCACCACTCAACTAACTACCTTCAACTTAGGATATCTTCAAGTAGTAAAGGTGCATGGTGACAATTCTTATCCTAGCTAGTTCTAATTTACTCTAAAAACTATTGCTCTATATCTCTTAACTTAATAACAATGAGCTAAATAACTCTCAATTCCCATGGTTTAATTAAAATGCTAACAATGATTGAATTGAAATACATTTAAAATGAAATTTGAAATGAAGATACATGAAAATGGAAATGAGAATTTCAAAGTCATGTAATTCAAATTTATGTCTAAAAATATAAATGGTAAATCTCAAGAAACTATAATTGAAAATGATCTCCTTATTTCTAAATAGAAACTAAAAACAAAATTAAAAAAAAACATTATCTTTCCATTCTCGTAATTTTTTTTCTTTTTATGAGTCTATTTCTAAGGAAAATGTTAGTGTAGAAAGATTTGATTATCCCACTTCTTACTAATTGCAAACAAGAATTAGGGTGAGATAATTGATTGTTATGCTTCCTTAGGTTCATGTGCTAATGCATGCCATAATATATGGTTGGATGATTGTCCACTTGATTATGCTATTTGAGGTGTTGAAATTGCTTAGGTTGCAAAGTTCTTCAAGAGAAATAAAATGAGAGAGAGAAAGTAAAGGAGAGAAAGAATGAAAGACTAATGGTTGTAGAGTGTGTTTTGTGAGAGAAGAAAATAAAAGTCAAAGATGAAAATCATATGAAATTCAAAGTAGTTCAAGTTTACTATCTAGAGGGCAACAAATTTACATTGTGAAATGAGGATGCATAATTTTGCTAGGTTGTTTTTACAAATTTTGCTACTCTATTTTACTAGCTTGTGGGTAATAAATAAGGGTTGCGAAGAGCAAAAGGGGTAGTGAATAAGGTGCAACCAAGGGTTGTGAAATGCTCTAATCATGCCATTTTTTGCATCGTTTTCTCACAAAATCATACAAACTAGCTAAGACATTTTACAATGATAAGATTTAATAATCAAATGCCCTTATGTGTGGATCAATGTGAGTTAATATGATTTTATCAAGACAAAATAGATCATCTTTATATACTAATCAAAATTAAAGAAAAATGATGATTAATAAATTATCATTAGGACTATTAGCTTACAAAAATTGATTTTTGATTGGCTTTATTTAGAAGTAGAACCTCAAACTAAAGCCCTGCAGAATATTGATATTATGAAAGTTTCATTTAATATATAAAAACAACTTTCAAATAGGTTAAAATGGATTTTTCATGAGAAGGAATATTACCTTTATTTCATATCCATCATTTTTTTTTATATATATAAAGTTGGCAACTATTTCAACAAAATTACCTAAACATATTTGAAATTTTTTGTTGGATTTAAAGAAGAGGGAATAGATCACCATAAGTAAAAAAAGTTTCCTTGATCTAAGCATTTCATAATATTTAACCACTTTATTTTTGTATCTGTTGCAATTATAATTCAAAATAAAGTTCATTAGTTAATCGCACACAAAATGTAAAATAAAATTTTAAAATAAGTTATGATTATATTATATTATTTAAATTCATCGTTAATGTTGTGAGTGATATGAGAAATACCAAAAATTAAATACAAGTCTTTCAACTTGGATAAACATAATTGAAGTAACAATAATGATAGATTCCTTGAATTTTAACTTTTTTCTAAAGATTTTTTTTTTTTGGTTTTTAACCTTTTTTTTTTAAGAATTACATTAAGTTCGTGTGGTGTCCTGTGCCTAGTGATACTATCTAATAAGGTAACATGTTGAGCAATTATGTTCTACATCTCATGTTATGTAACTATACAATTGATTATAAAAAGAAGAGAAAAGGAAAGTAAAGGAACTTTGTTAGAGCATTTACATTTTAATGTCATTTGTAAAAATAGATTATGAGGAATAGAAGAGTAATTATGAGGAATGTCCCAATAGTTACAATCCTTTTAGTGTTAGAAGAAAGAACTGTTATGAAAGAATAACCAATATGCCAATTTTAGAGATAGTCAGAGGAACAAAAAATGTAATTTGATTAGAGGATGTAATCTCTTCTCTAACAAAATAAATCCCCAACAAAAGATAAATAATAGTTAAGAATATTGCTACATTCATGATATTCAATTTTGCCTTCAATTTTATCTATAGCATAAGCAATTAATACATCAAATAAAGAAGATTCACCTTTTTATAAAGGAAGAAAAGTTAGTGTAAAACGAATTAGTTCATTTCTTTAAGTAGAAAGAAATATTAGAGGAACAATTTCTTGAGTTAAAAGCCAAGGTTAACTCCCTCAAGGTTGAGACCATTCATCATTTATGCATCAAATTGGTTAAGGCTTGATGAGTAACCTATTCACTAATGATATACTAGAGGTTTACCTATGAAATTCATGTCTCTAAAATTCCATACATATGACAATCTATGGGATCTTATTGATTATCCAATGTTTTTATACTAATTAATGACCTTGATGCAAGATAACAATGCTATTTTATGTAAGGTATTTTCATCTAGTTTACAAGGGCACTAGTATGGTTACATAGTCTTGCAAGCGACTCTATTTCATTATTCTTAGAAATATGTACCATCTTCGTCATATGTGCTCTTCATTATACAAAAAGTATATAAATTCCCTTTTTAATATTTCAATGATAGATGGTGAAAATATTTAGGAGTATGTTAAATTATTTAGTGCAATATTGGTTCAAGTTGAAAGTGTTGAGGACTCTTAAGGAAGAATTTCTAATAAATTTAAATCTATGTTTGTTGCACAAAAAGGAGTTGAAAAATATGGGAATATATTTATTATAGCCTACAAGAACTTAAGTCTTAAGCAAGATGCAACATTATCTATGCCAAAAGTGATTATCATAACTAGCTATGAAGGTGAGAAGATAGATAACATCCTAAAAAGGTTTTAAAGAGGTAAATGTCCTTGAATAAAATGGTTCATTATTATGTAAGAAGGCCCAAAACAAAAAGTTGAGAACTTGACTCTTTTACCATGTTGATAGTGACCTATGTAGAAGTTTTTAAAGAAATTTCCTAGCTATTAGACTTTTAATAACCTTTTCAATGAAAAGTAGATCATTTTAAAATATATCTAAATAAATATTATATATATATATATATATTATTGGGCCCAATGGCATATTATTGAAAAATGTCGAAGTTTGAAGCATGTAGTATGGATGTACTTACAAAAAAGAAGGTTGTAAATTTATTGCAAAAAGAGGAGACAAGGCTTATAAGGTAGGGCATATTAAAGAAAATGTGAAGATTATAGAAGTACTATTTTGGTTATACATATAAGAAACTAAATGCAAAGTTTTTTGCACAAGAAAACTCATCAAAGTTGTTAGAGAATGACTCACTTGTAATAAATCAACTAGGTTGAAATGAAAATACAACCAATGGTGGTCTGTCAACTTTGGCAAGACAATAGGTCTACTATTCAATTTAAGATAATGGAATTGGTTAGTTACACAATGATGCCTGAGTTGTAATGTTGCCAACAAAAATGTAATAAACCAATTAAATTTTTTTTCTTGAACTTATCATAAGAAATTGATTTTCCTTACATATCTTGGGTAATGAATTATAAGGAGATCAACTTAGTATGAGCAAGTGCTAGTTTATAGCCTTGAAAAGAGAATTGAACATGTAAATAGGAAACACTAAGTTATAGTAATTAGAACAGGTAATGAGAAAGAGGGAAGTTTATTTCTTAGTTCTTAAGGAGAGTGAAATTGTCAACTTGACAAATAAGATTGATAGTAAAGAAGTATAAATTGAGAGGAACCTAACTAAACATAAGTAAACCGAGTTAATAACTTTTTAAAAAGAATTCTAATTTTTTTTTGCGCTTAGTAGGCACATGATATGAATGTAATTGACTCAATAATGGTAGCCTGTAGGTTGGATATGGATCTAGAAATATCCCTAATTTAGCAGAAGATAAGTAAATTAGTTGTAGATAAGAAAAGAATTGTGAAACAAAGAGTAGAGAGGCTTCTGGAAGCAAGATTCATTAAGCTAGTTTAATAATCCACATGGTTGGAAAATACAATTATTGTCCTTAAAAGAATAATAAATGGAAAATTTTTGTTAACAACTTAGATCTAAACAAGCTTTGTCTAAAGAACTATTTTTTTCCCTTGTATCAATCAGTTAATGGATGTACCATTCAAAATTTAAAAATTATATTTCATGGATTCTTATTCTTATTACAATCATATAAGAATAAATCCTTTTGATATGGAAAATATGACATTTATCACTAAAAAAAGAAAGTTTCTAATATTGGTTATGCTTTTTGAATTAAAAAATGCAAGAGCTACCTACTAGTGAGTTGTGTCTAAGATGTTTGATGAATTATTGGGCAGGATGATGAAAGCTTATATAGATGATATGCTAGCAAAGAGTAAGGATAATTCACATTATGTGATTTACATCTGAGCTCTAATATCTTGATTAAGTATGGAATAAACCTAGATAAAGGTGTTTTTCATGTCAAGAGAATTTTTTTAGGCATATCGTTAGTTAAAAAGGAATAGAAGTTAATGTAATCCAAATTAAGGTAATAGTGGAGATGTCATCTCCTAAGGATTTGAAAAACATGTAACACCTTATCATGGTTGCTTAGAAATTCTAGTCATATTTCTAAGCTCATGTAATCATTTTTCTAACTTAGTAATTTATTCAAACCTTGTTCAAAGTCTAGATTTGTCAATAAAGATGGTAAAGTGGTCCATTGAGCTTAGAGAGTTTAACGTTAGATATCAATGTCATAGCTTGATTCAAAGCCAATTATTTGATGACCTATTTAGATAGACGTGATTTTATGGTAGAGTTTTGAAGTCCTCACTCAACCATACCAACTATTTGGATGAAAAGCAACATTGGTGAATGTCCATCAATGAGTTTGCCTTGAAGTAAAAGTATTGTTAATGAGTCTAAATGGAAGTATCCTAGAACATGACATCACATTCGGTTTTTTTTCTACCCCAATGAATTAAAATATATGGCATTAATAGTAAGAATAAAGTTGGGTATAGAAATAAGAGTTTCAAATTTATAGGTCCAAAATAATTCTCATATGGTTATTTAATAGTTAAAGGGATAGTATGAGGTTATAGATGAAAAGATTGTTCAATAACAATACAAAGTCAAGGAGTTAATATCAAAGTTTAGCAAAGTTGAGATTGTATAATGCCCTTCCACTAAGAATTTGAATGCCAATTATTTGGCTTAGTTTGTATCATCAACGCAATTAAGCTTTAGCTTATATCTACCTTTATTTCATTATGTTCAAGCTATTAAGAAATTCCAGTTAGGGAGTGTAGAAATTCTATTTTTTCATCATAGCACATGCTATTCATCGTACTTGTTACCCTCACCTTGTGTTTTTGTGTAGTATGCACATAGGATCCCCTTTTGCTTAGCTATTCATCGTATTTCTTGATGGTTTGTATGTTACCCAGCATTAACATTGACTCTTGGGCCACTTTTGGAGACCTTTTAAAGGGAGTTTTTGGATATGTCGCGTGACTTTGGATATACCTTAGGTTTCTAATTGCTACTCAAAAAGTGCTATTTCATAGTTTATAATTAACTCTTTTAAACACTTTTGAGTAGTAGTTATTGCCTTTTAACCCAATTAACATATTAAGGACCTTTGCAAGCACTTCTAATCAATATGTGTTAAGTTTTGGTGTTTTGATAGCCTTTTTGATCACCAAAGCAATCCGAGATTGAGGAGAGTTGTTTGGAATCTTTGGCAAAGCAAATTGAAGCTCAGAAACATGAAGAACTAAAGCTTTGAAGTCCTTTGCTGCCATAAGCAAATCCGGAATGCAAGGAGGAGAAGCAAAGAGAAATATGCCATGAAGCATTCTTGATGACAGTCATGTCAGCCACTTTTGGAGCACTTTCTGAAGTCCAATTTATGCATGTTATATGTCATTTTGAAGCTCAGGAAGTCAACAATCCAATGCTTCAAACGGTGCGCAATTTGAGTTGAAATGAAGGAGTTATAGCCATTGCAAGCCGATCACTCCAAGATGAATGAAGAATTTTGCACAGCGCTGCAAAATCACCCTTTTATTGCGAGATGATTTCGCAGCCTTTTTGTACAGTGCTGTGATTCCCCCTTGAAGTTTCCCGTCATGATGGAAGCCGAATACCACAAGTTGAAAGACCACTTCGCCGAGTTGCGAAATCAGCCGTTTGCTGCGAAGTGATTTCGCAGCCCTTTTTGTGCCTCTGCGAAATCTCGCAGACATCATTTTCACTTGCGAAATGGTCCCTAGTGCTTCCCGATATTTGCTACCGACATTGGGAGATATTTTTCATCAGATTTTTGTTGTCTAAATCCCAAAATTCTCCTTGAAAGCCACCAATTATAAGATTCCTTAGCTTTTAAGTTAGTAAAAAGAGTAAATATCCATGTAATAATTAGTTTTTGTTTTTGTTGATATAAATAGCTCTCGAGAGCCTGTTCTCAGGGAGGAACCCTTTGGTAAAAGTTTGAAAGCAAGTAAAATTCAGGACCTTTGTTTTGCCTTACCTTCTCACTTTGTATTTTTCATTTTTTTCTAAGTTATGCACTCTCTGAGGAAGTTTCCCCAGAGAATGAGTAATTAAACCTTTAGTTCCTTGGAGCTAAGGTTGCCGAGAAAGGTTCCAAGTGCAAGAATGCAAAGCTTAGTGGTTTCAGCCATGAATGAAGATGAAGTGAAATCCTTTTGTGATTTCTATGATTTTAGTTAACTTAAAACGCCTTGGAGTCACCTAGGCCAACACTTGGTAAGGCAAGTGATCTCCAACCATGGAGATGCACTAGTTTACCCCTTGCGAGCCTCTGGGAGGTGACTTGAAGGTAGGATTTTCTGGAATTGCCAACACTTGGTAAGCTTTTGGATTCCAAGGAGACATCCATTAGTTATCTCTTGCGAGCTTGAGAAGGGAAGTCCAAGGTTAAAGATCATCTTGAATGGTTGAGGCTTAGTGAGAGGCTCGAACCATTGCAAGTTGCATCAGTGAGATAATTAAAGCTGAAATCTAATTAAAGGATGTATCTGTACAACACCGGTTAGAGAATTGACTATATGTTGATTCTCTCACGCGAGGAAATGAACCAACTAACCTGAGCTATGTCTTTTGCATGAGGAACCTCCCTAGTGAACCTGACCCTCCAAGGAATGTTTTTCCTTCTAAGTAATTTCCATCACTTGCTTTGTAGTCATTTTAAATCTAAATCTTTACCAGTCAAAGTTTTTGTTTTATTTTTTTGAGCTAACTTTGAAATGAAAAAGTACCAATTCACTTTGAATTAGTATCATTTGTAATTTGGAAACCCTTCCCAGTGAACGATCCTAGAGCCACTATACTATAGTAGCTTTTTCTTTGCTACCCTAGTATATGGTGTAATAGGTTATAAATATTGTTGATTACTCCCTCAAACAAGGAGCACCAGTTGGACATGAATCAGCTGAGACACCAATTGGGCATGAATCAGTTTCCCCAAAGTTTCAACACGATTGGAGCCTATTCAAGACCTTTTAGGTTTAGTCTTGAGTTTTTAGAGATTTGAGCTATGGAAGAGATGATGACAAGTGTCCAAATCTCTACCATCCCTTACTTTATAAAAAAAGGCCTTAGAGGCTCGGTTTAGGAAGGATTCTTTTATTGTTTTTAGAGGGGAGACTATCAATTTTCAGAAAGAAAGATGGAGAAAGAGCTTAGAAGAAGGCTTTTCTTGGAAGAGAATTTCAATTGCAAAAAGGTAAGCAGTTCACTTGTATGAAGAATCTTTGGTAATCTTATTTTGATTTTGACTTCTTCATCTTGTTCTTAGTTCATTTGTATTGTCTTTTGATTCAAGTGTTGATTTGTAAATTGGTTGTGGATATTAAAGGTCACACACTTGATTGTTAATAATATTGTTCTTCATCTATGAATTTCTTCTTCTTTTATTCACTTTGATCATCTTGATTACCTAATAAATTGCTTAATCAGTTGCAGAATAGTTTTTAAGGCTTTAATTGACTTTATTTTAATCTCATTTTGGGTATTTTTCCTTTTTTTCAAACTCATTGATCAATTTATGAAGTAAGGTTTTGTTAGGATTTGAAAGCTTTATTTTTGTTTTTATTTATTTTTTGGGGATTTTAGTTTTCCCCTTATTTTAATGGTTTTTGAAAGCTAAAATTTGAGAGCCAAAAAAGTGTTTGTTTATTTTCCAAAGAATTATTTTTTCATGGAAAATGCCTTTTGAGGTTTTTTTTTTGTTTTTTTTTTATTTTTTCCTTTTTGGATTTTCTTTGCAAATTAAAAATCTAAAACCTTTTTCCAAATCCCCTTTGGTTGATTTTTAAAAATTTATTAATGGTTAATTTTGTGGCCCAAGGTTAAGTCTCATTTCATAAGCTTGGATTTTATCTTTATGTCATGTTCTTTGATACATAATACATGATTTCATATGAGAATATCCTTATCTATGAGTGTTTTTTTTTTTTTTAATGTATTTCAGCCCTATTTTTGTATGCTTGAGTGTTAATTTGACCCTTCATGCCTCTTATGAATTCAAATTTATACTTATTTGAGGGTTGAGAATTGAATGCCCTATGGATTGGTCATGACTCATTTTTTTTTTTGGCCTATATCACTCATTTTTACAACTAGTAATTTTCAGATTTTTTTTGAATTTGGAAACATGGATTAACTTACAAATCTAAATTTGATTGGTTCTAGCCCTCATGAACTTTTCTCCATAATCATTTGAGGGTTGAGTATTTTGATTAGCCCATGGAAATTAATTTGGGTATTGGTAAAGCCCCATTTTCGATTTTCTAAACCCCACTTGTTGGCTGACCTATTTTTTATCCCTATTTTTTTTCTTCTAAATTTATTTTTTTTGTTTATCTTAAAATATTTTTTAGGATTGGATGATGTTTTAGACTTCTCAAATATATCAAAGAATTTTTGTTTTGTAAAAAAAAGTCTTTTCCAAGCTTGTTAAATAAATCAGTATTTCCTAGTGTCCAAATTCTACCCTATTTTTAACCCTCAAAATTTTTTTATTAATCAATCCTAACTCATGTGTTTTTAATTGTTTTTATTATTTTTATTGTATTATATATTTCTTGAATAACCATTTAAGCTTTGGTTTTGCTCAAAAATCATTTTTCAAGTTTGTGAATTAATTTCATTTTTTTCATGCTTGTTGTGATGACTTGAATCTGGTGTTATGAATTATTCTTTGAAATATGGGATAATTTGTGCAAGTTTGATCCTTATAAATTTTTTTATGTGTTTTAGACTCTTTAAATATGTTGTACAATTTTATTTTATTTTTTAATTTTATCTTACCTCTATTATGGTTAAATAATTCAACTTTTTGCATGCTTTGCTATTCTACCATATTTCTAAGCAATAAAGTGTTCTTTGTAATCTAGATTAATCAGTGCATGTTTGAACACTTTAGGATTTTAGTTTGTTTTCTAGACATATTGAATATATTGTAGAATTTTTTATTTTTATTTTGGATTTTATCTCATCTCAAATTATTTTATTTAGATTTATTTTATAAGTATCTGTTTGACATCCAACTTTTGTATATCTTGTATAAACTTGATAATATAGTCTATTTTGGCATGTTTTTAGTCTTCTTTGATTCTTTCTTTATATTATAGACATCATATGCATAATGGACAAGCCTTCTTTTGTGTTTAGCTACTTTATTTGGATTTATTTTGTGATTGCATCTTTTTGTCTAGTTTTGATCCATGTACATGATTAGTGTATATTAGTATGCTTTGAAATTTAGTCATCCTTGACTCATGTTTGATTATGTATATCTTGTATATGTTGGGTGACTTTTGTTTTGACATTATATCTCTTATTTTACTTGTAAATTAACCATCTTTTCCTTATGTAAGTATGTTGCCCTATTTTGGGTACTTTTGAGGTACACTCCATTCTTTCCTTATTTATTTGTTTTCATTTATTTACATGCCATGCTTTGAGTGCTCTTCATCACCATTTTCTTATTGTATATATCTAATTTTGTCTCTTGGTATCTATTAGTCTATTAGTTAATTGCCTTAGTTCTTTCCATTAGTTTAGTGAAGACCTTTTTAGGGTTTAAGGGGATGCTACCTCATGGTACATTCCCAATAAGTAACCTAACCCCCAGATCTAGACTTAATTTTTCACAGACATACTTTTCATTTCAAAATGAGTCACTTAGGATTTTATTTATTATTTTGTTTTTCTTTTTTTTTTTTAAAAAAAAAAATGACGACTCTTACTATTTCAAAAACTAATTTTTCACCAATAAAAAGTGAGTCTCATTGGCGAGTGGGGATGCATGTGAAAAATACGAGTCCACAAGGAGTTATTGGTCATAGGTGTTGGTTAAAAAGATTAGAGGGTTGTAATTTCTTATTACTTGGAAAAATGAGTGTTACCTCCTTATAGAAAAAAAATGAAGAAATTATAACTTAAAGATACCATATGTTTGTTAGTTGATGGGAAACATAATAAGAATTCTTTTAGGTCTTAACCTTATGTGGTTATCTCTAGATAAAGCTTTATTAGGATAGAACCCTTAAATGCATGACATGATGTATCAATAAATGAATTTCATTATTTATCATATGATTCAATTTTTCTTTTATCTATCCTATTCATGCTTTATACCTTTTGAACATTCAAGATTGCCATATCTTGCATTATATATGACTTGGGTACATTGGAGTTGCATGAAAGATTAAGTCATGGGTTCTTTGCAAGATCAATGAGTTGTTCAAGTTTATGGACTTAGACAATTCATTTGAGACTGTAGTGCACAACCTTCTAATTGGAAGAATGACTTGCCTTGGTTATTGGGATGTGGCTTTCATGGTGAATGCATTAGTGTGTATGGTTACACATTGGAAAGACCTATGGTGAGTAATGACATTAGTTATCAGGTAGTCATGACTTCACAAAGTTATTATATTGTATGAGTTCTTAACCTTGAGAGAATACTGAGTTAGTGTTAAAGTCTTTGGTAACTTTGACTTACAGGTGAGACTTTAAGGTGATCATATATTCCCTGTGAATTGGGACATTATTAATTGAAATAGGGGGTAACATGTATTCTCAAAATATGAACCATGATATCTTATAGGTTTGAGATGGCGTGTCCCATTGAGTGCTCTTAAGGACTTATGATAAGGAAATCTGACCATAGTAATTCCTTGAGTGGAATTTGATATATGCACTTAGAAAGTTAGAGTATGTCAATTAATCAAATAATAGGAAGATTTGAGACTTAAGGATATAGAAGTAATCTTAATAAACTAATAGCACCTCATTAGATTATAGACACTGATTCATAAGGAGTTTGCATATAGTAGATATAAGGTTACTAACTTGGGTTTAGTATCTCAATTTAATATCATAAGATGCTAGAGTGTAGTTACTCTCTAAAGTGGAATACTGAATCAACTTCAAAATTTTATTATGAGAGAGAAAATATTTTTCTATAGGTTTTAGGGAGAAAATCAACTTCATATTCCTTAGTAACACATTATTTGAGGAATATTTGTGTTATTTATTCATATGAGTACATAAGGGCATTTTGATAAATATGTAAAGTTGCACAAGAGTTTATGAATGGTCTTTATAGATTAAGCCAATTAATTGATTAGAGCCAAATAAGACTGATTAATTAATTAGGACCTAATGGGCTAGATTAGGTGTTAATTAGGACCCAATGGGCTAGATTAGATGACCCAAGCCCAAGATGGACTCAAGTCACTTAAGTCTACAAGGAAACCTATATAAATCCTATCATTTAGACTTTTAGAGAGAGGAACCCTAGTCCATCCCCTTTAGAGATGAATCCACCTTCCTCACATTCTAGAAAAAGGGTCATCAAGTGGAAGATCTATTGTTCTTTGAGATACACGATATCTCTCCATTGACAAGAATCAATTTAGGAACATTTAGATCCGTGTTACTAATCTTTAGATCTAAAGATTTAAAATGCTTATTTGCTTTTATTGTTTAGATCTAGAGAAGCATAAGATAGATTTTGCATGTACCCTTGAGATTCAAGGCCTAGGATGGTTTGTGCAACCAGATACTCCTACAATTGGAATCAAAGCCCTAGATTTGGGAAAAAAACATGCTAAAACCTTTCTATGATGTGTTTACCTTTGTTTTGTAGAGATTTTCTTTATCATCTCATGGTCCAGGGGATGAATATGTTTGCTCATTTAAACCTTGAATATGATTATGGATGTTTAATCTTTTGATTCTCTAGCATGAGTTGTAAACGCCATAAGCAGTGTAGGATTTCTATGTTTTAATGTAAAAAATTTTGTTTTATTCTTAGATAAGTTGCAAGCTCTATTCTAAAGGAGCTTAGGTTTTTCTTGATTGTAAAAAATCCTGTTTTTACCCATTTTTATAACCTAAGAGAAGAAAAACAATTAGTTTAGGCATTCATGGACATCCATGGTGGAGAAATCATATCACAAAGGTGAGTTTTTTTGTGGAAAAGGTTACTGAAAAATAAGAAGGAAACTTCTTTGGTGTATAGGATGCAATAACTGTGCTCAAGCATCAAAATCAATGCTTGAATTGGCAGAGTAGCTCCTCGCTCCTCTAGCAATTTTAACGGTATTTTAGGATTTTTCTAGTTTTAACTGTAATTTGTGTAAGACCATTTGGTGAAATTTGAAATTTTGAAGTTCTCGGATTTGAACTTACCAAATTGCATAACAAGCTCCCTAAGACCATGAGAATTTTTTTTATTTTTTATTTTTCATATACATTATTTATTTCATTTTTTGATGCATGAAAATATTTTATATGGTAAAAATAAGTTAATGTTTGATTTTAGTATTTCTCATGGAAAGTATTTTGCTCATGAAAGTATATTTTCCAAATAAAAATATTCATTTAAATTAGAATGTGTTGAAAATAAGAAAGCCTTTTTATGGAAAGATTGTTGAAAACAAAAAACAAAAAAAGGTCAAGAGCATCTACTTTTCTTTTATAAATTATGCTTAAAGATTCTTTTCCAAAATCTTATCGAACTTTTGATATCTTCTAAGGATCCCATGTTTACCATTTAGAAAAGTGCTCTTATTTTCAAAATCTTTATAAACTGGTATTTTCTTTATGAAAGTATATTTTCTAGATAAGAATATTCATTTAAATTGGAATATGTTGAAAATAAGAAAACATTTTTATCAAAAGATTGTTAAAAAAAAGAAGTCAAGAGCATCTACTTTTCTTTTCTTTTCTTTTTTTTATTATAAAATATGCTTAAAGATTCTTTTCCAAAATCTTCTCAAACTTTTGATATCAAATATTTTCAATTTAGAAAAGTGATCTTATTTTCAAAATCTTTATTTGTATTTTCTTTATAAGTGTAAGGTTCCAATTTAGGAAAATAATTATTAATTTATAATTTTTTTATAATCAACAATTTACTTTAAGAAAGTTAACAAAATTTTAAATGAAGTTCTCTTAGCTTGCAAAACTTTCACTAAATATAGAAAACAAACCATTTTTAAAATTTAATATTGGAATGTAATAGTTGTTTTTATTAAAGATTAATTCCATTTACATCCCATCAAATTTAATGTAAATACATTAAACCACTATTAGTTTGAAATTTTGTTAATTAGCACTTTTATAAATTTCTTCATTTTATTAAATTTATTTTTTTAAAGGATAATTTTTTTAGAGCATTATAAAATATAACTACTTAATTTTATTTTTTACTTGAAATCTCTTTAAAAAAATAAATTTAGTAAATGGAATAAATTTATAGAGATGTTATTTGATGAAATTTGAAATCAATGATAAATAGATGTATTTACACTAAACAAGGGTTTGAGTAAAATTAATTTTTTTATTAATAACTAGTTATGTTTTAATGGTAATTCAAATTTTAGTCTTCTATTAAATAATTAATAAACCTAGTTTCTCAAAACTTTGTTTTTTTTCCGCTACATATTTTTAATTTTACGTTTTTTTGAACCATAAAAGATAGTTAATGGAATATAACTACATTAGATATTCAAAAAGATCAAGCAAAGATAGTGACAAAATGAGAGAGCAATAAAAATATATAAAAAATAATTAATATAATTAAAAAATCAAGATATTTGAAAATTTAAAATTTGTTCTTAATTATTATATTATTGCTATCTTAAATTTATTTTTTAGTTTTAATCACGATATTAGTGATCCCAGTTTAGTAATAGATAAGGAATGATATGACCTTATAACAAAGGTTAGGATTAATAGCACATTTGGCACATTAGAGGTTAAAGTATTATAAATAATTTGAGATCACTAAATTTTTTTCCATTTAAGTTAATACAAACTCTAAGAAGTGGTCTTTCATTTTAATTATGAGTTAAAATAATTATTTTAAATGGATAATTTTATTATTATAAAAGTTTCATTAAATATGAAATAAATCTACTATATAAATGATAGGAAAAAAAAACGGTTTCCATAGGAAGAAATATTCTCTTTATTTTCTTATGCAAGATTTTTTAAAATGTGATGTGTACTATAATCTCTTACAATTTAATTTATTTACAAAAATAAGATATACAAATATGGGCATAATACACTCTATCATTCACTTTATCTATCTATCTATCTATCTATCTATTTATCTATCTATCTATCTATATATATATATTTTCTCAACATTGATTTATCAAAATTTGGTCATGCTTTAGCTCCAAATCCTAATCATGAAATTCATCTTGGTAATATTGGAAAGTAATAGGGCAAGTTATTTCCTAAATGGCTAGATTTCTTCCCTAATGTAACTAGATTGATTCTTAATATAATATTCACTAAAGTACAGAAAAAAATTGACATTTATTAAATTGTAGTAGACTTAAAATTGGTATAGGTCAACATTTATTGAGATAATGTGCTACCCCACCATGGATCTAACTCTTAAAGTCATACCTACTTTCAAGAGCAAGATATTAGCCTTAACCACCACCCTATAGACTTAAATTTATAATTTGTATTGAAGGATCTTGATATTAAGTTCAATGATTTCATCACCATGTCAACATCTTTAAGGGTCACCACGAATTTAGAATATTAATATTTCAATTTCTTATCTTCTCCACCTATCCATTATATTAATATGGTATTAGTGATTAGGTTGTGGAATATTTAATATCCTTCTTCTAAGTTGTTGAGAAAAGATGATGATCCCAATAAATTTAGGGGGAATCAAAAGCTATGTACAATTTTAAAATTTGGAATGTAGAGAACAAGTTTGTTTTTTCAAATGGTAAGGACTTGTGCAATGGTAAAAATAAAGAGATTTTTTTTTTGCTAGTGTAAAATTTACTTCTTGCTAGAAATATTATTTTACGTCTCTTATGAATACTTATAGGATAATCGAGGTGCTTATTAATAAGAAAAGTTTATTAGGAAAATCCTTTCAAACCATCAAACTTCATAACTTTTATTTTGAATCATATTGATGCCTTGATTATGTTTCCAAACTTCTATATTTGAATAGTCTTTTAGAATATATACATATACATATATATTGGAATTCATTTGAGAGTGACTTTGGGAGGTTGAGAAGTGTTTTTTAGGGCTTAGAGGTGCTTTAGTCTAAAATTTGGCATTTAACAAATTATAAAATATTATTTTAAAAAATATAAAGAATTGAGTGATTTTTGAAGTAGCATTAATAGGTGATTTCTCAAAAATTATTTTTCAAATTTTCAAATAAATTAATATCTACCCAAAATGTCCCTTAGTGTTTTAACGCCTAACCCTACTTCGCTAACTATCCTCTTTTCCTTTAGTCTCTATCAACATCAAACACAACATTTGTTTGTTATGACTTTCACTCTCCATTATTGATACCAAGTTCTTCAAACCAAACCCAAGATAAGTTGTATCTTATTTCTTGTTTTATATTGGTTGCTTAGAAAATCATTTTAAAGATTTTCTTTTATTCTTTTATGATATCTTATGAATATTTTGTTGTCTTGTTATTATTATTATTATTATTAATCTATGTTTTATACTTGCCTTTGTCTTTTTCTTCTATTAATTCCTAACAATAATATATATATATATATATATATATATATATATATATATATATTAATAGAAGACATAATGTAATAGAAGAAAAAGACAAAGGCAAGTATAAAACATATATATATATATATATATATATATATATTATAAAAGCATGACATAATGTAATATAATAAGATTTCGTTAATATATTTATCTTTTATGATTTTTGGTCTTCCTTTTATCCTTGATTGCATTAGTTAATTATCTAAGCATTCATGCATGTATCATTTGCATTATATATGAACTGAGTGCATTAGAAGTTGCACAAGATACAAGTCACGGGTTTTTGGTAAGAAGATAAGTAGTTCATAGTTAGTTCATGAAATTGAGCAATCTATTGGAAATTATAATGCATGACTTCTTAATTTAAGGGATGACTTGTCTTGGTCATCATAGTGGTTTTCCCATAGTGAGTGCACTAGTGTATATGGTTACACATCGAATAAGTCTTAGAATAAATCATGTCAATAACTATCAAGTATCATGCTTTATCAAACTACTATGTTGCAAGGGCTATCAACTTTGAGAGAATATTGAGTTAGGAATGAAATCTTTAGTGGCTTTAACTTATGAGTGAGATCCAAAGGTGGTCATATATTCGCTATGGATTAGATCACTATTGATTAAGACAGGGGGCAATAGATATGCTTAAGATAAGCATCATGATATCTCATGGGATTGAAACAATAGGTCTCCTTGGGTGATCTTAAGGACATTTGATGATGAAATTTATGGTTATAGTAGTTCCTTTAGTAGAATTTGATATATGCTTTCTATAATGTAGAATATGTTGGTTGATCATATAATAGGAGGATCTAAGACTTAAAAATGGTAGAGGTAATCTTGAAATATTGATAGCATTTACCTCATTAGATTATGCACACCAACTCATTAAGAGTTTGAATGTAGTTAATTAAAAGATCATAGATCCGAACTTTGTATCTAATTTTAATATCACAAGATACTGGAGTACGATTGACTTTTTATCGTAGGATGTTAAGTCAACTTCAAATTTAGATTTTGATGGAGTCAAAATTTTCCTATGCATCCTAGTTGTTCTTGCTTGAGCTCACATTCCTTTATAACATATCATTTAAGGGATAGATGAGTGTCTTATTCATAAATGTACATAAAGACATTTTGGAAAAAATGAAAAATTGTACAAGAGCTTTTGAATGGTCTTTCTAGATTAGGTTAATTATTTAATTAGAGTCTAACATGACTAATTAATTAATTAGGATCCAATGGGCTAAATTAATTGAGCTAAGCCCAAAATGAACTCAATTCACTTAAGTACATAGACAAGCCTATTGGTTGGGTCTTAGTTATGATACCAAAGTTACATCAAATCCCAATACAAGGATTTCAATTGTGACCTAGTGGATACTAGGTTCGATCCCACTGGAATAAAAATCTTTCTCTGAGGAGAATCGTCAAAACCACCCTATATGTATTCTAAGTGAGGAATAAGTTTTACAAGTGTTTTGAAGTGCTTGAAAAAAAAAAGTTATAAAGGTTCTTTAAGTTAATAAAATAAGTGTTATGTGTATAGGTAAGAGGATGATATTCCCTTCTCCCTAAATCCAGTCCTTTCCTGACATACAAACCATCCTTCTTAAGTCCTTTAGTTTGTGGGGAAACTCATGCACCAACTTTGGGCTAGTTTAAACCAACACCTTAATGACTCAGGTGTATTCCTAATGGTTGCTTGACTTACGACCTTCACTACCATTGCAACAAACACTTTTCTACCAATGAGGCCTTTCCTTACCCTTGCTAGTATTTTGCTTCAAGGGAAACGATAGTTAAAACTATGACTTTCAAACAAGCTCCCAATGGTTACTTGACTTACGACCTTAACAACCATTGTAGCTTGCATTTTCTATAACCACGAGCTTCATTTCCCCTTCAACATTTACACTAACAAACCAAGGACTAAATTGTGCACCTTTGGTGGTGCGTTGACCAAAATTATGCACCATTAATGGTGCGTTATCTGAACGTCATGCACCTCATAGGTTATAGTTGTACTACATCTTCCTTGTTTTTTTCAATGGTCATAAATGTTGAGGTCACGCGTCCTTGGTGATCCACGTAGTTGCCAAATGGATGGACGCACGATCTCAACCAATATAGATTCTTGATTCAGTCGTTCCACCTGCAAAAGGCGTCCGGACGGGGTGTCCGGACGCACCCTCTGATGGTTTTGTCAGCCATGGTTAGAGAGAGAGAAATAAATCAGTTGGCCTTTTACTAGGCATAGCAAGCTTACCTTCCTCTTTGTGTGAAGGTTTGTATATATAGTATCAGAAGTTTTGTTCCCCTCTTTAATGGTGGGGAGATATTTTGTGTTGTCATGATGACACTAGATGGTGGCAGGGCCATCATCACCCTACGGGTGACTGACAGAGATCGTGGTAGGCAATCGTGTGAAATGATCGTGGGAAGTGACTTGTTGTCACTTCATCTTGTCCTTTCACTCTGCAGGTGGCGGAACGTGGGCCATGGCAGGCTGTTGTGATAACGTGCAAGACTTGCTTACTTCAGTCAATGATCTGGGCAAACGTATCCAGATGACCTATGTTGGTCGTCCGGATGCATTTGTGGAAGTCGTTCGGATGTCATGCTTATGAGTGTCGTGTGCTTCTCCTTGAGGTAGTCCGGATAGGAGAAGCGCGCCACGTGTACTCTTGGGAAAATCCGGATGGGGTTGACCCTGGATGAGAATGTGTGTCACGTGTCATCAGGAGATGTGTGCCACGTGTTATCAGGGGGAGGGGTTCCTACAATGCCTCCCTTTTTAACTTGCCCATTTTGCCCGAGCAAAAAATGGGCGGGTTAAAAATAATTGGTTTTTTGAAACTGAGTTTACTTTTTGCGCTCATCGGGTCACGTGGCGAGCGGGGGCGAAGAGAGGGAGGATAACATTTATGATGAACCACCATCTCTGTGTATTCCCAGGCGGCATGTCGTTTCAATGATGACGTAGCTGTGCGTTTGGTTTTCCGAGGGGCTGTCGCCCTATAAATAGCATACTGTGGCTTCTGTTGCATCTTTCCTACTGCGTTTTTTCTGAGAGTGTTTCTTCTTCTACCTTCTGCGTACCTTCGTTTCTGAGTGAAGCCCTAGAATTTTCTGACGGTGATTTTTGCGTCTTGCCGGTGACTGTACTGCGGTTGTCAACCTTTTCTTCCAGTTTTTGCTTGGTACGTGCATTGTTCTTGGTGGATTGGTTCCGACTTGCCCTAGGCAAGTTGCTTTTGTGACTGGGTGTTTTGGGTGTTTTGACAGTGTTTTTAGGGTTTTGGTTGCCCTCCTGCGTTTTTGTGGGTTTGGAGATTTTTCTGGGGTAGAGTCAAGGGTTTGGGATGGGTATGCTGTGTTTTGACTGTTGGTTTTCTTCTATGCAGATTCCATTTCAGTCTCAGGCTAGAAAATTTCTGCAAACAGGGAAGCTGCTTCGTCTGGCCCAGCCGGTGATGCTCTTGAGAAATCTGTAGATAAACTGAGTGGAAAGGAGTTCTGGGAACGTTTCTGTATCCCAAATGGCGTGCTTGTGGAATTTATGGACGAGGAGGAGGTCGTGTCTACTGAGAAAGCTGAAGGTCGTGCCATCACCTTCTCAAATGAGCAATTTAATGCCGGGCTCCGGTTCCCTCTCCCGGCGCTGTTCAAGGAATTCCTTCACTTTACCCAGATCCCACCTGCCTTCATCCACCCCAATACAGTCCGGGTGCTGATGGGATGCAGCATTTTAAACATGCTGTTCAACCTTGACCTCTCACTGCTGGAGGTTCTTTTTGTTTACTCCTTGAAGAAGGGAAAAAATGATATCTTCAGTATGGCTGCCCATCTGCCCTCTCTTCAATTGGTGATCGAGCTGCCGGATTCGATGAAAGGAGGGACGAAGGGGTATGTGGTGGTCCGGGGTGCCTGGGCGGGGCTATTGGAGCATCCGAAGAGGCCTTTTTCTCCAAACTACTCATTGGTGCTTCTGGGTAAGTCAGCTTACGGGTGTTGTCCGGCATTTATCTTGTTGTCCTTCTTGCTGGTTTTATCAGATGGCATAATTATCTTTGGTTTGTTGATAATACAAGTTCGGACAGGAGGGGCCACGTAGTTGAGTGGGTAGAAAAAGAGTCGTTTGTTCGGTTGAACAAGTTGTTCGAGATTACTGCCGCCGAGAGGCAGTATGTGACGCTGCTCATTGCACGGAACCTGATGGCTGTTGCCCAGGAGTCCCGTGAGTATATCATCAATATTCTCCCTAGGAAGCTACCAAAGAAGGTAGTGCCTGGGGAGCATTACATTCTAAAATACCTCCATTTCTACAAGGAGGTGCAACGGGCGGACGCTGAGAAACGCCGAGCACTCCTTGATGATCGGGAGAGGAGGAAAAAGGAGGGAACCTTGCAGAAGGCTCCTGGGAAAAAACAGTCCGCGTCCTCTCCTCCTGCTGGCCCTCCAGCAAAAAAGAAAAAGAAGACTTCCAATAAGGGGAAGGAAGTGAGACTCCCCACTCCTCCAAAGGAGTTTGTACGTCCTCCTATTACTTATGAGAATGAGGTAACAATAAAGGAGCCGGAAAATCCCCTTCCGCCTTCTATTTCAAGTGGCCCCGGACATGTCGCTGGTTTGAACCACTCGGGGCCTTCCTTGTCAGCGGCTGCCCACTTGGCTCTTTTGGCCGAAGAAGCTGCGTCAATAAATACACCCGGTTCTCCCCATCCACATGCGAATGCAGTCGAGGCCGTTTGCGTGGATGTATCGCCTCTCATGGCAACCCCAATGGAGGAAATGGGGGTAGAAAGCCAGAGTTTGCCTTCAGTCGGGCCAAGCCTTCATGCCCTTCTACCGGTGAAGGGGCCAACTTCAAGGAGGTCGAGTTCGGCGCGCAACCTAAAGTCCGGCCTCATCGGGCGGCTGCAAGATCGATTCTAGGAAACCATCGAAGTTAGTTGCTCATCCGTCCAGGATGACCATCCGGAGGGGAGCGAGATAGAGATGGCAACTGAGACCCCAACTGTCCCGGTGGTGGTCCCGGATGAGGATACTCCCGGAGAGACCCAGCCGGCTGAAAATGAGGGGGCCCCGGACTTGGAGGAGGAGTCACCTGCCAACGCCTCATCAGGGGGGAGTCCTGTTGATGATGCGGCTTGCATCTCTGCTGGCTCTTTTAGCTACGCAGAGTTGAAAGAGAAGCTGAAACAGATTCCATCCGGCTCGACCGTTGCCATGCCTTCAACAAGGATGTTCGAAGTGGTGGAAACGGTATAGTGTACTTCCTGATTTTCTTTGCCATGCTGATGTGTTTGTGGTATGGTTTGTAATTTCACTTTGCTTGCTTGTGTGTTTGTCTACAGCTGGTGAGTGGTCTTCGCGGCATGGCCCAACAACACGATCTATTCACTGACCTGCTGCGGACCGTTGATTACATGAAGGCTTTTGCCTCTCAGTTCAAAAACAGTGAAAATCAGCTGCGCTTGAGACTGGAAGAAGCTGAAGCCAGTTTATCCACTGCTCGGGGGGACAACGAGGCTCTCCGGGCGGATTTAGTTGAGGCAAGGAGCCGGGAGGAGTCAATGGATGCCCGCTTGCATAAGGCGGAGGATGAAGTGGCTCTCCTGAAGGGGGAGGTGAGGCAACTCCGGACGGAGGTATCCATTGAGAAGAAATAGAAGAAAGATTTGCAGCTGCGTTTATCAGCGTAAAAAGAAGAGCTAGAGGGTGAGTTTGCTGCAGAGAGGGAGGAGCTTGAAGCGGACTATCAGAAGCAAGTTGATGATATGTTCTTCTTCGACTATCGCTACTGTATGAAGAAACATGACATTAAGCGGGATGTCCCTTCAATTCCTCCGGGTGAAGAGAAGAAGCTCCTTGACAAGCCTGCTCCCTGATAGCTTTTCTTTTTGTAATCTTTTGCTGCCATCTTCTTTCTGTATTGTTGTAGTCCGGAGGACCCTTTGTACACAACTTCATAAATATCAATAAAACATACATTTTGACATTTTGTACTTGTCTTTTTATTGATAATACTGTTTTAAATTCGACACATTCCATGGTCTGAGTAAAGGTATTCCATCTAGCTTTTGCAAATGATAAGCGCCACTTTCACTTGACTTAGATACTATATAGGGTCCTTCCCAGTTGGCTTGAAATTTTCCTACTCCTGTTTTAGTAGTATTCTCAAAAACTTTTATAAGTACCAGCGTACCATTTTTAAAGCTTCTGGGCCTCACTCTGCGATTGTAATGAGCGGATGCCCTTTGCTGATAGTCTGCCATCCGGATGGCTGCGCTTTCCCTTACTTCATCTGCCTAGTCGAAGTTTCTTCCTAATTCCACGTTTGCATCATCCTGTTTTGCTGCCTCAGTCCGGATAGTGGGTAACCCTATTTCGGTAGGAATGACTGCATCCATTCCGTATGTGAGGGCGAATGGAGTGTTTCCTGTTGGTCGCCCGGGTGTGGTTCGATAGGCCCACAGGACGCCGGGTAACTCTTCCACCCATTTTCCTTTGGCTTGCTCAAGCCTTTTTTTTAAGGCAATGATTAGCGTTTTGCTTGTGGCTTCTGTTTGCCCGTTACTTTGAGGATAGCGCGGTGTGGAGTATGAATTCCGGATGTTTAGTTCCGAACAGAAATTCCTGAATGTGATGCTATCAAATTGTGGACCGTTGTCAGCTATAATGGTTTGAGGGATTCCAAAGCGGCAGATGATGTTTTTCCATACGAATTTGGTGACATCTTTGTCTTTGATGCTTGCATATGCTTCAGCTTTCACCCATTTACTGAAGTAATCCGTGGCGACGAGCAGAAATTTCTTCTGGGCAGGTGCGATTGGGAGGGGTCCCACTATGTCCATGCCCCATTGTGCGAAGGGCCATGGACCTGAGACCGGCTTCAATGTCTCTGACGGCATATGTGGAATGGGAACATGCTTTTGACATTTATCACATTTTTTTACATAGGCTGCGACATCTTTCTTCATGGTGGGCCAATAATATCCTTGTGAATGGGCCCTATGCGCTAAAGACCGTCCTCCAGAATGATTGCCACATACCCCCACCGTGCATTTCAGCTAACACATACAGGGCCTCTGAATGACTTAGGCACCGAAGATAGGGACCTGTGAAGGAGCGCTTGTACAAGCGCCCCCCAATCAGAGTGAAACGGGCGGCTTGCACCCGGATCTTGTGTGCTTGCTTGGGATCTTCGGGCAAAGTGCCTATCCGGAGGTATTATGTGATGTTGTTCGTCCATTCCTTATCGTCTGCTTGGCTTGCCTCAATGGTGTTGCAAGTGGAGGTTTTTGCGACAGAAGGGTTGGTTTGCACATGTATAGGCAACAATATGTCTTCTTTGATGAGGAGGGAGGCAGCGATGCCTGCCAGGGCGTCGGCACGTCCATTTTCAGTTCGTCTGATTTTTTCGATTGTCCATTCGGTGAATCGATGTAAGGTGTCCTTTACTTTAGTTAGATATCGCGCCATGCGCGCATCCTTAGCCTTGTATTCCTTCTGGACGTGTCTTACTACGAGTTGTGAATCGCTATAGACCCAGAGCTTGGAGACGGATAGAGCTAGAGCGAGATCCAATCCGGATAAGATAGCCTCATACTCTGCTTCATTGTTGGAGGCAGGGAATCCCAGCCGGATGGCTTGCTCCAAGTGTTCCCCTGTTGGAGACTGTAGCAGAAGCCCGACTCCGGACCCGGATGATCGTGAGGTTCCATCAACTCGCAAAGTCCACCACTCTTTTTCACTTGATTCCTGGTGTTGGCTAGGCTTTCGAGAATATTTCAGTACGAAGTCAGCCATTACTTGGCTTTTCATGTACAATCTAGGTTGGAATTCGATTCCAAACTCGCTTAATTCAATAGCCCATTGCAGCATTCTTCCGGTTAAGTCTGGTTTGTGCAGAATGTTACGAAGGGGTTGGTCAGTCAGCACGACCATCGGGTGGGCTTGGAAATAGGGGCGGAGCTTCTGGGCAGCGCTTCGAAGGGCTAAGGCTGTTAGCTCCATTTTTTAATACCTGGTTTCTACGTCCGCCAATGCTCTACTGACGTAGTAGATAGGTTTCTATTCCTTGGGTGAGGGACAGCGGAATAGAACAGCGCTGATTGCCCACTCTGACACAGCGAGATACATGTATAATTTTTTTTTTGGAATGGGGCTGCTCAGGATGGGCGGCTGCATAAGACAATGTTTAATTTTTTCAAAAGCATTTTGACAGTTGTCCGTCCATCCGTTTGTTTCAACTTTTCGTATTGCCAAGAAGAAAGGTTGTAATTCATCAGTGAAGCGGGCTATAAAACGCCCTAGCGCGACGAGCTTGCCTGTGAGGCGTTGTAACTCCTTCTTGTTCCTGGATGGTGGTGTTTCTATGACTGCCTTGACTTGATCCGGACTGACCTCTATGCCCCTTTGGCTGACCATGAACCCCAAGAATTTGTCAGCGCTTATGCCGAAGGCGCACTTAGAAGGATTCAGTTTCATGCCATACTTCCTCAAGAGGTGAAAAACTTCTTGCAAGTGAAGAACATGCTCGTCTCGGGTTTTGCTTTTGACCACGATATCATCAATATGTACCTCTACCGTGTGGCCTATCAGAGGTTTGAGGATTTTTGTCATCAGTCTTTAATAAGTGGCGCCAGCGTTTTTGAGGCCGAATGGCATGACTTTGTAGCAATAAAGGTCGTGTGGCGTTATGAATGCTGTTTTTTCCTCGTCAGCCGGGGACATGGGGATCTGATGATATCCGGAGAAGGCATCCAAGAAAGAGAGCATTCTTTGCCCAGTAGTAGAATCCACGATTTGATCTATTCGTGGCAAAGGAAAACTGTCTTTTGGACACGCATTATTGAGATTGGTGTAATCGACGCACATCCGCCATTTTCCTTCTTTTTTGGGTACCACCACTACGTTTGCCAACCAGTCCGAATAATCTACTTCTCTGATGAATCCGGCTTCTAGCAATTTGTCAATCTCAATCCGGATGATTTTTTGTCTGTCCGGGTGGAAACGTCTAACCTTCTGCCGGATGGGTTTGGCTATTGGCAAGACGTTAAGTTTATGGGAGGTAATTGAGGGATCAATTCCCTTCATATTAGAATGTGTCCATGCGAAGATGTCATAGTTTTGACTGAGGACGTTCTGCATGCTCTGGGTCTCTTCTGGCGTCATGAGGGAACTGATGTTCGTGAGGTGAGTACTTTTCTCCGAAACTTGGATTGTTTGTAAGGGATCTGCTGTCGGGGGATCCTTGTCCGCCGGAACTAATAATTGCTATTGGTTATGTGCATTGTTGGGCTCAAGGAGGGGTGCATCCTCCTGACTGGTCCCTGCTTCTCGTGCTATCTGGTAGCATTGGCGAGCGGCTAACTGTCTGCCATATAAGTCAATTTGTCCATCATTGGTGAGGAAACTCACCATTTGATGATATGTAGAGGGGATGGCTTTCATGTAGTGTAGCCATGTGCGCCCCAAGATGATATTGAAGGGTGATAACTCTTATACCACCGAGAATTGTACGTTGAGAGTGACTGGGTCAGCTTGGACCGGCAGTACAATGTCTCCCAAGGACGTAGTTGACGACCCGTTGAATCCGGACAGGATTCGTCCAGGGTTTTCGAAGCCTGTGAGACTGTGTCCCATGTGGCTAACGACCGATGCTTGCACAAGACCGGCCGAGCTGCCTGGGTCTACCAAAATGCGTCTCACATCGAAGTCTCCTATCTCTAGGGACAAGATGAGGGCGTCGCGATGTGGCTGCAGTGTCCGGGTGGGGTCTACTGGTGGGAAAATGATTGTCCCATCTATGGGGCGAGGGCCCCCTCCAGTTAATCCAGGCCGGATGGAGTTGATACGTTCGCGTATTGATGTGGCCCGCAACAATTTCTGCCTCTTTCGTTTGGAGTCATATTCTTCGTCAGATGGGCCTCCGTTAATGTAGTTTATAACAGCCTTGGTGGCGGCTATGGCTTTGGGGGCTCCAGAGTTGTGATTTTGGGAAGCGTCTCTTCTTCCAGCATCTGAGCGGAGGTATTGCCTTAAATGTCCCGCCTTAATGAGCTTTTCGACCAAATAATGGAGGCACCTGCATGTCTCTGTTGTGTGACCGTGTTCCTTGTGGAAGACACACCTCTTGCTATGATCTCTTTTGGATGGGTCCGTTCCTTGGGGTCTGGGCCACCTGAAGTCAGACAAGCCTTGGATCATAGGGAGAAGTTTTTCATATGATATGGAAAGAGGCGTGAGGGGCGGCCTATCCGGGCGACTCGGCCCTTCCTGCCTTCGATCGGACAGCCTTGGCCGGTCCAGAGGTTTAGCATTTCTTTCCGTGCCACCTCTAGATGCCTGTCCGGCAACCAAGACTTGCTGGGTGGCTGCCCGTACGTCATCTTCGAGCATCGAATATTTGTTGGCACGTCTGAACAAGTCGTCCATCGTTGTAGGAGGTTTTTTGGCTAGCGATTCGAAAAATGGGGTGTCTGGACAGATGTTTCGCTTGAAGATCTGCAAGACAACATCCATACTGCAAGCCTCTACCTGAAGTACGACTTGACCAAATCGCTTCACGAACTCCCTTAAGGATTCGTTATCTTGTATTTTTATGTTTTGCAGAGTGCTAATGTTCTGCTTATGTCGGGTGGAACACAAGTATTGTCCCACAAAAGCTTCGGACAGGTCCCTGAAATTGCCAACAGAGTTGGGAGGTAGGCAATGAAACCATGAGAGGGTCTGCCCTTGTAGGCTGGCGGGAAATACTTTGCACAGCAGTGCGTCGTTGCCAATATCGAGCGTCATAAGCTGTCGATAATGCATGATATGGTCGAAGGGGTCGCTGGACCCATCGTATGTGGAAAATTTTGGTACGAGGAATCCCCGTGGGGGCTCATAATGAATGATTTGAGAGCAGAAAGGCGTGGAGAGCATGTCGTCCAGCCTTTTGCTGATGGAACCAGTTGGTGGCTCGCTTGGGAGGTTTCTCCCATCTTGTCGTACCGCTAGGTGCGAGTGAACGTTCCGCACCACGGGGGTGACCATGGGGTCACGGTGTGGGAGCACGTTCTGCACCACGGGGATGACCATAGGGTCTGGGCGCGTTGCCCCGGTTGTGGCTACTGGAGGCCTTGGTCTCCCAGGCTCTTGTGGGCCTAGTCTTGCACGCATTGAATTTGACAACTGAGATCTTCTATCGCGTTGTCTTTTTGCTGAAAAATGAGTAGAGTCCGAGCTTTCCTCATGGAGAGCTCGAGACATGGGAGTGTGTGGCTCGTGTGGCCTCACGTTGCATGCTTCTAGGATAACTCCTGTTGTCCTAAGATATATTGATTCTGGTTCTGGCCTTGAGTTTGCTACTTGGCCTCTTGAACGCTGACGACGAGGAGGCCCCGATGTTGAAGCCTGGATGCGTAGTATGGCGTTTTCTTCTCTTAATCTTTCTGTCTCCTGGAGGAGAGCTTTCAGTTGTCGCTCGCTTGCCAACTGTCTTCTTTCGATGGCTCGACGCCATTCAGAATTATCCTCCTCCTCCCTACCAGATGAACGGCTTTGGGAAGGTGTGGCCATCTTTGCTAGTGATTGAATCAGTGATATTTTCCCACAGACAGCGCCAATGTTGAGGCCACGCGTCCTTGGTGATCCACGTAGTTGCCAAATGGATGGACGCACGATCTCAACCACTATAGATTCTTGATTCAGTCGTTCCACCTGCAAAAGGAGTCCGGACGGGGTGTTCGAACGCACCCTCCGATGGTTTTGTCAGCCATGGTTAGAGAGAGAGAGATAAATTAGTTGGCCTTTTACTAGGCATAGCAAGCTTACCTTCCTCTTTGTGTGAAGGTTTGTATATATAGTATCAGAAGCTTTGTTCCCCTCTTTAATGGTGGGGAGATATTTTGTGTTGTCATGATGACACTAGGTGGTGGCAGGGTCATCATCACCCTACGGGTGGCTGACAGAGATCGTGGTAGGTGATCGTGTGAAGTGATCGTGGGAAGTGACTTGTTGTCACTTCATCTTGTCTTTTCACTCTGCAGG
The DNA here is from genome assembly GCF_030704535.1 of Vitis vinifera. Taxonomy (NCBI): domain Eukaryota; kingdom Viridiplantae; phylum Streptophyta; class Magnoliopsida; order Vitales; family Vitaceae; genus Vitis; species Vitis vinifera. The sequence continues at coordinate 10,026,212 of NC_081807.1, read as the reverse complement.
TGGCGGAACGTGGGCCATGGCAGGCTGTTGTGATAACGTGCAAGACTTGCTTACTTCAGTCAATGATCTGGGCAAACGTATCAGGATGGCCTATGTTGGTCGTCCGGATGCATTTGTGGAAGTCGTCCGGATTTCATGCTTATGAGTGTCGTGTGCTTCTCCTTGAGGTAGTCCGGATAGGAGAAGCGCGCCACGTGTACTCTTGGGGAAATCCGGATGGGGTTGACCCCGGATGAGAATGTGTGCCACGTGTCATCAGGAGATGTGTGCCACGTGTTATCAGGGGGAGGGGTCCCTACAATAAATACTTATAAAAACTTGAAATTAGATCCAAAAGATGCATTAGTACAAAAATAAGAGTCCCAACCAAAAACTCTAATTGAAAGGTAGTTTTAAGGTTTCATTTTCATTAAATTAGGTAAAATTAACCCCATATAAATGCTAAGTGTGGTATATCACTTATTCTATTATCCAAAAAGAATAGATAACACATTACCTCTATTACTAAGGAAAATATTATACCATTCTCACATGCCAAGGTCTAGGAGAGAGATATCAAGCAAAAAATCATGAGATTTTCAAGATTTGCACTTTCTTCTTCCATTAGAGTTTGATTTATGAACATTTAGATCAAAGACTATTTTTTATGTTGGAATCTTTGGGCTAATCAATTCCAAGCCCTAAATCTTAGGGTTGCATGCTAAATTGTTCTAGGGTTGCTAGATCTAAGCACAACAAAAACTTTAAAATGTAAAACTTTAAACCTAAGTGCTTAGAATAACATACCTATGATTTGGATGTTCCCAAATCCAATCTAATTAGTGAAAAGGTGATATGGATCTCGAACACTAAGAGATCTTTTGCTTGATGGATCTCTTTCTTTGCTCTTGGCACTGAAAGTAGTGGAAGCCTCACAAAAGGAAAGCAACTAAAACTTTCTTCCATTTGGAGTGAATAAGAAGACTAAATTGAAGTCCTAACCCTTACGAGTGGTTTATATAGGCTTTTAGCGGGTTTAAGTAACTCAAGTCCATCTTGGGCTTAAGTAATTAAGCTCATTAATCCAACCTACTTGGGTTTTTATTGATTTATTAGACTTATTAGGTTCTAATAAATCAATTAGCCTCTAATAAATCAATTAGCCCAGTTTAGAAAGATCATTCACAAGCTCTTGTGCAATCTTATGTATTTAAACGTCTTTATGTACACATTTGAATATAAAAAAACCCAAATACTCCTTAATAAATGTGTCATTAAGGGTTAGGAGTTCGAATAAGGACCATTAAGACCCATAGAAAATATTGGCTCCCTTAAAATCTAATTTCTAAGTTGACTCAATATCTCACTATAAATAATCAACTACACTTTATCATCTTATAATATTAAATGGAGACTACTTATTCATGACCTACTAACAACTGCATGCAAGGTTCTTATGTACTAGTATCTATAATCTAACGAGACATGTGTTATCAACCTTTTAAGATTATCTCTCCAATCATTGAATTACAATCCTTTTATTATATGATCCTAAAGACTTGTGACCCAATACATACTAAATATATAACTACCTTAAGGTCTTAACCATAGGGAAAAACCATTAAGGACCTTAGCACTAGATTAATATCCTCTCAAGGTTGAAATTTCATGCAACATAATAGTTTTGTGAATCATGACTACCATATAACAAATGTCATGATTTATCATAAGTCTTATCCAATCCTCTCAAGGTGATTTATCCTAATGCACCTAAGTCATATACAATGCAAGTGATGTAGACCTAAATGCTCAATATAGATAATGCATAAATATAGGATAGTGAAAAGAGAACCAAAATCATATTATACATATTATTAAATTTATTTTATTGTTACATCATGTCATAGTTTCAAGGGATCTATCCCTACATTTTAAGCCTTAGATATATAGTTTTTATGTCATTATCACTTCCATTGCATAGATATAGTGTCCCTAGGTTGTATATCTATACACAAAGATTTATGATACTTGTCCCTACTCAATTATATTTTGCCTAACATGATCAATTAGAGGTGATTAGAGCTGGGTTACACAAACATTCATATTATTAACATTCCTACTTGATAATCTAAGCTACTCCTGTTGTACATTGAATTTATTTATTTACATGGATTTTCTTCTTATTATCTCCATCTTCTCCAATGACTAAACTATTGTTATCATTCATTGCACTAATGGCCTTCGATTCATGTATTTCAACATTATTCAAACTATTAGGTAATTTTTCATTATTATTAAAAAATTATAAAATAAAATATTTTAAGTAATACTAGATGTGATAATTAAAGTGATATAAGTTGCAAATCAAAGTTCCTATAGCTACACAATTTTTTTTTTCCTTTTTATGTCCTAAATTTTACAATGTTTAATAATTCTTGTAAGTGAAAAATAATGAATAAAATATTATATAGTGTTTCTTAAACTTTAAACAAAGCATATATATGATGATCATTCATTCTAACATTATAAAAGTCTCAAAAATCCCAAAGAAAAAAATCACGAGTTTTAAATGTTAGAGGTCCATTTTGGATTGAAGGAGTGTTAAAAGTACAAAATTTGAAGTAAAGGAGGCTTCAACTTGAGGTGGTTGTTGCTCAATTTGAAATTATGCTTATTTTTTAAATGGTATTGTCCATTTCACAATGAATAGCTCTTCTAGCCTAGACCTACTTCAATTGGACAACTCTTCCTCATTTCAACTTTGATTCTTGATTTGTTTAACGTGTTAGATTCCTTACTTCTTGAGCTTTGAAACCATATGTAGTTGCCAAAATTTAAGTTCCAAATTTCATTTTGAACTTGTTTGCATTTGCTTCAAACTTGTTCCTTCAAGGCTACTTTCTTTCTACTCATTTCATAACATTTATTCCCCATCTTTTATGCCCATGACTTGCTCATTTGACCAATGCTTGGATCTTCTTATGCTTCTCAAGTCCCAAGTGTCTTTTTAAGCATATTTGATACTTTTTCTTCCTTGGTTGAATATGACTTTTGCAACTTTCATCATTTTCCTCTCTTAAACTTGAAATTAAGCTCAAAATATACATTAGATTTATAACTAGGGCCTTAGCATCTATTCAAATTAAGTTGGGTGAGTTAAGCCTTTTATATTGCATAAATCACATTATTTATTTGCCAATGGAGTGCATAATTAGGCACTAATGAACACATTTTAATCTTGTGAACTTTTCAATCATCTCTATGAATAACATATATGACCTATATTCATAAAGGATTTCACTACAAACTCTTGGAGCAAAATGTATGTTCATGGTAGGTATGTTTAAATAATGACAAGGTGCTCTTATGTTATTGTCATCGTGAAAAATGAGAGTTTAGTTTAGTTGGTTAGGTGCCTAAGCTCAAGGATCCCTATTGTAGTACTTGGTAAGAGATCCTAGTGGTCATTTTCCTCAAGGTTTTTGCTAGTGACAAAAATGTCATTGAAACTTAGTGAAAGATTGTCGACATTTCAGGTTTCAATGGAGCTCAATAAAATTCTTATGGGATATATCTTTTGCTTGAAATTTTCAGATATTTAGGTTTGATCAAAGCATATGTCAGTAAGTGAAAGGATTTTCAACCCTTTTCAATCAAAAAATCCATTACAATGTAACATGTATAATTATTGGCATGACATTTAATGAAATCAAATATTTAATGTAAATTAATATTAGGTATACACTTAGAAAATTGATATTTATTCTCAATGCACATGGTATTATTGATAAATATCATAAATTACATCAAACATGTATCAATTTATTCAACAAAACAAATTCAATATGTATATTAATGTTTATTTATTTATTTTGAAGTTTTCCCTAATATTTCTACAAATTTTGATCAATTTCTGTCCCATTAATAGTTTTTGTCAAAAAAAAATTCGATACTTCCTAATATATTCATAAAATTCAATTACAAATATATCTGTAAAAACCAATATTTTCATTCTTAGGTTTTTTCTTGTCAACCTCAATTTTTGGATGAAGAAAGAAATTGGTGTGTGAAGTATATGTAGAAAATCTTGAATTAGTGCTTTCTCAAGAATGAAAATCCAGAATGCTAGAATATAAAGTGGAAAAAATTGAAGAAAATCAAAATGAATTTAATGTCCTACATCACTTGTTAATATCATGTATGTAATCTGACCCATGTCTTAGACCAATGTCATAGTTATAATGGCACTAGCCCTAAACTTTCCTTTTTTTTACTTCAACCAACCCAAGTTAGGTTACAAGATATGCTCATCACCTTAACTTATGTTGTCTTCACTTGCTTGTTAAAGACATTTCCAAGCAACAAAGCATAAGACAATAATGAGAAGGGTTTTTTTTTTTGCCCTAAGAAACCTAAAATTGGTCTTAGAGTAACAAAAAGGATTAAGATATTATTAGACAATAATTCAACAACACTATCATCCCACTTATTTTATCCCAAGTGCAATTTAAATTGAAAACAAGTAGTAAAAATTCATAAAACGGCAAAATAAGGATAATTGAAAACATTTGCAACGCAAAATCTAAAAACTCAATATAGGTTGAAATCAGTTTGAAATTAGATAGAGACAATGGTTGGTGGCTAAGCTAAGGTAATAAAAATATAATGTCTTATTCTTTTTAAGCTACCAAAATGGTGTCATGCAACTAATTTCTCAGTCAATCCATGCTTTTTCAGCTCTCATGCCTCATATTTATTGAAGAAAGGTGACATGACCACATCATCTTTGCAATCCTTGGTCAACCTTTCATGATTGAACATTATAATTCCATTCCAACAACTCCTTAGATGACATGCATGTTATTACATCTGGCTATCCTAGCTCTTCTTTTCCAAGGTTTGAGGTTGCATAGCCTTTGAGGTAGAGTGTTTCTCTTGTTAAGCAAAAGGATGCCTCGCAAGTGTGAGAGAAAAAGGCTATGAAAACATAGGAATGCATGTTTAAGAATGGCATTAAAAATGAAAGAAAAAAAATAAAACCAACGAATTTTTCTACATAAGCTCACTACATATAAGTAACAAAATAGGCAATAGGAGTGGATTTAGCTAAAATAAGATTCTCCTTAGTAATTTCCACTACTTAGCTTTGCTACCTATAGGTAATGAAATTATAATTTGGCTCCTATAAGTAGCAAATATGATAGCAAGATAAGGGGTGGAATGTTTGGTTCATGTTGCTTTTCGACTCAATTTCGTTGTAAAACTTACAAAACTTGTTAAGGCACCTTATAAAAATAAAATTAATCAAAATGAATTTTTTATGCTTGAATGAATGGAGTTTAGAATGATTATGCATTGCTAAAATGAACAAATTTCATGCCACTTAGTATTTGAATTTCTTCATTGGCTATGAATCAACATAATTCCTCCTTTTTATGTATATCTCAGCAACATGCTCTTAGATGCAACATGTTTTAACAGTGTTTGAGCACATAATGGTATTCATAGTATTTGCTCCAATCCTTCTTTAAATACCCACCATTTTTGCCAATTTTTCGGCTTATTTCGATCTAGTCAAAGCAGTTTGCCTTGGTCAACAATCACCGTTGTTGGTCAAAGATGGTCAAACCTTAAAAAACAACATATGTTGTTGAGGGGAAAGCTATTCTAGTGATAGAATCATCAATTCTAGCTATATGAACACTACACTACATCACTAGATATACTCACACAACCCTTTATTCTTTGTTATTCTATTATTGAACATTGAATTTATATTTCTCCTTTATCATGCTAAGCACATGTAAATATGCATAACTTAGAAATGGTTGAGATTGTGCCTAAAGGTAGGTTATGAATTCAAACCAAAGTCAAGCCTTGCATATTGGAAAAAAAAAAAAAAAAAAGTTATGCATAAAAGTGTATCATTTCCTAAAGTGCATTAGATGATCAACAAGATTTCCATCTTTGTCATACATGTAAATGGACTATCTTGTTGTTTCCCTAGTGCAAGGGTTGGTAAATAGTCATTCTCCTCATGGCGAGGAGTTTTCTTGTTAAGATCGTGAACAAAAATATTGTCAATAGTATCAAGGGGTCTCGATAAAAAATTTTGGTGGATATATCGATGGCTTGAGTTTTTAATTTTTTTCACCAATATATTGTTGATTTTTCGACTTAATTCAATCTGGTCAAAGTGAGTTGCCTTAATGAACAATCACTACTATTGCAAGGATTTGAACCTGAGACAAAACACTCAAGTGGAATCTATAGTAACTACTGGAGCAAGTTGCTCCTTAATGAGAAGCATGCACTAAAACATATATAAAAGAAATTAAAGATTATTTTATTAAATAAATCAATTCTAATTATTTTATTTTTACATTTGATTTAATTTATTATCAAAAATATAAAAACATAATTTTCTTAATAGGTTTTTTTATATATAATCTATATATTTATTAAATATAAAATATAAATATTAAAAAAAATTATAAATATATTATTATTTATTTGATATCATTGAATACATTTAAATTAAAATGGATCATAATTTTAATATTAAATATATTTTAAAATTAGACTTGTTATCATAATATTATTATGAAATAATATATAATGCAACTTAATAATAAATGTATACTTATAAAATTAAAAAAAAATTATTGATATAGAGGATATTATTATTAAATATGGCAAATTATATATATCATTTTTTAATTAAAAAAAAATTTAAAATATCTATTTTTATTTCTTATATAATTTTTAGAGTTTTTCCTAATATTTTCAGAATTTTCATTAATTTTTACGTCATCGATATTTTATATCAAAATATCCGTTGATATATCCTCATATATCCATAAAATCAAGTTATCGACATATCCATCAAAACTGATATTTCATCTTTAGCGCTATTTACATTGGCGATAATAAGGTAAACCAAATGGTGTGTATGGTTCTTAACAAGACTTTCAAGCATCACTCTCTACTTAAATCCACATTCTATTGCATGATTAAATGAAATCATTGTTCATAATGCAATTATAATTGATCTAAGTTCATGTTTGAGTAACGGGATATAGTAAGAGATAGAAAAAAAATATTATTTTATTTTATTTTTTTATATTATTAATTTTGCAAAAACCTAAAATTGGATTTGTAGTTAAAAAAGAAAAAAGAAAAAATATGTGTAAATATATTATAAAATAAATAGATAGATATACAACTCATGCCATGATCTATACCATGATGCATGATACATGTCATATATAGTTGATGCCATGACCTGTACCATGATGCATGATGTGTGCCATGACAGATGCCATGACTTGTGCCAAAGTTGATGTCAAGACACATGATTCATACTTGACTTATGTCATGCTTGATGTCATAACATATACCACGACCCATGACATGAAACATGACACGATCCATTCTCATGACACATGATGTGTGTCATGCCCGATACCATGACATGTGCCAAAACATATATCATGACTCATGCTATCATATCCTACTAGAAATAGTATTTTAAGGTATAGATATCCTATCAATTGGGATATGATATCTTACTATGTGTGTGTGTATATATATATATATATTCTATCTTATCTAACCAATTAAATCATAGCCTAAATAATTTTTCTAAGACTTGTAGAAGATTAATTGAGGGCGATCAATCCTCTTTGCTTTTTCTTTTTCTCTTTATTTATATATATCAAGAAAATTATCTTTTTTTTTTTTTTTTGCTTCAAAGTTACATCCACAAACATAAAGTTACACTTCCGTGGGATTTTGACAAAAATATTATTTTTATTAAATATTTATTAAAATATGATGACTCTAAAACTATTTTCAAATCTAATACTTTTTACAATACCAATTCAATGTTATCTTTTGAAAAAAAAAAAACTTTATTTTTAAGTATTAAAATTGTCATTTGAATACATTTTAAGTATTCAAAATCGTCACTTATAGTTTACAGATTGAATAACCATCTTCGTATCCACGGGCGGAGCAATTAAGGGCCAGCACATGCAAACCCCCCCCCCCCCCCGGTCAAATTTTCCCTCCCAAAGAAATTATATATATTTCCCAAAAAAAAAAAATCCTATATATAATTAAAGGTTTTCAAATAATAAAAAATAAAATGGAGACTTTGTAATCCAAAAAAGATTTTTTTTTTTTGAAAATTTGAAATTTAATTTAATTTTTATCATTCATACAACATCTTATTTATTTTTCATTCTTTCATCATATATAAAAAATTTTCTAATAATATTAATTTTTTGGGTAATTTTGCATGACATTTTATTAAATACTTAATCCCCATTTGGTAATTTTTTTTTAAAATATTTTTTTCGTTCTTTAAAACATAAAAATAGAAAAACATATTTGATAATAAAAAAGTAAGGTGTTTCAAATCATATCAACATATTTGACAATTAAAAAAATAAGGTGCTTCAAATCATATCTTTTAGTTATTTTACCTTATTTTCATTTGTTTTTTTAGTATTATTTAAAAAAATAATTATATAAATATGCATAATGATTAAAAATAAATTATTATATATAAAAACTATTTTTAAAACATATCTAAAAACATAAAAAACAAGTTAAAAAAATTAATTTGTTCTACAAAATTTAACAAAACACTTTTCAAAAATTGTTTTTAAAAAAAAATTCTAAAAAAAAGCTTTACTTATTTATAAAAGAATTAAATTTATCAGGAAAATTATTAAATTCCTTATAACAATCTTTTTTCTTTTACTACAAGAACTAATAAAATTATTGAATTTCTAATTTATTTTTAAAAAAAATTCCTTTAAACTATTATTACTATTATTAATATTATAAAATTTAATGTTTGATTCCTCGAAAAATATTAAAAAAAGAAAAAAATGTGTAAAAAAAAATGATTTTTTCGTATTTGATTTTTATTATGAAAGATATCAAAGAAAATCAAATATAATTAAAATTAATTAAAAACTTATCTATTTTTAAATTATTTAAAAAATAAATAAAATGAGTTTGATAAATAAAAAAAAACTGTTTTTTTTTAAATATATATATAAATTATTAAAGTTCAAAGCATAAATCATTTTTAAAATAATAGTCTTTTTTGTTGAATTTATCTTTACGTATACCCCAACCTTGGCGCCAAATAACCGGATAAGAAAGAGGTGAAGTCATATATCAGCATTGATCGGATCCAGATGTCTGCCACGCGCTTTAAGCTAGCGTGGGATAGATAGTCGAACTTCGAAGGCGGTGGGTGGTACAATGCAAATTGCCAGAGAGCCAACAACGCATTTAAAATTTAAAAATTAATAAAACGGTACAAGGTAGTTGGGGCATTGATTATATGCTAACTTGCGCCGGGCGCGTACACCCACGCGGAATGATCTTGGAAATTTTACGGATTATATAGAAACTTTGTTGTGGTATCAGGTATGCCAGCACTAAATTTAAAATTAAAGAAATAAAGTGAACGTAAATGTTTTTTTGTCTTTAAATTTAAAGATTATTTGCTCTTTTTTCTAAAAAAAAAAATTTAAAAGGTAATAAAATTGATTCTCATTTAGTTCTTGAAAAGCTTAAGCAAAAGAAAATAAAAGAAAAAAATATAAAAATTTAAAATTATGTATGAAAAAATAAGGAAAAAAATTGAAAATATATGACCCGATTGTTAACTATTTTTTAAAATAATTTTCCATAACAAAAAAATCAAGAAAATATATTAGACAACCATAAAAAAAAAAAAAAAACATTTTATTTAGTAATTGTTTTCGAAAACGGTTTTGAAAAACGGTTTTTAAGAATAATTTTAAAAAACTGTTTTTTTAGTGTTTTGTAAAACAAAAATCTGTTTTGAAACATAAAATATTTTTAACTTGTTTTTAATATTTTTAAATATGTTTAAAAATATTTTTATATCTAGTGTTTTATTTTTTAAAACAATCATTCAAAAACAAGTAAATTTTACAACATAAAACAACTAAAAAACGTTTTAAGACTATAGAAAATAATTTTTGGTTATTAAACTTATTTTCTTGTTTTTTTATTTTGAAAAATAAAAAATGATGTCAAAAACAGTTGTCAAATAAACCTTAAGTTTTCACAAAACATCATTTAATTATTTAAGTTGTTTTAAAGACTATTTAAAAAAATAATTATATAAATATAAAAAATAATTAAAAATAAAACATTATATATAAATTTTAATTTTAAAACATATTTAAAAAACATAAAAAAATATGTTAAAAATATTTTACGTTCTCAAACATTATTTTATAAAAATATTAAATAACAATTTAACATTTGTGTGGACCCCGCATTTCGGCTCAATGCGTTTCCCACTCGATGGCGAGCTCGATTTTTATTTTATTTAAAAATTTGATTTTTATTGATTAAGAAAATGACTTGGAGTCGCCACTTATTTTTGTTTTATTTTTAAAGGGTAAACAAAATAAGAAAGAAAAACCCTAAGTGTGACTCCTTATTTTGGAAAATGTGGTCTGTGAAAAACCGGATCGGGTTCGGGGGTCAGGTTACTTATCGGGAAGGTACGGTAAAGACCGTAGCACCCCTCTAAGTCCCTAAAGTCGGGTCTCTACTAATAAAATGAAGCTGACATGGCATCCAATGAGAAAGTCAATGAATACTCAAATCGATCATGCACGTATGAGAATTAAAACAAGCATAAGGAGTGACCATGATGTGAGAAAAATACGTACCTGGGTGGCAAACCAATATGCGCTATCAAGAGAGGGGGTTAGTGCACAATTAAAGAATAATTTTGAGCATATCATAGAGTGGAATAAAATTAATCATGCATGGCAATTAAATCAATCAATCAATTAATCGATCATAATCACATATGTGGGGTCCCCACCAAAGCCCGTTTATTTTGCATGAATTAATTCCATGAATCCCATTATTCGGAATTACGGAATTGAAGTCTTGCTTATTTTAAAACGTTTCAAGATCATGGAAGTTGTGAAAAGTGTATGCTGAAGAAAATGGCAATGAATTTTATTGGAAAACGGATTTTCGGGAACCTAAAAAAAAATGCTAAGGATGTACAAGGAAAGAGTTAAAATTATTTTAAACAAACTAGAATCCTAGGAATTATTTGAAGAAATGAGGTTTAGAAAAATATTTTTAAAAAAAAATTAAAGATGGTACGATGGGAAGTGGCACCTGGGTCAAAGGTGGCCATGCATGGGAACCTCTACGCCTCCTCTGGATTCTTTGTACAGGATGGGAATGATTTGAGTCTCGGGTACCAGAAAAAATATGTCTCTATCCCAACCTGTTTCATGACTTTCCAGAAAAATAGGAGATTGACTGGCTCTTGGAGCTAGCTTCAGAGTATCCACGCTGTCCATGTAGAGGATCACTTGCGACATCCTGACGGAAGGAAACTTGGCTGTGGTTGGTAGAGTGGTACTGACTTCCACCCATCATAGTTGGGTCCAAATGTTCATCTGAAAGCTCCCACAATCTGTTGGGTCCTGGTAACACGGCCTTGCCAAGATCAGGTCTGTCTGCCAAGGCTGGCATGTCACAAACGATGCGTCCTGCAGCCAACAGTGCTTCAAGAATGGCAGCTTAGTGATCAACATGGAAAATCTGACACGGCTCCAGGGTCAAATTTGGTTTAGGACGAGTCCTCAAGTAGTGGGGTTCCTGGCCCTGGGCATTCAAGTCTCTATCCACAGTATCTCCCAGCTTTTTCACGATCTGGACGTCGCGGAGATTCATGAGGTCGGGTTTCGTCAGGTCGATGACAGAGAAGAGAAAACGCTTGCATAGGTGGAGCAACTCCCAGTGGCGATGGGTCTTCAATCCAAGCCTTCTTATGATGAGATCAATGAAGGAGAGTGGGGTGACTGGGTTCATCTTCCATTGAAGCGTTGAGAGCACCAGAAAATCCATTCTCTGAATTGTTTTCGCTTCAAACACATACTCGTTGTCCTCCACCTGCAGGCCTAAGAGGAGAGGGAAAGTGAAAGAGCTTCAATGGTTGCTTGACGTTCTGGTGATGGCGGAGGCATTTCGCCGCCGGCGGCTTTGGACAGCTTTGCTCACTCTATTTCTTTCTCAAGTTCGTTTTCCTTCACTCTCAGTTCATCATTTCCTCCAGCCGTCTGCAACTCTCAAATAATCACTAGCCCAGAAATTTCTCCAAACATAATACCCTCTTCTCCCTCTCTAGCATAAAACTTGCTTTCCGGAATATCCCTCCACTGAGAATCTCACGGTGCCTTACCTTTTCGTGCCAAGATAGGAAATCTGGTGTATGCCATGGATGGGTGAGGAAAAGTAATGAGGAATAATGGGAATGCATGAGGAGGGTGGTATGGAGAATGGGATAGCATGGCAGTGGGTATGAGATGGGTATAGAATACATAGGGTTATGAGTATGATGGTGTGGGGTTCAATGAGGTTACACTCACGGGAAAGATGATGGAAGCGAGACAAAAGTGGTGCGAGTGATTGATGGGGACGACACGGATAGCAGGTGAAGGAACCTGTGGAATTTGTGATTTTAACAGAGTCAATGTCATGTCCAGCAACTTCAAACAAGGCTTTCTCATTCGATCAGTCCCCTCTTTGAATCCATTTTCTAAAATTCCTTCTCCAGCTTAGGATTTCACAACTTCATTTTGCGAAAGACTGCTCAACATTTTTTTATTCCTTGCATCATTGGTTATTTCATCTCAATCTCCACCAATTCATATTCTCGTTCTCTATTCGTTTTCAAGCTTTGTTTGATCTTTCTCCTCTGGAAGCAAGTCCGAGACCAAACCACCATAACCCCATTCCCTGCTCTTTCATGGAATCGACTTTTACCTTCTCAAAAATCTCAAACCATGTAAAATACTAAAGAAACAGTCAACATGAGACTGGAGTATTTTCTTGAGCCAAAAAAAAACAAACAGTGAAAGAAGAAAACAGAGGATGAAGGAAAATTACTATCATGAAAGATAAAAGCCCAATGAAAATGTATCACAAGATGGATCTAAGGGCTCCAAACAGGTGGGGATGATCTGGAGATCCTCAATATTACAAGCTTAAAACCAAACTAGGCTCAAGGAAGATCCAGCCATTTACAGAGAAGAATATCAAGAGTAACAGAGAGAAGCATAACAGAGCATCATATACAAATAAGCATGTTCAATCAAAACAATCCTGTGGCCCTTGACGTCCACAGCAAACAATAAAACCCTGCTCACGGATCAGCAGAGAATCAAACAGAGAATGATGCAAGACATCAAGAGACGGGAACATACCAAACTCAAGGTAGATTTACCTGAAACTAGCAAAGGACTTCTTCACCAGCAAGCTTTATCCCCCAAGCTAGCTCCACTCTCTGAATATTCCTCCAGTAGCAAAAACTTGACTCTCAAGCAAGAAAATCGTCTCTGAATGTGAATCTCTCCCCTCTCCAGCTAAAACTCCGGGAAGGAAACCACTCTCCTCACAGCCCTAAACTGCAGCTGCTCCCCAAGCTCAATCTTCTCAAGAGAAAAAAATATCTCTCTGTATCTCAGAAAACTCTCCCTGGAATCCTTCTCCCCCCTCTCTCTCTTGCAGCTGGCAGCTAAAGATATCCTCAACGGCCAGACGGCCAGACGACACCCCCTTGCAGCTGCCTGCCTCCACCACCCCTTCATGCAGCTGGCAACCTTCCCATAACAGAAGATACGCTCCCCTGATTCCAGAATGTTCTTCACTTTCCAGGTGTCTCCCTCTGATTGGTCCATCAATTCCACCATAGTGATTCCACTAGTAGCCAACCCTAGAGTGACACGTGGCTAGCCAAGGCTCTTCCACGTGGCAAAATCAGCTACAGCAAAGAATGACCTAAATGGGGTCTACAATTTGTTTTATAAAACATTAAATAACAATTCTTATTGTTTTTCACACTGGGTTTTGAAAACAATTATCAAATAATATCATAATCACACCTAATCCTTGAACAAAAGAAAATAAAAGGATAAAATAGAAAAAAAAAAAGAAAAAAAATATAAATCTTTTAAATTGTGGGGAAAGAAATAAATTGAAAAATATTATTCTCACTGTTTTGTTTTAATATCATAAATATTATTTCTAAAAAAGGAAGGTTGAAAATAGTTGATAATTTTGGAAGGTTTAGAAAGAGAATGTGTTCGATTCCTACTGGTTTGCAGGCGTTGATTTCGACGGCAATTCAATGTAGAGGGGGCCGTATCCATACACTGCGCACCCTCTGCGCACTTTAGCATTTCTAGGACGGCAGAGCAGAATCAGCCAACAGGCAATAGCTATCAAAATTTCTTCCTTAATTTCAACGATTGTCTGTCAGCAGATACCCATTTCCGATCCTGTACAGAGATCATTGAAAACCATTTCCCAGTTTCCTCTTCCTCAAAACGCTTGTCACCAGAGAGGTTTGTTGACTAAATTTTCACTCTCTGACTCTCATTTTGTTCATTTCGCAATTTCAGTGGTTCTGATAATCGGTTTTTGTCATATGGTGCATTTGCAGTGGGAAAAAAAAATTGTGGTGAAGATGGGGAAGAAGAGGATAATGCTACCAGTGGAGGAAGTGGACATATCTGCGGTGAAATATGAGAATGAAGTCATCAAAGGTTATGATTTGTTTTTGGGCAGATTCTGGGGATTTTCTCAGTGCTATTTACTTTTCACTAGTGAATTCATTGAAGTTGATTCTGGGTTTTGGTTTGACAGCTCCACATTTGACTGGGTTCTTGTTGAAGTTGTTTGTTAAGATAATTGAAGCTCCATTGCTTGGTTCTTTGATCGTATATTTGATGAAGAAGGAGAATAGGATGGTTGAGGTGTGTTGTGTGGATGTTCTGTGGGTTTTTTTTTTTTTTTTTTGCATTTTTTGGTGCTGATTGTGAGGGGACTGATAATGTTTGTGTTTTCTACAGTTGTTGCGGAACACTGTGATTCCTGAGGCACCCATGTTTAAACCTGAGTTTCCTCCACAAGGTCCCTTTTTCATTTTTCTTTTTTTAATTTTAATTTTATACTTGGAGTTTCAATTTGAATTCCTGATTGGGTTACTCAGTTTTCTCTTGTTATCCTTGTTGGGCTTGGAGAGAAAATCAAACGGTAAATTCTTCTATATGATTGGGAAAAGGACTCTGTGTAACGTGTTTTAAGCATTTTAGTTTCTTTAGTCTCGATTTTTCTGAGGGAAAGGAATGGAAAATGCTGAAATTTCTCAAGTACAAAGTCATTTCTTAATGTTTTTCAGGATTTTACCCTCCCTCTCCTTGTTCTTTTGAGATTCAAATGGAACCCAATTTATTAATTTGGAAGAAAGTTATGGGTCTTCTTTTTTTTTTTTTTTCCTCCTTTTTCCCTTCCCTTATCATTTTTGGCTTCTAATATTATCTGACCTTTTCAAGGTGATATATTGAAAGACTAGACTAGCATTTTGATCCAAAAAGACAAACCATTTATAAAGCTTAATAAGAAAGGGGAATTCCTTGCTAGACTGGAAGTTGCTTTTTTGAAATGCTATGTGAATTTTGTTTATAACTCATACATAAATAGAATGGATGGCTGTTTTATTGGCTTTATGATGCTTTCAGTGGCATGCAGTTGAAGGGGCTTTATCCCCTGAATTTCTGGGGAGTTATGCTGCAATCAAATAATGAACTTTGACTTTCAAACTGGTATTATAACAAGTGTATGAATGGATGATCTTGCCCATATGTATTAGGTCCTTCAGTTTATTCATTTGTTACTTGAATAAGTTGACCTCCCTTCTTTGGTGGGTGAAGGACTGAGAAGACAAGCTTTTTTAGCTTCTTTCATCTGCAGAAATGAATGCCTAGTCCTTATGTTTGCATATATTATTTCTTTTGAATCTCTAATCAGTTAAGTGAGCCACTATTATACTCATCTAGGTTAGAAAATCTTCTAAGAAGATATGCCCAATAGGACTGTTACGTGCAGCAATATAAGTGTGAGGAAAGAAGGGGATGAAGTAATCTTAGAGAAATTTGAAATCAGGGACAGGATTGTGGAACTACGTGTCAAACGTATTGCTTGAACTTGTGTTTATAAAAAATGTTCCCTTTATATATGAAATTGACCCATTTATTTGGATTTTCAAATTTAGAACCTGAACCTGGTGTAATCATCATGGAAGAAGATGGAAAGCCAGAAGACCGAGTTGAATCAGCCTTGAAGTGTCTTCCACATTATGATCCTGCTAGTCTCTGGAATGCTGATTCATCTCCATTCCGATACTGGAAGATACGTGATTATGCACATGCTTATCGGTCTAGGCTTGCAACCCCTTCTATGGTAAGTGTTGCTAATGGTTGCTAGGCTTTCTGCTTCATCTTAATCAAATTAGAAAGGAAGAATACCAATTTCAGTTTATAGGTTGCAGAGCACTTCATCTCAGTTATGGAAGAGTTCAGAAATAAGAAGCCCCCAGCACCATTATTGGTTTCTTTTGATGCTGAGGACCTAAGAAAGCAAGCTGCAGCTTCTACACAAAGGTTTCAGGAAGGTATTGCTGAATTGTATGTAGATATTTACATTAATGCTGTTACTTCAAGCTCACTAAGTGTAAGGAATTACTTTACATCTGAACAGAGCTATCATGTATGATTATATTAACTGCAGATGGGTTAAGACTCTGAAACTCACCTAAAGCACATATGGGCATTGGTTTTGCAGGAAATCCCTTATCTATCTTGGACGGTATTTTTGTGGCAATCAAGGATGATATAGATTGCTTACCTCATCCTTCTAAGGGTAAAATTATTGTGAATGTTTTCCTAATTTTCTAATTAAACTCTCTTTAGGACTTGGCCAATTTAGCTCAGCAATCTATGACAACAGGTGCAACAATATGGATGCACGAGGTTCGTCCTGTTGAAAAGGATGCAGTTAGCGTTTCAAGACTGCGTAGCTGTGGTGTTATTTTTGTGGGGAAGGCAAATATGCATGAGTTGGGCCTGGGAACCAGTGGAAATAATCCAAATTATGGGTAAATGTTTCTTTAGGAGCTAACTGACATTAAAACAAGCATGTATATCAGTTTTTAATATGGATACCAGGTTTGACACCAAAACCATCAGCTAAATTAGGAAATAGTACTTGCAGTTATCAGTAGTCAAGTGTCTGACAGACACTAAGAGGAGAAAAAACTGGTGCTGCTATTAATTGCTGAGCAATAGTCTGTTGTCTTTGTGTTCAAAATATTTTATTAGGTTCACAGTTCTGGTTTTAAGGCTTTCAAATGCATTGAGAGGTGATCCGTTGGGCACTATGTCATCCTATTCATTTCTTTATTACTGGTATGAGCCACATAATTATTAAATTATATTTTTGAAATATAAAAGATGAATTATGGAGTAAAAGAGGCAAAATATTTCCTTCTGGTCTTAGCATCTACACATTGATTGGGCTCGCAACCTGAACTTTTTATTATTTTTATTTTTGGTTTGCTTTTTTATTGTGATCAAATAAATACGTAGGTAATAACTATATTACGTGTTGGATCTAGACACCAATATGTTTGTTATGGGATCAGATTTTGCAGCATGGGTTTCTTTGTCAAGATTTTGATAGATCAGTTTTTTTCGAACCGTTCTGTGTGGTTATCATCATTCCATATACCTCCACCCAGTTTTTTTTTTTTTTTTTTTAAATTGTCTTCCTTGATTGATTCAAAATGTTGATCAATGTTCATAAATTGCTCCTTGTTGCAGAACAACAAGAAACCCCCATGCACCAGAAAGGTATACTGGTGGATCTTCCTCAGGCCCAGCAGCACTTGTAGCTTCCGGACTATGTTCAGCTGCACTGGGAACTGATGGTGGAGGTTGTATATATAAAACATGTTAGACCTATAATTGTCTTTCTTTTGTTCCAAGATGCCATCTAATCTCTTATTTATTACTCATGCCAAAAGACAGGTTCAGTTCGTATTCCTTCTTCACTTTGTGGTGTAGTGGGCTTGAAAACAACATATGGACGGACTTCTATGATAGGGTAAAATATTGAACCACAGGTCCTAGCATCAATGTACATTGTGGTGTATCTGGAGGAAGTGTAATGGGAGATTTTGAGAATGCCTACCTTGCTTTTTTGATCTTCAAAGATGTTAACTTTAAAAATTCCTTGTCTCTTGCAAAGTCTCTTCAAGCTCCACAATCAACCTTTCCCCTTTTGGTTTCTTTAGTTCCCATCTGAATAACCCTTTTATAACAAAATACAGAGAGGATTATGATTTTGCCATGGTTATTATATGCAGTTCCCTTTATTATCAAAGAATTTAATTTACTAAACTTAGGTCTAAAATTACGGTGGATTTATATATATATATATATATCTTTTTATGATCTTGGAGATTCCTATTTTTCCAGGTCAATATGTGATTCTGGGACTGTGGAAATTATAGGCCCCATTGCATCAATGGTTGAGGATGTCATGCTAGTGTAAGTGATACATCATTACTTGGATTACATTTTATTCTATCTTCCTCAATCATCATGTGGCTAAATTCTCACCTTCAGTTGCATACCTTAGAATGATAATTATTTTCATTATCTTTCTAACGTATATCCAGTTATGTTTTTTTATACATCATGAATTGGCTTAGCTATAGGTAAAGTTTTTAGCACATTAATCAGAGTGAATTTTGTCGATCTTATTAAGGCACATATACATGGCGTATCTTTTTAGCTATTATTCCTATTCTTTTGAGTTACTTAAAGTCATTATATAAAAATATGATTCAGGACTGTAAAACTTCCAGTACTGTAGAAGTTTCTCTTTGTTGGATAATAAGATGAGAGATCAAAGGAGACAAAAGAAAAGGAAAGAAGAAAAAAATAATCCTTAGCAATCACACAAAGGCTTCTAGGAAATCAAACCTTGCATTTCCCAAACAATCACACCTAGGATGAAGACAATAATACCTTCAAAGGAAGCATGATAGATGCTGAAATCCCTTATTAAAGTTCTGGTTCTTCTAGTTTTGGGACTTGAACCTCAAACCTCCCCAACCCTTTACCACTTGAGCTAGGCCCCAAGGGCAATGGATATCCTTATCTTTTACCCTATCTTAGCCCAAGGATCAGTTAGAGCTCTCTTGGCTTGGGATATCAAAGGAAAGAATGATTAATCTACCATATAAGTAGAATACTTTGAGGTGCTAATTTGTGCTACTCAGGTTTAATGTGTCATTGCTTGGCCCTGGTATTCTGATAGAAAATTGAGAGATGGCTTGCTCAGCTACAAGCTCCAACTGGTATCAGAATATGACTTTCCTCCTTACTAAGTCTACAAAATGGCTTTTATTGCTTGCTGAATTTAATATCACCGTCACATGTTTTCACCTCAAGCAATTGAAAGACTAGTGCTGACTGCTGAATAATATACTAGTTCAATTTTCGGGCAGCATGAATCCCTATTTGGTAACTCTTTGGTGAGTTCCTCAAATTGAGTATCATTGAAGCATTGGATGAGTAGTACCACAGAAACTTTTTGAAATAGAGACTTTTAGAAAACAGAATGTACAGAAGAATATAAACTTTATACAACAAGAAACTTCCAACAAGGGAAACTTTCTATATTCTAAAAGGAAAACTTCCTATTTTCTAAGTAAGACCTAACTAGCCCACTACTAACTGTGACTCTGTAATTTTCTCTTCCTTGTTATGAATAAAACATAAGGGGCTTATCCTCTTTATATGGATTTGCTTGCCCATTTAAAGTTCAGTTCAGAAATTTAGGAAGCCAATAGGCAGGCCAAAAAGAAGCTACCGCCTTCATTGACTTTGTTGAGGACTTATGCTCCCTCCCTTGGGATTCCATTGATTCTTTTTCCTCTGTTTCCTTGTTTCGTACAATTCTTCTAGTTTGAAGGTTTTCTAGGTTCCCTTTATACAACACTGCTAGTCTCTTACAGAAGAAAGAAAAAAAGGGTTTAAGCTCTGCTTCTAGAGTTGTGTTTAATAGTTTTTGGACTTTTGGTGCATGAATAAAATTGTATTGGTGATGATGAACTTTATGTTTAACCTATAGTGATTATATCTAAGGCAAAAGAAAAATGAAAAGGGAGAAACTAAAGGAACTTGGTGATCATTACCCATTAGGAGACATTGACCTTATATTTCCTTGACTTGATCTGATATTGTTGCTTTCTTCAGGTATGCAGCCATCTTGGGCTCCTCTCCTGCTGATAGAATCTGTTCAAAACCGGTAATTTTTAATCTTATTGTGTCCAGAAATTACTCACATATACCTGTAACATTTAGATCAATAACTATTTATTTACTTTCTCTTGCTCTTAAGGGTTTGTTTTATTGATATAAAACCTTGAAATAAACTTGGGAGCTCAATCTGTTGTCAATTAAAAGATTAACTGTTTCCATCCAAAAATCTGACAACCTAAATGATAGTTAGGGACAGAAAATCTCCTCTAGTGTACCATACCAAACAGAAGTCTTTTACCATTCTGAACATTTGTAATCCTGGTGAAGTGCTTTGTATGTTTGGTTCAAGTAATTATTAATAATATAAGGCTCTTGATTTTCCCCATAAAGGTATTAAAACCATTTTGTGGCCGTCTTTTTATTTTTTACTTTTTAAGAATTATACAGGGAAAAGAACGGACAGACAAATAACTTATTACTATCTTATAATAGAGAAAGAATAACCTAGATTGCACAAAGACTGTGGCTGATCACTTTCCTTCTGATGTTATGCTTTGTATTGGTGAGAAGAAAAAAGTTTTCTTTTCTAGTAGAAAACAAGAGATTTTTTATGCCTTTTGTCTTCAACATTACATTGCTTTGATGGTGAAAGAGTGAGAAGATTGCTTATCTTTTCTTTGTGTTTCAGCGATAAGGACAAAAGCGGAGACAAAATATATATTCATAATTATAAGTTAGTTTGCCAAGTGACTTGGCTGTAAGAAGATTTTTCCCAAAGCCGTTGCTGTGATATCAAGAGAAAAGGATAACAACCAATAGTTTTTATTGAATCATATTTCATAAACTAGCTAATGACCTTTTGTATGGATAGTGACGTATTGTGCTGATGAAGGTGCCAATAAACAGTAAGTTGTCTTTATATTTTTGGAAATGCAGAATCAGGAAGTAATCTCCTAAAATGAACTATAACATTAAATTGCAGTACAAGAAGATTTAAGTTTATTGACTATGTAATTCTTTAAAATGAAGTGTGGCACAATTTATTGTAGTTTTTGCCATGCATCTCAGATTTTTCAGAGACTTCAACAGCACCACTCTGCCCATTCTGTGATCATAGTGATAAAATCCTCACTTATAACAATATTATCTTCTTTTTTCTTGATTTCATTTTAATTTGAATCCAACAGTTCTTTTTCATCCTAATCTGCAACACATGATTGATGGATATTCCACTGGTGGGATTTGTTTTACACTTACTATTACTAAAACCCATATAAAATTGTTATCATGTGTGGAATTCCTCTAAATGTCTAATTATTTCTTCACATCTGGTTGGAGTTATGCTAGTTAGAACCCATGCACTCTTATGTTCAGGTACATTTTGAAGGCTATTTCTTCTTCAGTATAACAAAGTACCCACATCCCATATAAATAGACTATCAATCAGTATTCTCTTTTTGATTAGGCACCTCCTTGTTTGCCAAATTTATCATCATCTGAAAGCTTGAATGTGATGGGAACACTGCGCCTGGGGAAGTACACACAGGTGATCACCCCATCCTTTCTTGGGATCAAAGTCAATATTCTCAGATCTCAAAGTTTATTCAATCAATCTATTACTTTTCTCCTGCAGTGGTTTAATGATGTATACTCAACTGATATCTCTGATAAGTGTGAGGATGTGCTCAATATGCTATCCAAAAACCATGGGTGCAAAGTAAGTCCATCATTGTTATCATGGTATTTCTTACTTTTCTCACTTCTCATGCTTCTGTTTTTAGAAATTTTGATTTCAGGATTAATTTTTCCATATAATGGTTCAAGGTAACAGAGATTATAATACCAGAACTGAACGAGATGCGCAATGCTCATATTGTTTCAATTGGCTCTGAATCAGTATCTTCATTAAATCCTCATTGTTATGATGGGTATGTTTCTCTGCCTTCGCACGAGGTGCTTTGTGAGATAGGTATAGAATTTGTTGCACCTGAATATCCTTCAAATGACCATGAGTGCTACATAATTAACACTGTTACCATTCTTAACTTAAAAAATCTTGTTATACTATGCAAATAACATTGTTACCCTTCTTTTAACTTTTTAGTATTTGTATATAGCTAGGATTGATAGCTTCTTTCATTTCTTTCATTTCTTTTTGGGTGTAGGAAAATATCGAAAATGACATTGGATACACGCACTAATCTGGCACTATTTAGGACATTCGCTGCATCAGATTATGTTGCTGCCCAATGTCTGAGGTGAGGCAAAATATCATTAAATCAAGTCTGAATTTGATTTTGGGATATGTCTACATGTTCATATTTATTGAAGTTTGTCATGTTTATAGCTAAAGCTTCTGATATCTTATCAATAATTCTTTTTCATATTGAAACCAAATTTATAACCTAATTCAACTATACTAAAATAATTTTTGCCATATCAAAAATGTTTTTTAACAAAAGTTATAGTAGTATAGCGGCTTTAGGTGTCATCCACTAGAATGGCATATTTTCATCAATTAAGGCTTGAATGGGATGAAAAGAAATGAATATGATCAATTGAAAATAGATTGAAAATTCATGATAAAATGAAAATGGTGATGAGTTCAAATTGGGAAGAAAAATTCAGTATAAAACAATCAAATGCTGAAAGAAGATTAATATGAAAAAGCTCTTAGAGTTAGGATTCTCTAAAGAAAGTCTCTATGGTTATAAGGTGTTGAGATTTACTATTCATCTAGTTAGATTGAAAAAATAAATTCTCATCTAAACCGATTTTAGATGTCTTTAAGTCTAGATCAATTTTTTCTTCAAATTAGGGGATTTAATCCAAAGGATCAATTCAAACCATACATTCAATCCATCTTGGAGCATCTTTCAATGATTCATACAATGCAACTATTCAATTTCATTGAATCTAGGTTTAGGAATTTAATGAATCTACTTAGTTTGCATTATAGTAGTCATTTAAGAAAATTTGAAGAGAAAAATTCTCAAAATTCAATCAATCAATCAATCAATTGGATCAACATATCTTGTCAAATCAAACTTTATTTCCCTAAAATCTAAATCACCATAGATCTCACCTCTAGATTCTCCTTCCTTCAAGAAGAATGATATCTAGTCAGTCATGATTGGATATTTAACCTCACAAGACATGTTTAGCTAGTGAGCGAATGAACGAAAATGAAAAAAAAAAAATTGTATTTGATCAAAAGATCCAAAAGTTCCAAATGAGAGTCTCAAACTCCTATTTACACCCCATGTCATCATCCTAAAGATCATCTAGAATCCTCCTTTAAAATCAAAGGCTACAATTTGAGTTATAATCAAATCTTGCATAAGAACTTCGAGTTTTGCATGGGTATGTGAAATTGATAAGTGACACATGAAATGAATTCCAAAAGCCTGTAGATTAACACTTTTCTGGTCATGTTCGCATGGGCATGCGAACTTGAATTTCTCCATGTGAAAATTGCATAGAAAGCAAAAGGCCATGCGAGATCTAAACTGGTTGGCAGGGCTATGTGAAACTTCATATAACATGTGAAATTTAGCCACAACAACTCTTTAGAAATGCACCCTTGCTGGTCCAATTGGCATGGGTATGCAAACTTGACTCTTCCATGCAAAAACTTTGTGCCAAAAGTTCCAAAATCACTCCTTAGCATACAAAATCTGCATACTTCTCTTCCATGGCCAAGTAACTATTCCTTAAAAGCTTAAATCTTCATAGCTAAACTCATCCTCATTCAAATGGAGCATTCATCTCATCCTTGTAAATTTCACAACTTAACCATATTCTCACATCATGGCAAACATAAGCCACCTTGAATTGGTGAATAAAACATTGTCATTTACAGCCCATTCATTGTCTTCTTTCCTTATCTTTATTGATTGCCAACTTGACTCCCATTCTTTTCATGAGCTTATCTCCCTTATTGTACAAATTATCATCAATTGTACCTTAAAATTCCATCCACAACTCAAAAAAACCGTTAGTAGCATTGCAAGAGTGCAAGTATGCTAATTTAGTGTTTAAGGCATAATTACTACTCAAAATATGTGAAACTCATGACAATTATTGTCTAAAATATGCTCTTTTTGAGTAGTAATCAATATCCCAATAGAGATTTGATGCATTCTATGGTTTATACACTCCCAAATAAAACTTGCATGCATGACCCCCTCAGTATTGACAATGTCTCTGGAAGAGGCTATATGACTGGAATTTATTTAGTGTAAGATATGGATTTTTAATGCTAAGCACTTTTTTAATTTTCTTCAATTTATGCAGGAGAAGGCTAATGTACTACCACATGGAGATTTTCAAGAATGTTGATATCATAGTGACCCCAACAACTGGGTACGATTAGCTTAGTAATAGTGGAATTGTAGGTGTTGACCTACATATTAGTTTCTGTTCACTGCATTCTATGATTGGTTCCTCTTTAGTTATTTTTATTCTTTTTAATTGTATTTGGCAGTCATTGATTCCATTATCTTTATTGTTATTATTATTATTATTATTATTAGACTACAACTACTACTGCTACTACTACTCCTTATTTAGAAGCAAGCTATCATGTCTTACTTAACTCCTTATTTACTAGGTATTATTACTTTATTAATTGTGCATTTGCATGGATAGAAGTATATTAGAATCTCTCACTTGGGCACCTACTAACATGAGATAATGTCTTTTTTTTGCACAACAGTATGACGGCACCTATAATATCCCCTAGTGCTCTTAAATTTGGGGAATCAAATCTTCAGGTTGGAGGTCAGTTGTTTCCTTTTGCAGCTTGCACTTAGAGAGTTATCTTCTCCTTTTATCTTGCCACAAGAAATCGCCTTTTACTTTACCTTTTAATAATGAAGATACATGAAGTGAAAATGATATACATCTAATTTGCATGACACTACCTGTTTCCTGGAGATATATTGCCTTATCATTGGAAAGTAAGGGTTTTAGTTGTTTTATCCAGGGGAAAGTGCTTCTTGTTAAAGAACAAGGAATAAGAAAAAAGGATGTGTTTTTCTCTTCTTTCATTTTGTTCTTAATTAAATAGAAAATAATAATCTGAAGTAAAAATATTACATACTGAACCCTATAATAACCCTAACACTTAAAAGTACAATAATACCCCTACAAATTATTTTTAACAATCCCCCTCAAGTTGGAGCATAGAAATTTTCAATGCCTAACTTGGAATAAAAAGATCACTAACATAAGAAATAATCACATCACCTCAATATGTTTAATGCACTCATGAAACATTGGATTACTTGGAATATATGTAGCAACTTGATTATCACAAGACATAACCATAAGCTTCTTAGTTTCAACACTGAGTTCTTTCATAAGGTTTTGTATCCACGTGAACTCACAAGCAGCATGATTCTCTACTTTAGAACTAAATCTAACCATAACATCTTGCATTTTACTTTTCCATGTTACCAAATTACCTCCCACAAAAGTGCAATACTCATTAGTAGATCGTTTATTAGATAAAAAATCAGCTTAATGAGCATCTGAACAAGTGACAATGTCAACTTCAATTTTCTTATAGAAAATACTCATTCTACCTATTTCTTTAAAACATTCAAGAGTACAACAAATTGGATCCTAGTACACTTGCTTAGGACACTCCGTATATTGACTAACAATACTCACATCAAAGATAATATCAGGATGTGTCACGATCAAATATGTGAATTTTCCAACAAGACTTCTATGCCTTCTTGTATCAGCAAATTCTACACTATCTACTCTAACTACGCATTAGGATCCATGGGTGCATTATATGTTTAAATCCTAATATACTAGTCTCATAAATCTTACACATTTCTCTGAGACAAAACCAATGGGGCAACATCTAACCAACTTAGATCTTTAATTTGAAAAGTATTTTTCAACTCTGTTTTCTCCTCTTCAATCTCATACGAATCATTACTAGATACAAGTATATCATCAACGTAAATAATTAAAGCCTTCATTCCTAACCCATGCATTCTTTACAAAGATTGAGTCATTTGAGTTACATCTAGAAAAAACAAGAGAGATCAACACTCCACTATGTTTATCAAACCATGCTTGAGGGGATTGCTTCAATCTATATATGGCTTTCTTCAACCTACACACCTTCCTTAGCTTCCCCAATGCAAAAAACTTGGG
Organism: Vitis vinifera; assembly: GCF_030704535.1. Taxonomy (NCBI): domain Eukaryota; kingdom Viridiplantae; phylum Streptophyta; class Magnoliopsida; order Vitales; family Vitaceae; genus Vitis; species Vitis vinifera. The sequence goes on along the minus strand of NC_081807.1, from coordinate 9,999,852 downwards.
TGGTTGCTTGATTAGCACTCAAAACTAGTGTTTTTCCATATATAAAAATAAGTTTTTGAATAATGTTTGAGTGCAAATCATTATCTTTTAGCTTAAATATGTGCTAAGCCCTAAATTGAGGACTAATGTTTACATCTAGTGAAGAATGCAATGAAAAAAAAGAATTTTGATATATAAAAGTGTATTTCGACACCACTTTGATACATGGGAGCAGAGTCAATCTGGATATAGTGAGTTTAGGGTGTTATCAAAATGAATTTCGATACTAGACGACACATAATTTGATACCAGGATACATATCATTTCGATCCAATTTTGATACAAGAAATGCATTTCGATACCCATTTCAATACCCTAGTGAGGTATTGAAATCACCAACCTCAAACCTTACAGAGATCCAATGAGTTTAGGAGTTTATTGAAATGGATTTCAACACCATTTTGATACAAGAGATGAATTTCGATACCCATTTTGATACAGTGGTGGTATCTAAATTTTCCTGTAAAAGCATTCCAAAGATACAAAAAGTTTGAAGGTCTATCGAAATGAATTTCAATACATTGTTGTTGAAAGAGAGAGAGAGAAAACCTTAATTCTCATTCATATGATTAACTTCTTACAATAGAGAAATATATAAACAAGGCTAGGTTGAACTAACTACCATATATGTGACCTATATTAAGAAAGGAAAGAAAGATTGTACACTATAAATACATTATATTCAACACTCTCCCTCAAGCTAGAGCATATATGTCATATGCACCAAGCTTGTTACAAATGTATTTAATCCTAAGACCTCTGAGAGATTTAGTGAAGATGTCTGCTAGTTGATCATTTGAATTAACAAAACTTGTAGCAACACACCCTGGTGCGATCTTCTCTCTAATGAAGTGACAGTCAACTTCAATATGCTTGGTCTTTTCATGAAAGACTGGATTGGATGCAATATGTAATGCGGCCTGATTGTCACAGACTAGTTTTATCTGTTCATCTTTTCCAAATCTCAATTCCTAAAGGAGTTGCCTCAACCATATGAGTTCACATGTTACTAAAGTCATAGCTCGATACTCAGCTTCTGCGCTTGATCTGGCCACTACATCTTGTTTCTTACTCTTCTAGGATATTAAGTTACCTCCAATAAAAACACAATACCCTGAGGTGGAACGCCTATCTGAGGGTGAACCAGCCCAGTCTACATCTGTGTAACCAACAATTTGGGTATGGCCCCTGTCTTCATACAACATAACTTGGCCTGGTGTTCCTTTAATATATCGAAGAATGAGGATCACAACATCCCAATGGTTGTCACATGGTGACTGTAGAAATTAACTAACCACACTCACAGGAAAAGAGATGTCTGGCCGAGTGATGGTGAGGTAGTTCAGTTTGCCTACAAGTCGTCGATATCTTCCAAGATCTCTTAGAGGCTCCCCCTATCCTGGTACAAGTTTGACATTTGGATCCATAGGAGTGTCAACAGGTTTACATTCTAACATACCCGTTTCTTCCAAGATGTCTAAGGCATACTTCCTTTGTGACATAACCACACCTGAACTGGATTGAGCTATTTCAAGTCCCAGAAAGTACTTGAGTTTGCCCAAGTCTTTGGTTTGAAAGTGGTTGAAAATGTGTTGCTTTAGTCTTTGGATACCCTCCTGATCACTGCTTGTAATGACAATGTCATCCACATAAACTACCAAATAGATGCATTGGCTCGAAGAGTTATGATGATAGAAAACTGAATGATCTGCTTCACTCCGAAGCATTCCAAACTCTTGAACAACTGAACTAAAACGCCCAAACCATGCCCAAGGAGACTGTTTCAAGCCATATAAAGAGCGGCGTAACTTGCACACTAAACCAGACTCCCTCTAAGCAAAAAAACCAGATGGTTGCTCCATATACACTTCCTCGAGAAGTTCACCATGAAGGAAAGCATTCTTAATATCCAATTGATAAAGTGGCCAATGACACATAGCTACCATGGAGAGAAATAAGCGAACAGAAGCAATCTTGGCAACAGGAGAGAATGTGTCTCCATAGTCATAACCATAAATCTGAGTATAACCTTTAGCAACCAAGCGGGCCTCAAGGCGATCAACCTGACCATCAAGACCAACTTTAACAGTGTAGACCCAACGACATCCAATTGTAGATTTACCAGGAGGTAAAGAAACAAGATCCCATGTGTCATTGGAGTGTAGAGTAGTCATTTCATCAACCATTGTCTGTCGCCACCCAGGATGAGAAAGTGCCTCACTAGTGCTCTTAGGAAGAGAAATAGAGGATAAAGTAGAGACAAAGGCAAAATAGGATAAAGATAATCGATGGTAGCTCAAAAAATTATAAATAGGATGAGGATTACGAGTAGATCGATTACCTTTCCGAAGAGCAATAGGCAAATGGTCAGTAGATGACAGGGTTGGGGTAGGAGAAATCGATGGGACAGGAGGTGAGTCATCAGGTACCTCAGCTGAAGAGAGAGAAGGAGCAACAGCACGATGTCGACGATGATAAACCTGAAGAGGACGAGAGAGCGCATCTGAAGGGTGGGATATATAAGGAAGTGGCAATACTTCAGAAATGGGAAGAGATTCAGAGGATGAGAAGAATGGAGAGTCCTCAAAGAAGGTGACATCAGTAGAGAGAAAATAACGATGAGTATTAGGGGAATATCAACGATAACCCTTCTGAAGTCGAGAGTATCCCAAGAAGATGCATTTCGTAACCTTGGCGGAGAGCTTGTCCTGTCCAGGTGTGAGAGTATGAACAAAACAAGTATAGCCAAAGACACGAGGAGGAATGGAATAAAGAGGTTGGGTAGGAAAAAGGAGGGAATGAGGGATTTGGTCATGTAATATAGATGAGGGCATACGATTAATCAAGTAACAGTCTGTAAGAATAGCATCCCCCTAAAAACGAAAAGGAACATGACTAGAGAAGGAGGGTATGAGCTGTCTCAACAAGATGTCGATTTTTATGTTCAGCAACCCCATTTTGTTGAGGAGTATGAGCACAAGATGACGGATGGAGGATCCCATGTTGGAACATAAAAGAAGTAAAGGGTATAAAAAAATATTCCCGAGCATTGTCATTGCGTAACACTCAAATAGAAACATTGAATTGTGTTTGGATTTCAGCATAAAAATTTTGGAAAATAGAGAATAAATCAACTCGATTTTTCATCAAAAATAACCAAGTACATCTTGAATAGTCATCAATGAAAGTGACAAAATATTGAAATCCTAAAATAGACGCGGTCCGACACAGACCCCAAACATCAGTGTGGACAAGTTCAAAAGGAGACTTTGCCCGATTATTCAAATGCTTTGGGAACGAGACACGAGTATGTTTCCCAAGCTGATACGACTCACACGCAAGCGACGACAAAGTGGAAAAACGAGGGACCATCTTCTAGAACTTGGAGAGAATAGGATGACCCAGACGACTATGAATGAGAAGAGAAGCATCGGTGGAAATGCAAGCTGCAGGAGATGAAGGTGATGTGAGGTGATAGAGTCCTTGAGACTCACGCCTTATGCCAATCGTCTTCCCCATACTTCGGTCCTGCAAGATCACAGATTTATCAGAAAAAGTGATAGAACAGTTAAGAGTGCGAGTTATTTTGCTGATGGAAATAAGATTAAATGGACACTTAAGGGCATAAAGGACAGAATGGAGAGGTAGGGAAGGGGGAGGATGAGCCAAACCAATACCTTTAGCCATAGTTTGGGAACCATTAGCTAAAGTAACAGTAGGTAAGGCAAAGGTAGTAGTAATAGAGGAGAAAAGGTGTTTATTACCAGAGATATGATCAGATGCTCCAAAATCTAGAATCCATGGGCCAAGAGAAGGAGACTGAGTAAAGTAGATAGAGACATTACCGATCTGGGCAACAGAAGTAACAGAAGCTTATGTGGCTGCCTGATGTCGGAGATTGGCATCATAATCACTACCAATAAGGGTGATACTCTGAGATGTGGAGCTCGCAGTGGAATCAAGTCGAGATAGCAGAGGATCAGATGACTGAGCAATGTGGGCAGTGCGAAGAGGCTGTCCATGTAACTGATAGCAACGATCTCGAGTGTAACCAAGCTTATTACATTAGGTACACTGAGGACGTTGTCCTCGACCCCGATTGCCACTACGTCCTCCTCGAGAGTTAGTTTGAGAGGCTAACACAAATGAATTTGAAGGACCATTAGTCGACAAGGTCTGAGTAGAGGAGAGGCGTAAGAGACGAGCGAACACATCATCCAATGATGGTATTGATGGACTAGCAAGAATCTGATCTCGGACAGACTCAAGATCTGGACAGAGACCAATGAGGGTTAATACCATAAAGAACTTGTCAGTCTGTGTTTGTTGAGCTTCAGCACCATTAGTGAAGGGCATCAAAGTAAAGAATTCCTCCTTAAGAGACGCAATCCGGCCAATATAAGTAGACAGATCCATGTCCTGCTGTCTCACATGAACAATATCATAAACCACCTTATAAAATCGTTGAATATCATTCGTGTATAATCCTTTAGTCTGAGTCCAAAATTTAAAGTAGGTTTTGTAGGCACGAAGATGATGTAAAATTTTGGGATCAACAGATTGTCATAATACGCTGCATAATTGTGCATCGATTTTCTTCCATCGCACTTTGTCAACATTAGGTATAGCATCCTCAGGTGTAACAAGATGATCCTCATAACCTTGTCCCATAAACCAAAGTTCCACGGACGCTGACCAGGAGAGATAATTCTCACTACCAATCAATTTTTCCGATGTGATAGTAGGAGATCCAGAGATGACGGATGTAAAATAGGATTTTTAGTCGCCATATCCACTTCACTTGAGATTGAATCACGTTTGGATCGAAAAGAGCCCTAAAGGGAGGTCGGATCACAGCTTTGGAAGAAGAACCTGGTATGTCGGGACCCAAACAAAGGAGAAAAGTGACTGGAGATGAAGAAGAGGCCTTCCCAAGGCACACACAGGTCTCGGCCAAGGAAGGGAGCTGCTGTCGGAGGCTGAAAGAAGACCCGAGGAGGCTGAAATACCAAAAAAAATGGAGAAGCAGGGTTCGAAGAGGACTGACGGAGGCTTAGAAGTGCAAAATGATGTGGGACGAGCCTGCTGGTAGAAACTCGGCACCAAAAAGTGGGCCACGCGCCCTCACGTGCCGGCGCGTGGGATTCAGGCCGCCGGAGAAAAATGGCGCGTGGGAGGCGCGTGGATCGGTTTTTGGCTCTGGTGCTTTGAGAAAGGTGCAGATCTCCTCTTTGCGCTCCTGATGATGTGGTCGATGTCGGAAAATATCGCCGGAAAAAAAAAGTCGTCGGAAAAATGTTGACGGTGATGAGGGTTTTCTGACCACAATATGGCTGACCGGAATGAAACACGGGCACTGGACGGATTCCCGAAATTAATTACATGGGTAAACTAGAAAGAATAAAGTTTTCTCCCTTGGCTCTGATACCATGTTGAAAGAGAGAGAGAGAAAACCTTAATTCTCATTCATATGATTAACTTGTTGCAATAGAGAAATATATATACAAGGCTAGGTTGAACTAACTACCATATATGTGACCTATATTAAGAAAGGAAAGAAAGATTGTACACTATAAATACATTATATTCAACAATTGTGATACCATTTTCATACACGAAGATACATTTTGATACATTTTGATACAATTTTGATACTACACAATACATAAAGATACATTGTGATACATGTCAAAATTAATCCAATACCACATTAGAAGCAAGTCAGAGGTCCAGAAGGTTGGGCATGTGTTGAAATTCATTTCGACACCATTGTGAAGGTATTGAAATTTCCAATACGAGCTACAATTTCCAGAATTTCTCTCCAAGACTTTCCTTATTCGACTCTTTTGCATGTGTTTGGACATTTAAAGACCTTATTCATGTTTTTAGGGTTAGTTTTATATAAATACCATAGATTTCTTTAGGAACAGAGATCAAAGAGAAGAGAGAGAAGTTTTGAGTTTGGATACAATTTTTATAATCATTTGGTTTTCAATAAAATCTCTCATGATTCAGTTTAATTCAATGCATGGTGTTAATCCGAGCATGAGTGGATAAATTCTGTCTCTAGAGATGTAGCAATGAAGGTGGATGATTTAGGAGAGAGAGATGATAAGAAAAGGTGATATCTTTCCATGATAGTAAGTTTCTAATCTTTAAATTTTGTAAGCAAATTTAATTCTTTGCTAGTTCGTCTCTATTAGAGATACATAGGATGCATGATAGGAGTCCTTTGATGAATAAGGGATTGTGATCAATGGCCGACTTGGTGTGATCCTATGTGATTGATAATTGAGGAGAATTTATCAAATGAATATTGGGTTTTAAATGTCTTAAAGATTAAAACTTTTTATCATATTATTTGTTAGAAGACTGTTAGAGGATGGATTTCAAATTTTAAAATATGGTTCCGGACTTAGATGACCTATATTGGTGATTCAATCTTAGAATACCAAAAATTCTTTAACGAATACTTGTTATCCCTCAACCCAAATCAGAAACTGGATTTGTGAAAATCTCCAGATTTAATTATCCTAGTTTTCTCGGTTTATCAATCAAATCACATTTTATATCCAATCAATTTTTCATAAAAATCATTACATGATTTGGTTTGGGAAAAATTAGTTAAATTTTCTGATTCCCTGAGGATGATAACTTGAAATACTACAAGTTATGGTTGTCTTTTCTGTGGTTTTTCTTGACCAAGATCACAACATAATTAGGCTTTAGTATTTTATTTACCACAGAGATTCACAATCATTGCTCCATATAGACTTCTTCCTACAAATCATCATGTAAAAATGTATTTATTATATCAATTTGGTATAAAGGTCAATTCAAATGGACAACTATCAAAATTAGAGAGCCCACTAAATTGAGTTTAGCCACAAGTAAATAAGTCTCAAAGTAATCAATATTGTATATTTGCATATATAACTTAGGAACCAATTACACTTTCAACCTCTCAATAGTATCACCCGAGTGGTATTTTACAACAAAGACCCACCTACAACTAACAATTTTCTTATCTTTGGTAAAGTAGTTAAATCCTATGTCATGGTTATACAAAGTATTAATTTTTTCTTCCATAAAATCTTTCTAACCAAGATGAGAGAAAGCCTCCTAGTGAGTCTTAGTAATAGAAATAGCCAATAGAGAGAGAATGAGAGATTAAAAAGAAGAAGAAAAATGAGTACAATCAAGATATTTAGAAAGATGATATTGACTAATGGTTATCTTACCCTTTCCAAAGACCATTAGGGAGATGAAGATCATATGAAGTCAAAGGGTCAATAGTAGGAACTAAAACTTTGTTAGAAGTTGATAGTTAATGGTGGGTTGATTAGCTAGAGGAACAATCTCAACCATTGCCACCTTCCTTCTCACATATACTGATGCATCTTTACAGATGCCACGACGCCCTCAACATGTGATCAAAAGAAATCCCAAGTATCTTGAGTGATGACACATGTATAGGAGCCATGCAAGTGGTTTATTGAATCGGTCCAAGGGGAGAAAAAGTCAGCTCCGAGAATTGGGATGATTGAGCAACCATGTGCAAGCTAGAACAAGTCCGAGTGGTAGTAGAAGAAATAAAGTAGTTGTTGCAGATTGTTTCATTTATTTCGCATTCTATTTCCGTTATTTGATTTCATTGTAATCATGGACCTTTAGTTTCGACTACACATGCTGAAGGTTCGTTAGGTTGTTTTATTTATAATCCTAGGACATGAATGAGAGGGGAGCATTTTTTTATCCAATTACATTTGTGGTGGTACAATTCTCACCCGAAGAGAATACAAACTTTGTTGCTATTGCTAACTAGCTTTGACTGGGACCTCATCAAGTGGCATCAAAGCCAAGTGCAATGACTACTAACAAAGAATGCATTGAGAATCCGGAGGCAGGACTCGACGGTTTGTAGGTAGGGATGGACCGGATGGAACTTGGCGTTGTTGACAAGTTGCACCACCTTGAGGAGACCACCCGCCTCTTGGAAGCTTTGTTTTCCAACAAGGAGGGTTCTTCCCATAACAACAACCCCAAGGATCGTGACGGTCATTCTCGCAACAACTAGGAGGACAATCGCGATGAGACGGATGGTGGCCAGTCAGTCTTTTAATCCAAGATGGCTAAGCTCAAATTTCCATGGTTTTCCGGGGATGACCTAATAGAATGGTTCAACCACATGGACCAATTCTTTGGGTTTCAAGGCACCACCAACGTGCAGAAAGTTTCATTGGCATCCTTCCATCTCGAGGGTGAAGCCAATCAATGGTGGCAATGGTTACGTCGTGCTTACAAGGAAGGGTGAATGGTGACATGGGAAATTTTTTAAGAAGAGCTATGGGCTTGTTTTGGTCCCCATAAAGTGTGAAGACTTTGTCGAGGCTCTCTCCAGAGTTACACAAGTCGGATCCCTTTGCGATTACCAAAAAGAGTTCGAGAGGCTAGGTAATTGAGTTCATAGCTAGACACAAAAGGCCCTGATAGGAACGTTTATGGGTGGGCTAAAGTCAGAAATCTCAAAAGCTATCTGAATGTTTAAGCTAAGGACACTAAAAGAAGCCATAAACTTGACACGCATGAAAGACGAGCAGCTCATTCGACAAAGAAAATTCGCTCGTCCATCCCTTCCAGCTCGCGCGCTTCCACCCCCAACAAGGACTGCACTTTCTTCTTCAGTAAAGCGATTGACTTGGGACGAAATGCAACGGAGACACGCACAAGGGCTCTGTTTTAACTGCAATGATAGGTTTATGGCGGGACACACGTGCCGGGGACCTCAACTGTTGTTGTTAGAGAGCCATACCGACAACCATGGAATTATTTGTGAGGATGTTACAGAGGAGAATCCGACAAAGGACAAAAAAGAGGAGCTGCCCGAGCCTGAGATCTCTCTCCACACACTAACAGGGTGGTCCACACCCAAGACTATGAGGGATCAAAGCTCATATTGGCAATCAAGATTTGATGGTGCTCATTGATAATGGATCCACACACAATTTCATCAATGCGAAAATGGCAGACAAACTTTAACTCCTAATTATACCTACGGATCCCTTTACTGTGCGTGTGGCTGACGGAAATCAACTCCAATGTAGAGGAAGATTCGAGCAAGTTTGGGTTAACTTGCAAGGTATACCATTTGCATTGACTCTTCATTCGCTACCTCTCACAGGACTTGACCTCGTGTTAGGAGTACAATGGCTTGAACAATTAGGGCCAATGGTTTGTAATTGGCAAAGGATGACCATGGAGTTTCATTGGAAAGATCAAGCACGTAAGCTGCAAGGATCAAATAATCCCACCACATCGGCTTCATTGAAGGTTGTGTCTAAAGAGGTCAACCAAGGGAGTTCAACTTTTGCTATTTACCTTCAAACCATGTACGAGGTAGATAAGCCAACATACATCCAAACATGCAAAAGGCAATCGAGGCTTATACTGATATTTTTTATGAGCCCACGAAGCTACCTCCGACCCATGCAGTGGACCACTGCATTCCACTCAAGGATGGTATTGAGCCCATCAATGTATGGCCTTATAGGTATGCCCATTTTCAAAAGGCTGAAATAGAGAAACAAGTTCATGACATTATTTAAATTGGGGCTTATAAAACCTAGCACTAGCCCTCTTTCTTCACCTGTCTTATTAGTTAAAAAGAAAGATGGGACTTGGCATTTTTGTACTGATTATAAAGCACTTAATGTTGTGACTATTAAAGATAAGTTCCCCATTCCTACAGTTGATGATATGCTTGATGAGCCCCATGGAGTTGCCTATTTTACCAAATTAGATCTAAGGGCAAGATACCTTCATGTGCGAGTTAGTCCCTATGACACTCATAAAACTGCCTTTCATACACATAATGGTCACTATGAATATATGGTCATGCCCTTTGGACTTTATAATGCCCCTTCGACTTTCCAAGCTATTATGAACTCTATTTTTTGACCGTATCTTCGTAAATTCATATTAGTCTTTTTTTTATGATATATTGGTTTATAGCCCCAATTGGACCATGCATCTTGAACATGTTATGAAAGCTTTTGAAATTTTGAGGCAACACCAATTTTTTATTAAAGCCAACAAGTGTGCTTTTGGGCAACAAGAATTGGAGTATATGGGTCACATAGTGACAAACCATGGGGTCAAGGTGGACCAGAGCGAAATTGAGGTAATGGTTAATCGGCCACGACCTAATAATATTTCAGAATTACGTGGGTTTTTGGGTCTTACAGGCTATTATAGGAAGTTCATACGAAACTATGGGCTCCTGGCAAGGCCCCTCACCAACCTATTGAAGAAAGGCCAGTTCGAGTGGAATGATGAGGTCGAGCAGGCCTTCCTTGGGCTCAAATACGCTATGACCACGACACCAATTTTGGCAATGCCGAATTTCAGTGAGCCTTTTACCATCGAGACAGAAGCTTCTAGTGACGGCATTGGAGCAGTATTCACCCAACAAGGCCTACCCATTGTCTTCATGAGCCGAGCATTAGGGGTTACCAAACTTTCTTGCTCTACATATGCCAAAGAAATTTTGGCCATACTCCAGGCGATACAAACGTGGAGACCATATCTGCTCGGTGAAAAGTTCTTCCAGCAAAACCTCAAATACCCATTGGAGCAGCGAATTGTGACCCCAGAACAGCAAAAAAAGGTGGCCAAACTGCAAGGCTACGGCTATGAAATTATTTATTGTCCAGGACGTGAGAATTCAGTTGCGGAAGTGTTGTCTCGTGTACCTGGAGTCCTCTTCTTAATGCCTTATTTGTGTCGCAGGTTGGATTATGGGAAGACATAAAAACGACTACAAAAGACCACCCATATATGGAGCATATACGCAAACAAGCCCAGAATAATCCGGGGAAGTCATGCTGGGCAAGACGGACTGGTTTTCTATAAAACTCGAGTAGTCGTGCCACCCAACACTCCATTGATTAACCAGTTGCTCCAAGAATTCCATGATGCTCGGATAGGAGGTCATTCAGGTGTTTTGAGGACATTCAAACGGTTGGCGCAACAATTTTATTAGCCACCTATGCATCGCACAGTTCAGGAGTATGTTAAATCGTGTGACTTGCCAGAAGAATAAAGTTGACAATCTTTCCCCGGCAAGACTTCTTCAACACAATCAATAATAATACTCTGGTGTTTGCCATTAAAATTAGTTGGTCATCATCACTACTGGCTTTAAAATAAGAGCTTGGCATCTGTATGACACCTTGTTTCAGTTTGGAAACTGAAAGTGAATGTGCTTCTCCACAAGCACACACATATAAAGAAGTTTTAAAATTTTTCTGTTACAAACTAAAAATATTGTTATTTTGTTAATTTGATCTGCCAGGTCTGTGAGCCCTATTAGGTATAGTATGAATAGACAGAGAAAATCAAATTTGATATCAACTACACATCTTATACCAGTGGCAGAGCCACATAAGGCCTCTCTCTGTGTGTGGGTGTGGGGGAGAGAGGGGGTTGTGGGTTTTGGCACAGGCAAGTGCCCCCCTGAAATATGGGAAAAAATGTTGGCACATAGAGGTGATCCTTTTCCCTTGGGTTTGCTTGAAAGCCAAAGTTACCACCAGGTTATGTAATTGATTTGTGGTCTATTTTGCCCACCTGAAATAAATTATCATTCTTTCCCTACTCAACTTATTTTCTGACTCTGCCGCTATCATATACTATAGGGAAGTTCTCACTTATTTCCTTTGGCTTTTTATGTCCCATGCCATTATCCCAGGATAATATGCTTGTGGCCTGAATTTTGTTATGCATCCAAATGTTTATGTGAAACCCATAGTTCACATATCATGATAAACTCATAATATTGAGGCATTGCAAAATGCTAGTCAACTTTTAAAACCTATTCCATTACCAGATATGATGATAATCATTGAATAACATGTATTTTTAACATCATCAGATTACTATGAAGAAATTTGGTTTAGTTTCAAGTTACTATGCTCAAAGTCAGTATCTTATTCTGTGATTTTTTTCCCCCTACTTTTTGTTCTTTTCAAGTGTTCTGGCGCTTGTATTGCCTTTTTGGATTGATGTTTTGGTAAATATGTTGCATGGATATGGTGATAAATCACCATTTAGACACTCTTCAAGCATAGGTTTCTTAGAGGGTAAGGAAGAAAAAATATTTTTAAGATGCCAATAGCTGTCTCCCAAAGTTCACAAAGAAAGAACTCAATGCCTCTCTTGCAATCTTCTAATGGCATACCTGAATTGAAGCACTGAAGGAGCACCAATACCTTGAGAGTACATATGGTGCAAGATGATTCCACAGGAGGATTCTCTGCTGAAGGCATCAAATGATCACAGATCCATGAAATATGTGCTGTAGACCCACTTTCAACCTTGTAAAAGATCTCTATACAAGATGATGAGTGGGTCAGTTCTATCTATAATATGTAGCTAAAATGGTGGAAACTAATTTGAACACCATCAAGATCATGAATTTCTTAGAGAAATGGCAAAAAAGAAGACAACCCCATCAATGGTGCTCACCTGAGCAACTCAAAGTTCTTTGATTCAAATTTATGACTTCTTTGTCCTCAACGAAATCAGAATGCCTAAAATGCTCTTATACTTCTTGAAGATCTAAATTTCAAAATGAGGTTCTTGAAATATATACTCCCTGTTTCTTTCAAATAATATATTATTTTTATGTAATTGAGAGGAAATTGCTTTGTTATTATTTTAGAGGTAATAGATTCTGCAGTCAAATAATAAACTACTTGTGATTCACATATTTTTCCCGTTGAATACTTTTCATGTTTCTGCCATATTTGAAATTGCTGACAGGATTTTGCCTGTTGTTATGACTAGAAGTCTAGGCATATTTTTCTGCAAGGTTCTTGATTCTACTTTTGAAGCAATAGAGTTTGAATTAAGATTTAAATTTAGCTTGATGCATCATGGATGGATGTTTTTAGAAAGAAATTAATGGCATGGATTCTATGCGATTTTTTCTTAAATGTTAAGAAACCTTTCAATTGTGTGTAGTTAGGAACCGATCTCTTTCAATGGTGTAAATTATTATTGAGCCATTTCAATTACTTCTAAATTTCTAATTGTGTGCTATTTTTCTTTTTCAAGCTTTTGCCTCCACTAATGTTATTAATATAATCTTTTCTAGCTTCTATTGCCTATTGGTTTATACCTGCATGTGTTCATCTGTTTCAGGTTACCTCATGCGGTTTGTTGTAGCCGCAAATCTTCTTGGACTTCCTGCCATTTCTGTCCCTGTAAGCACTACAAATCTTTTCCTGCCAGGCTACAGTTACATGGTTATATCCTGTATATGTTTCTTCATATACTCTCAATACCATATGAATTTAAGCTAAAGAAATCCTATCTTCATGTTGTAAAATGGAAATGTGGCCAAGGCTGACTCCTCCCAATCTTCTCTTTTGCATTTGGCAAAAATGGTCCATAGAATTGAAGAGAAGAAATTCAAAAATGAAAATTGCTAATCTTCTTGATTATTTATTTACTAGGTATGAAAGAGAAATGCTATTAGTTGTAAAGAAGAAGGGTAATGGAAAGGATGAGATATTGTTTGGATAGAAACAAAAAAGAAAATAATACCCAGCCCCCCAAATAACTCTTAACTAAAGCAAACACATGCAACTTCAGCAAACAGGCTACTCTTCAATCTGAGGGAATTTGGCTGGTAGGGAAGCATGCAATTCTTGGTCACTGAAGTCCAGAAGGATCTCAAGAAGAAGATCTTGTCTCCCTGCACAGTAAAGAGGACTACCCTTAAAAGTTTTGGAATCCTTTTTCTTGATTGGAAAATATGTGCTGAAAAAAAAATTCTGGAGTCTTTCCTTTGAAAATATATCTGAAATTTTGAACTGGATTTATAAAGGCCCTATTTCCTAATTGGCCACAATGTCCTTTTAGCAAGTGCCCACTAATTATGCTTACCAGACCACATAAATTCTGTTGCTAGAAAACCCCAATAAGAGCTTTGGTCATGCCACCAAACTGCATATCCCTCTTTTCCCTTCTGTTTACTATTATTCATTTCATGTACAGTTTGAAACCCAGTTTTACTAGCTCACTAGTGATGCTGGTATCATGGAATTTATGTCTCTCTGCATGGCAATTTTTCAAATCTAATGACACTTGCCTCGTGTATTCCGTTGTCTTCACAACTCTATATAGTTTTTCATCTCATTTCTTATTAGCTCTAGTATTCTTCTTGGTTTATTTCTGATTTATGATTAAAGATCAAACCAGGACCATTCTCACACTTCAATCATTCTGATGACTACATGATCATCTTTTCTTTGTTTCTTTGCTTATCGTTTCCTCAATATTCAGGTTGGTTATGATAAACAAGGACTTCCAATAGGCTTACAACTCATAGGCCGGCCATGGGGCGAAGCTTCAATTTTGCGATTGGCTTCTGCAGTGGAGGTATCGATTCTCACTTCCCTCTTCACTTCATAAAATAAATAAAAAACAAAAAGGAACAAAAGCAAATGAGAAGAGCATGCTTATAGATCATACCAACTTCTCATTATTTGTTCACAATAGTCTACTGCATCAACAGCATAAATCACTGGGTTTCGCTTTTTTCAGGAACTCTGTGGTGAGCCTAAGAAGAAGCCTGCACAATTTTATGATATCTTGAAAGTGAAATAGGAATCTGCAACACACTTTTGCTGCCTATGACAATTGGTTTCTCCATTACAGCTCCCTCTCTGCATACTTTGAAACGTCTGTTATTGCTTAATAAATGTTGTCATAAGAAGCTACTATGCTTATTTAAACAATACCTGTTTGAAACAATCACTTGTTTATTATCTTATTTCCATTGGGATGGTTAAACCATTTGGATTTAATATATGTATATACATTGGGATACTCTACAGAAATTGAAAAAAAATGTTTCAAGTGTATGAATTGATGGAGGGTATAGTATATTAAAGACCCTTCTGGATAACTTTCCTAATAGGTTAGTGTATGAATTGATGCAAGGTATAGTATAATAAAAATGCTATTCCATTTCCATTTATTTTAGAATAAACAATTTCAATTTGTTTTACATTTCCAAGCAGGGGAAATGAATCCTTTCATACATTTCTATACCAAGGTGTATCAAACATAATAAAGGAAGAGAATTTCAGTTCTTTGATTATAACTTATGAGACTTATAATTTACATTGGACCCCTTCGAATAATTAATGAAATTTCAATAGGAATTTTGAACCCTTGATCTTATGTTTAAGGGAAAAGTATGTTTTTTCTGCACTATATCCCATTATCTCTCTTTTTTTGCCCTCTCGAAATAATTCTTCTATTTATGCCTCTCTTAGAGCACATCCCTAGCTTCGTCATTGGTGGCAATGGCCACCTAAGACTATGATCAACTTGATGGATCAACAACACAATTGGTGGATCCAAAAAGGCACCAACTTAGCAGAAACCAGCAACTGCAGAAAGCAAGATAACTGAAATATAGGAAGGTTAGGTGTGATACCTTTTGATGAGGATGACAAGAGTCATACATGTCATGTAACACCTTCTTCTTTATAATGACTTGTATTATGGACTCTAAATGGTTGAATGGAAAGCAACGAGAGGGGAGAGAGAGAGAGAGAGAGAGTGGATAGCTTTGTCCAATAGAAATATTTGTCTTTAATATCATTTCTACTTCTATCATTGTGTGAGAATTTTTTTTTTTAGTGTAAAACAGTACACAACTTCATTCAAACCTCTTCTTAGAACTCTTACCCCAAGATAATACTCATGGGGAAGAATTCTTCTAGTTTTGGCTTTATCCTAGCATTTTTCCACTATTCCTACCACTTGGCTTAGTTCAGGTTCTAACATCATTTTGTGAGTAATAAAACTATAAATAAATGAAAATTAAAAGTAGAAATAAGGCAAAAAAAAAAATCAAATTATGAGGAAACAATTTATTTAAATATTATATATCCATGTCATATGTAAATATAGTCTGATGAAATGAAAGCATAGGAAAGTGCAAAAGATGAGAGTGATGAGGAAAAATGAAAATTTGTGGTCTAAGGTTTGCTGAAATTCCAATTTTTTTTTGGTGAATCACTAATACAAATTAAACAATTAATACGAATTAAAAATTCCAAATTTGGTAAAAAAGAAAAAAAAAAAGAAAAGAAGAAGAAGAACAGTAATTAAATCATCTAGGAAAAGGAGAATTTGATTCATTGATCAATCAGTTAATACAAATTAATTAATAAACTTAGCAATAAATTAATAAATAAAATAATAATGATAATAATTAAATAAAAGATAATTTTTTATATCAAATATTACCCATTTAATCCAGTTAAATAAAAGAAACATTTTTAGTAAGATTTGGAACCAAAACTTGAAATCATTTAAAATATCTTCATCATAAAAAATACCAAAATGTAGATATAGAAACTAAGGGTCTGTTTAGTAACCGTTTTAAAAAACAGTTCTAAAAAATAATTTTTAAGAACAGTTTTAAAAATTGTTATATGATGTTTTGTAGAACAAAAGTTTGTTTGAAAATCTAAAATGTTTTTAACCTGTTTTTAATATTTTTAAATATGTTTTAAAAATAATTTTTATATCTAGTATTTTATTTGTAATCATCCTATATATATTTTTATAATTATTTTTTAAAATAATCCTCAGAAAATAAGTGAAAATAACGAAAATAACTAAAATATATTATCTAAAAATACTTTATTTTTTGTTCTTAAAAACAGAAAACTGTAAATAGTTTTTTGGTTGTTATATATATATATATATATATATATATATATATATTTGTTCTCGAAACAAAAAAATTATTCTAAAAAATAGTTATGAAAGCTAATAATTTGGTCAAGAACCAAATTTTTGTAATTTATTCTCATATCTTCATTCAAAAAACCAAATTTGACCCACTGCTCATATATAACACAATGCTTTGCTGCCATAAAAATTGAAAATTTGAGAAACCAAAAAAATTTATGCTTAGAATAAAATTTAAAAAAATTTTCAAAAATTTTAAAAAATATATTTATAATGCTTCTTAAAGAAAATGCTTCTAAATATTAAGAAATGTTTTAAACCTCTTTCAAAATCACTTTCAAATATACTCTAATAATATGTTTGATTTTAGGAAAATATTAACAAAAAAAATTGTTAAAAGAAAATACGATCTAAGTAAGATTAATTATAATTTTTATATATTTAAATTATATAATCTTTATGTATAAAATAAAATAAACTTAAAACAACATAAAAACTTAATTTATTAAATTTAAATTTACTTTTTATTTCTTTTTTTTTTCTCTCTCATTTTCACTCAAATCTTCTCACAAACACAAGACAATGGTTTAATAAGAACTTGTGGTTGTCTGTTACCTTGTTGGGATTGGAGAATAGTTTGCACATTCTTCCATTTTTTTTTTTTTATAAATGAAAATAATTATATGTAACAATATAAATTATACACACTATTAAAAATCGAAGGCCGATAAGATACTTTGCCTCAGCCCAACCTGAATTCATTTCAAGCTGAGAAAAGCCCAAGTTCAACCTAAGTATTTAAAATAATTACATATTCTAATTAAGGATAAAAATTATTGATACATGAATATATCAATACTTGAATTTTATGGATATATTGAAAATATCAATAGATATTTTGACAAAATAGCAATAGGACAAAAATAGTTTAAAATTCATAAAAATGTTTGAAAAATTTTCAAAAAAATGATAAAATAAATCATAATATACATATTAAAGTTATTTTGTAACTGTAATTAATATAGGTATGATCAAGGATAATAATAGCAATAAACACGGATATATCAATAGTTGAATTTTAAGGATAAAAAATATGAGTTTTGGAAGTGTACTTTTAGAATTAGGATAAAAAATATTTGATTTCATTCAATGAGAACAATTTATACATATTACATGACAATAGTCCCTTTAGTACCAAAATGAATATCGTTGTAGTTTCATCACATTATTAGATGAAGGGATCCCTTTTAACCTCGATTGGAATCTCCTTGTGTAAAGTTAAATCATTTTTGTAATTTGATCGAGTTGACCAAGTGGGCAAGAGGAGCGAAGCATGGTTGGAGCATGTTTTGATGGAGTTGACCAAGCAAGAAGGCAAGTTTCAGCTGAAATATTGAGAAATATAAAAAAATATTGGGAAATATTGGGGATATATCGGCCGATCAATAATCGGTGGCTGATTTCGTATCGACCATATCTGAAATTTCAACGATATTTCAACAAAATTTCCCAACATTTTCATCCATGGTTCCAATTATACCCCTAAACACAAGGGAATCGAAATCCTAATAAAAATTTCGATACCCATGATAATGAATTTTTAATTCATATTCTTGCATCTAGTAAGTGCTCCATATGTTTTTCCCATTCCAACGTTCCAAATGTTCCCAAAACTATTTCCCAGTCTTTAATTAAATGTTCAATCTCATGATCAAAGGCATTTCACTATTGGCAGGGCCACAATTTTCATGTAACTAGGTCTTAAAATGGCCTCATTAAAAGGCACAACAGCATATGTAGTATGAAATAGAGCCTCAACAAGACAGTGCTTCCAACAATGATATTGACAAATTATAGAAATTCACCTCCACATTCCAGTTTGGCTAATGAACTAGGCGCACTTTTTCTATGTCAATCCAGAATTACGTGCTTCGTTTTCAAGCTTTCCATCAGCAATATCACTAGGGAGGTCAAGCCCAGGAGGAATTTTTCCGGGATAATTAGTTGTTGATGAATCTGACCCTGCCATACTGGATAATCAAAGCAAATTATAATTATACAGCTCAACAATTAGGAACAGGAATTCTCTAATAGGCTTAATGAAAATAACAAGCTCACCTTCTGTCCACAATGATCATCGATCGGAGTTCACAATTTGCAAAGCTGCAAGTACAATGTCCAGGGGTCATTTGTTATGGAGAAGGTAAGATGGCAAGCTTTACTCTTCTAACTGA
Source organism: Vitis vinifera (assembly GCF_030704535.1). Taxonomy (NCBI): domain Eukaryota; kingdom Viridiplantae; phylum Streptophyta; class Magnoliopsida; order Vitales; family Vitaceae; genus Vitis; species Vitis vinifera. Next base: position 9,980,800 of record NC_081807.1, on the reverse strand, counting down.
GCAAAGGTTTATGCTCAATGGATGTTAGTTGAGTATCAAATAATAGTACCAGATAAAAAGGCTCCATCAACACTTACTGCTTGCATATTTCGGTTTTCACCAGAGGGTGACAGTCATTTCCAAATGCATTTAGTGTATGAAACAAGAATCCACTATGGGTGACAATTGCTATTTCCTTTTCTTTCCGTGTCCACAACCTGAAGAAAGGGATAGTAAAGGCATAAGGTTGTGCATCTCACTATTTCAAAATGAACATCTGGATGCTAACAACAGGAAAAGGAAGTTTAAGCAGATCAACATCGGATCAAAGGAAACATCAGTATCTATAAAATCAGCCATGTTGGTACAAATTTTGTGCTTACTGGGAACTACTGGCTCTTTGAACTCATGTTAAATAGAAGTCAAAGACAGACAAAAAGCTATCAATAAATTTTTTTTCTTGTGGAAGATAATTTTTTCCAACGCACTTGCAACCTCAAATGTTGAAAGTAATTAACAAAACATCTTGAATTAGAACACAGAATGTGATCAATCTGATTTTTGTTCTTACAAAATAATAAAATAAAAAGAAGCTTGAACTAGAACTCGAGCCACCAGCAGGCTGATATCACGTAAAGCCTATATGCCAGTTAAAGAAACACCTCAGGATCTATGGTAATTATCTTGGTTTTCATCACAGGATAGTGAAATGGGATGATTGGTTAAAATTCAGGAACACTGGAGTTTCACCCTAAAGTTCCCATGCAATTTGCATTCACAGCACAAGGTACCTAAATTAGCATACTCTTTCAATGTTTGTGAGGGTTGAAAAGAATCAACACCAAAGCTAGAGTTCTATCTATATTATAATAGTAAACAGGGTATTCACCAATTCATGAACTTCAATCCCCTAGCCGCAACTTCTTCATTGGTTTCTCTAACATTGGCCTTCCACAATATGTCCTCGTCACTTTCTATCTGAACAAAATTTCGAAACCTCTTAGTATAACACTTCACATGAAAATAGCCAGAACTAAAAGATAGCAAGCATATCATATGAATCCATAACAACTATCTTGCAAGTATATCATAGATATCTTAGTACTTGCCAGTGAAAAATCAATGGCAGGGAAAAGAAACTGATAGTCGCTGATGCTTCTCCTCTTATCACAAGGATGAACTCCCTGCAACCACAAGTATACAGATAAAAATGCAAAATATACAAAAAATATACAGTTAAGAAACCTATCCATACATACAATAATATATTTCATTTTTCCTTGGATGATAAAAAAATGAAGCACCAGACAACACATGCCAGATTTAAGTTCAAGTAGATTATGTTTTACCGTCTTGTGAGTGGATAGAACCTCATCCCAGATACCTTAATTCAAAGGCTTAAACTCTCATATGGCAGTTTCAAGATTGCACAGGGCTGACTTTAGAGGTTTCTTAGATGTGTTTATTAGCCCTAATGTAGTTGATTTCCATCGAGTCTTACTATTGCTAGGTTTGGCTTTTATGTTCAAAATTACTGTAATATCACTGTTCAGGTTATATCAGTGAACTAAACAAGGCCTGAGTTTATATTTGAGTCCTTTTAATTGGTCTAAATTAAGGTTTGAGATTGTTTGACTCAATGGCTAGGATGAAGCTTACAAGTCCACAAAGGGTATCAATTGTCTCGTTTGAAGTAAATGAATGATCATAAGAGTTTACAGGTCTGAAGTTCTTCAGAGGCAGGATTGCCTTCTTTTCCAGGTGAGATTGCTTCTCTAATTGCCTTGGTTTGTCCTCCACTTTTCCCTTCTCTTCTAATTTCATTGTAATGAAGATAGCCTTGCCATTAATCGTTTAAACCACGTCTAATCAATCAACCCTAGTAAACTCCCCAAGCCTTTCCCCAGCAAACCCATCATAATGTTGAATGCTAAATCATTTTGCATCACATCTGGTATAACAGCAAAAGATCAGCATTATGACAACTAGAAAATGACTGATCCAGCATTATTAAATGGCTGGATTTTCTGGGAAATTTACCCACAAGCTTTTTCTGATTGACTAGCTACTTAGGATAGGTAAATTGACTGATCCAATCTGAAAGATAAAAGACAACTTTTTTTTTTTTTTGATCAGAAACCAACAATTGTATTAATTGAGAAAAAACATGATAAGGATGAGAAGTCCTCCCCCTGATGTTAATGACAACTTCAACTTTTTGTTAATGAAACTTGTACGACAAGCACAGATTTAGTGGATGAGCATGGGCTTGGTATGCAGGACCAGCCTCTAATTATTAATTGAGAGGAGATGAAGCTACGGTTAAAGCAGAATTAGCTACCATATAATTATTAGGATGAACTTTTTGTCATTACCTATCTTGAGCAAAAGAGCATTGATCATAGTTGAGAACATGTAAAAGTTCAAGAGTCAAGATTTTGATCTAGTGATGTCGGAGACCAATAGTGAACCATCTCCCAGTTTCAACGGGAATAATGGGCAGAAATCCACAGTTAGATGTAACTGGTTTAAAAAATTAACAAAATTTTGTGGCAAGCACTCAGTCGAGGTTTCTTTGCAAGCCAGATCGACAACCTAAAAGAAGTTTAATGAGGCTGGAAAGTTTCCAGACAGCTCCAGAACGGCTTAATAATAAGACAGCAGGTATTGAGGCTAGTACATGGTTGACTTTCATAGTATAGCACCTATAGTGTTGGAGGAATGACACTGAGGATGGCCCAACCTTTACATATAAAGGGGGTATGTGGCATGACCACGCCTGAAGAGAAACCTTTTCCTTTTTGGATAGGCCATGCCTGAAGAGAAACCTTTTCCTTTTGGATTGGCCACACCTGAAGAGAAACTTGCATGATAACATTTAATCAATCAAGGCACCATAATTGAAAACTGATGACGGTAATGAATCTTCAAATGATTATGGAGTCTATGGACTCTTGGTGATTCCAAGATCTGGAGAAGGATCTATTCTTTTCTGGATTTCAAGACAAATTCTTGTTGCACTCAAGCCAAAGGAATTTCTTAGTTGGTCATTAAGTATTTAGATTAGCCAGGATAAATGGTATTGTAGGCTCTCTAGCATATAAAATTATAATTTTCTAGAGGTGTGACGTTGTTTTGAGGAAGAGTTTAGCAGATGGAGGAGGTAGAGAAAGAATACCTAGATGGCTATAGAATATAATCATCAGGTTCTATGACTTTCTGGCATTCTAGATGTTGCACTGATGCGGCAAATAGACAACCACAAAGGGTGACAAGCATTACCAAAACCCAACAGGGGAAAAAAATTTACTTCACCAGAGTAACAAGACCTACCAAATGTTCGCGACAAAGTTCTACTGCAAGGAATGGGGGGGAGTCCAAACTTGAAATTGCAGATCGGTTACATTCCCCTGCATTTGCCACCATCAGTGGCAGCACATCCATCCTATCTTTGTAGCCCTCACCACCAAATACTCCAACAGCTGTCTGCATGGTCCTGCAATGTCAAAGTGACCATACCAAAGTACAAAATGTTTAACCTTCAAGGCATGTGGATCCAAGGAAAAAGAATCTGAATACACTTGTATTCAAAAGGAGAACAGATAAACCTGAATCCAATAACTGTGCATTCGAACAAATGTGTTTTATAACTATTCTTGGAAGTTGACACTTTACATTTTCTCTGCAAATCTTATAGATTACATTACCTCTGTTTGTGTATCTGATTGAACCAATGTATGGTCCAATGATTCTCTTTTTAACTAAAAGCAACCAACTCCAACTGAACACCATTTTGACCAAAATGAATACAAAGCAAAATAAAACCTTAATAAGACTCAAATTACGCAAATAAATGAGCATGCCAACCATGATTGATGTTTGACTGTCTACCACAATAATCAAAGATCCAAAACTATGAGAGTTCTGAGTGTTTAACCATCAAAAGCTATTAGTTTCTGACCAAAAGGAGAAAATATTTATCTCTGCATTATCTTCTCTTAGGCTTTGCTCCCTGCCAGAGAATTCAAACTAGAAATTCCTAATTTTCAGAAATAACATAACTAAGTAGTTGAATTGATTTGTAGGTTCAACAATCCACAAGACTTAATTCTAAAGCATTCATCTATAGGTAGGAATTGCCATTTCCTGCTTCCCTTGCTTGGCCAAGATTTCTACTTTCTTCATTTAGTTTCACTTTTACCTCTGAACATAGGAATATCTTCAGGAATGAAACTAGACTTAGGTCTTCTGACTGATGTAGTTGACTGGTATTTACAGGCACTTTGTTCACTTTTTTGGGAACTAAGCAATATGAGCAAAACTTAAGAAAAAAATGGTACAAAATGACCAAAAGGTGAAGTTATTTTGGCATGAATAAGGTTTAATTTATCTTTAGGAAAAATATTTTATCCTTCTTTGTACCTTCTAATTCATTTTAATGAATTTTATTGTTTCTGAATTAAAAAGGAGAAAAAGAGAAGCACACTCTTATTCACCTTCTTTGAACTAAAAACAATGTCAAAGCAAGGAGTATTCTAAACAGTTTGAAACAATTTTTTACCATACAAACACTGTGCATGGTAAAAAACAAGGGACAAAAGTTTAAAATGACGGAAATGAGGCCACCAAAACATCCTTAGTAGCAATGTCATGCGCAATCAAAAGTTGGAAGTGCCCCAAAGGGCATGATATAATTTCCCAAAAATAAAGAATTGATCATATGGTTCAAACCTCTTGAATTGATGACCCACAGGCTTGAAAACTGTTCTTTCAAGACATTTAGGGCAGCAAGAGAATACTTGTTTGAACATGTTGTCCCCCTTGACTTCTCAAGTAGTGACAAGCATTGCTTCAATTTTTTGATATCTTCTTAATTCAATCCTCCCCCTTGGTTCGCATTATTCTATGCGGGATTTTCATCAGTGTTGGCAAGATTAGCTTGAGGTTTATGCCCTTGGTTTCCTTCTCGGCCTATATTTCCTCTTCCAAAAACATTTGGAGGCATGACTCTCTAGTATGTCTCGGCTATTGATAGTAGATACACCACTGAGAATTCTTGTCATTTGACCTTTTGCCTTCATTCCTTCCCGGGTTTGTGGTTGAGGCAGCAGCATTAGTATCGGTGGTCTAGCCAGCAGTTGTACCAGTGGTCTGGCCAGCAGCGACAACAACATTGTTTTTCGATTGGACAACAACTAATGCTGAGCCATCCATAGGGTTCTGATCTAGCCTAATGCCTCCTTATCCTTCTTCCCCTCTAATAATCACAAAAACTTTCCTTAAGGAAGCATCTCTTTACAAAGAATTTGGACTCTGATCGTGATCTACCAAAGAAATAGAGAAACTCTATCCCTTTCAACAAACTCCTAATACATTGTCACATAATTGTCGCATTCCATTTTTAAATTTTGATATTGATCTAATTCAAGCAACAACCCTTGTATAACATTATATTATTCAAAGACTGAAAAACTACCTTATTTGTTTATAAATTCTAATCTTTAGTTCATAAACCTGAGCAACATCTCTAACCATTGAGTCTCTGAGTAAGTCAATGGTCTCCCAAATGTCCCTTGATGTAGAGAGGAATGCATAGGTTTTGCAGATCTATAGCTTCATTGAGTTCCATAACCAAGATATTATCTAAGAATCCTCCTCATTCCAAGCATAGAATTTCAGGTTTTCCTTACCCTTTTTTGGCCCGAGTCAATGACTCAATTTTCCTTTTCCTTTCAGTTACATTTTAATCAACTGCAACCACTCTAAGCAATTGCCTTCAATTTTCCTAGGATTGGAACTGGGTTGTGAGTCTTTATGGCTGTTTGGATAGTAGTGGAAGGGGAATTAGATTTTTCTGTAATCATGGGTTGATTGGAGATAGGATGAGATTACTGTAATGGAGAGGATACACAGTCAGAAACAATAGACATCAACAAATGGGTTTTGAGCTGACACCAGCAATGAAGGCTACTGAGCACAAGGCTCTGATACCATGAAAACAGAGAATGATGTCTGAATAATATTTGTGAATTCACTAGATATATTTACAACCTATTTATAATGCTTACAATGCAAAAAGGTAAAGTACTCTATTCTAGGCCTAGAATTACTCCACTAAACTAACCACTAATTACAGGAAATAAATTAACTACTAGATCAGTCTTTAATTACTAAAAATAATTCAAGTCAATTGTACAGAAAAGAAACAAAGAATTATGGCACCCATTCTCCAACACCAATATTATCAAAGACTTCCATTTTCCCATCACATTGCAAGAGAGTTTCCAAATAAAATACATTACAAGAAAACAATTAAACAATAGTTAGCACCTGAAAGGACAGGTTTTGGACTGACACTACTCTCTGTACATCTGAGAAGGTTCATAAAGTGAACCAAGGAAACTGTGTGACAAATACATACTTCCCTCCTTAATTCTACTTAATTGAATTATTAAAACAAATCTAAGAATTGAGTTAAAAGCTAAATTTATCACAAAACTATGAAAAAAATGTTCAGAGGACACAATAAGTGAGACTAACTTCTCAGTGTAGAAGCATGAGCTAAAATACCAATTTTATAATCATTCATAAGGGAAAATAGAGAATTATTAAACATCTAGAAGAAAATTCACACTTTAGCGTGAGTAACAAGATTCACCAGCTTCACAATCCTCAGCTAAGATTGCTCGACTTCAATTTAAAAGGTAGCAATCTGTAAAAACTGTTCATAAATACATAATTTTAAAAATAAAAAAATAAAAATAAATAAAACAAAACATGTAGTTGGACTTCAAACATAATCAATCTATAATGTGAAAAGATATCCAATAAAGACTGAAACAGGAATGTGAAATGCCGGCATCAATACCTCAACAAAGGAGATGTAATAACTAATTCAATCCTCTTAGCAAGCCCACATGCATGAACATGTTTACGCAGATTATCAACCTGTTACAGTAGGCAAAAACCTTTTTATGATATTTTCCTCCAGGGAATACAACACTTTGTTCAGGAATACTAGGAAATCCTATTATGAGTCTTTTTATTTTCAAAACAGAATTGGCATGAGGACATATGAATTGCTTCATACCTGCTGCCAACCTAGGTGAGTAAGTTGTGCATCAAAAAATGCAGGAGACAAGTAGGCTTTGTAATTCTTATCTCCATCTACATTGTGGATCCCTTGTGCATGCCTCACCTGAATGTATGGTTTTATAAGACCACAATGCCTTGGAATTTGCGAGCAAAAGCCAAGAAAGAAGGCAATCTTGAAAGTCCTTCAAACCAAAGACATAGCAGCTTCAAATATGCGGTGCACATACTATATAAAGTGAAAACAATTTGACACTGACCAGGTGAAGAGTTTTGCAACGATGCAATGGAAACAGACTTGGACCTGCACCACTGTCCATATCTGCAACTGAACCCAAAATAGAAAATAGCTTTTAAAAGAAGGCAACAAACAAAATAGAATTTAGAGTCGGTTTCTCACAAAAGGTTCAAGGATACGAAGGGTTTCAATACTGTTTTAGCCAAAGTTATAAATATATCACTAATTCAAAACATTTAATCTATCAATAATGAAATTATAAGCAAGTTCCAGAACATAAACTGCCAACTTAACAATCATTACAGGCAAAGTGCATGGACAGAACACATTGGGGGACTCAGTAGAAAAAATAGTAGACCATGTCAGCATATGATAAAGTACTCATTTTATTCTGAGACTGTGTAAGATTGTTGAAATGATAAAACTTTTTTTTTTTTGATAAGTAAACAAGATTGCATTAAAAAAGGCTAAGCGCCACAAAGCATACAGGGAGTATACAAGATGGATACAACCTCAAAAAAGAAAAGGACCAGAAAGAACTACCTCCCCTCAAGTGGAAGCTATCCACTCCAAGAAACCTATAAGGGAGAAAGCCTCCTCACCTAAGTACACTTTGGCCCAATTCCATAAGTTACAAACAAAAGAATTCTTTAATCTCTGAACATTCACCACACCCCCCCTAAAGGCTAACCTATTTCTCTCCTTCCAAACCGTCCAAAAAATACACAACGGAATGGATTTCCATATCTGTTTCCTTTTCTTCCCAACAAATGAACCCCTCCAGGAGGTTAAAACCTCCTTAACCGTTTCTGGGAGGACCCACTTAATATCTAACAACCCAAAAATAATATCCCAAAGGGCTCTAGTCACTATACAGTGTAAAAGAATATGATTTACATTCTCTTCTTCACAACCACACAAAAAGCAACAATTTGGGAGTTGCACCCCTCTTATCTGAAGCTTATCCAGAGTGAGCACCTTCCCCCAAGTAGCCTCCCAAGCAAAAAAGCTAACTTTAGTTGGTACCCTATCCACCCATATTCCCCTTGCGGGAAACAATGTGGCATTAGGTTTATCCAACATCCTGTAAGCTTCTTTAACCCTGAAGAGACCATTTCTTCCTTGCCTCCATTTGACTGAGTCATCCTCCAAGGAAGGCCTATGACCCCTCAAAGTACGGAGCAAATCACCAACCATGTCCAGCTCCCAATCATTGAAGTCCCTCACAAAAACCAGATTCCAATCTCCTTGGCCCGAATGATGATCCCACATCTCCTCAATCGAAGCATCTCTATGCACGGCAAGGACAAAAAGATGGTTGAAACATTGGGACAACGGAGTATCAGTGCACCAACTGTCTTTCCAGAATTTGATTTTGGAGCCCTTCCCAACCAGAAAAGCCAAATTTTCCCAGCACCATTCAGATTCTTTCATAATCTCCTTCCAGACCCCAACTCCGGCTGCCCCACTAACCTTCTTAGCCCTCCACCCATAATCCTCTTGCCCATATTTCGTAGAGATCACTTGTTTCCAAAGGTTATCCCTTTCACATGCAAACCTCCAAGTCCACTTGCCCAACAAGGCTCTATTCAGAGTGGCTATTCTCCTTAATCCTAGCCCTCCATTGCGTTTATCTGAACAGACCACATCCCATTTTACTAGATGAATTTTTCCTCCCAGATTTCCACCCCCCCAAAGGAAATCTCTTTGGATTTTCTCCACTCTTTTAGCAACGGACTTAGGCATACGGAAGATAGACATTTGGTAAATTGGCATACTGGCCAAGGCATTTTTTATAAGAGTGATCCGCCCCCCTTAGGAAATATACTGTCTTTTCCAAAGCGCAAGTCTCCTCTTGACCCTCTCTTCCACTCCATCCCACATAGAAGAAGCCCTATTTGGGACCCCTAAAGGGAGACCCAAATAATGGGAGGGCAGAGACCCCACCCTGCACCCTAACTCAGCAACCAACTCCAGAATCTCCTCCACTTCTCCAACTGGAATGATTTCGCTTTTGGCTAGATTCATACGAAGACCCGAGGCTGCTTCAAACCAAAAGAGAATCCAGCTTAGATGGGAGACTTGATCTTTGCTTGCCTCACAAAATACAATCGTGTCATCAGCAAAAAATAAGTGGGAAATATGCAATGAGGTTCTACTACCACCCCGAATGTTGCATCCTGAAAGATATCCCCCCTCCACTGCTCTCCTGATGAGAACGTCCAGAATCTCCATTCCCATAACAAAGAGGTAAGGGGATAGGGGATCCCCTTGACGAAGCCCTCTAGTGCTAGGGAAAAACCCAGCTGGCACTCCATTAACAAGAATGGAGAATTTTGCAGAAGATACACAGCTCCACATCCATCCCACCCACTTGTTCCCAAAGCCCATCTTTTGGAGGACCTTCATTAAGAAATTCCAATTAATGCTATCATAGGCTTTTTCTATATCCAATTTGCAGATAAGGCCCTTTTCTTTTCTCTTCTGCCACGAGTCTATCACCTCATTAGCAATTAAAGACGCGTCCAGAATTTGTCTCCCCATTACAAAGGCATTTTGAGCACTAGAGACCACCTTACCAATCACTCTTTTGAGCCTGTTAGCTAAGACTTTAGCCAAAAGTTTATATAGGCCCCCCAACAAGCTGATAGGTCTAAAGTCTCCCAAATCCTCCGCCCCGCTTTTCTTAGGTATCAACACCAGAAAAGTATTATTGAGGCTCCTAACAAAGGTATTATGCTCGTGAAATTCTTTAAACATCTCCATGATCTCCTCTTTGGCAAAGGCCCATGCGTTTTGCCAGAATGCAACAGAAAACCCATCCGGGCCAGGGGCTTTGTCCCCATTCATCTCCATCAACGCCGAGTGAATCTCAGTTTCTGCAAATGGGACTTCTATACACTCTGCATCTTGCTGGCTGATACAACCCACCTGAATATTGCCAATATCTACCTGCCAAACCATATCTTCAGTAAGCAACTGCTGAAACGAATTCACAATGCCTTCTTTCACCTCCTGCTCCTCTACCAGCCACTCCCCATTAACCTTAATTCTGCCCATAGCGTTGTTTCTTCGATGCGCACTCGCCATTCTGTGAAAGAACCCCGTATTTCTATCCCCCTCCCTTAGCCAAGTCTCCCTTGAATGCTGTCTCCAATGGGCTTCCTCCAACAGGACCCATTTCTTAAAAGAGTCCTTGGCTCCCTTTTTTAGCTCAGCCTCCTCCACAGTCAAAGTTCTTTCACTTTCCACCCGATCCCAAAAGACTACTTGTTCTAGGGCTGTGGCTTTATTGGTTTCCAATCTCCCAAAAACCTCTTTGTTCCAGACTTTCAACCTCTTCTTAATTTCCTTCATTTTAATAGCCAATCTGTAGCTAGCGTTGCCCTTGACATCAATCCCCTGCCACCATGCTCTCACAACATCTTGAAACCCCTCAACCTTCAGCCACATATTTTCGAATCTAAACGGGGTTGGACCTCTTCTAATTCCACCCCCCTCTAACACGATTGGGAAGTGATCTGAGATTGGCCGAGACAATCTGATCTGAGTGGCACCATTAAACATCTCTAGCCAGGTAGGGGAGACTAAAAATCTGTCTAGTCTCGCCCATACCTGATTGTTGAGCCCCCCATTCCAGGTGAATTCTCCCCCCTGAAGAGGCATGTCCACCAGCTCTAACTCATCCACAGTCTCTGCAAATCTCCTCATGGCTGAAGTGATTCTTCTTTGGCTGCTCCTTTCTTGTTGGAACAGAGTGATATTGAAGTCCCCACCAAGACACCAGGGATCGTCCCACAACCCTCTTACCACCCCCAATTCCTCCCACATACCCTCCCTTTCCATTTTAGTAAAGGGTCCATACACTCCCGTGAAAACCCAAGTAACCCCATTTACCATAATCTTGAATCTACAAGACAAAGAGAAGTGACCCTCCTCCCAGTCCAAGATATCCAAGACCCTCTTGTCCCAGCATATCAGAATGCCACCCGCAGCCCCCTCCGCATTTAGAGCTCTCCAGTCTAAAAATCTCCCAGTGCCCAGACTTCTCACTATACCCTCCGACATCTCCTGAATCTTGGTTTCCTGAATACACATTAGATCCACCCTCTGACTCCTGATATAGTTCTTAATAATTTTCCTCTTAGAGCTATCATTAGCTCCCCTCACATTCCAACTTATAATCTTCAGCTTCATTGGACAACTATCAATTGGTTCCCTTTGCCCTGTGAGAGAGCTTTCTGCTTATTCCCCCCCTCATAATTGACAGAGCATTCCAGCCTCTTTAGCTCCCTTTCAAACTTGGTCTTCTCCAATAGTTCTTTGTTGTGAATCTTTTCCCTTCTCTTCCTGATTTTAGTCAGGAAATTCAATATCTCCTTTTCTATCCCCTCCGTAGAGAAACCCAGAAATTGGCTAAACTTCGCCAAGCTACACTCCTCCCATAATTCCCCTTTCTCATTTTCCGTGGCTTGAATCCCTGAGGCACCATCAATCCCCTCCTTGCCCCTAACCTTGTCTCTGTTTCTGTTGGCCTCTCCCAACTTCCAAGGTCCATTCACATTCACTTCATTCCCCTCATAGACTGTTAGCCAAGTTGATTTGTCCCCCCATAAATCCTCCTCTAATTCCCCTGAACGATCGAAAGACTCCCCCTCCGGAGCCCGATCAAAATTAGAAGAGAGAAGAAGAGACGTCCCCATAACCTGATTTCCTTTAGTATAGAAATGCAGGGCATACCTCTTAGCTTCTTCTTGGAGCGCACAGTCAGTCGTGGAGAAACCATCAACCCTCTGTTCCCTACTGATCTCTTCTGGCACCCAGCACGTCAAAACATCCTCTGGAGTGGGTCTTTTTCTGGAGAATAAGCAGCCCAATAACCCAGCCTTCTCCTGGACATCATTAGGGCCCTCCCTTTCCAATCCTTCCATCACAGCAGAAGAGTGGCAGCCCAGTCCAGCAGCCCAATTGCTAGACGATGGGCCTGCCTCTGGCACAACAGCCACCTTTAATTTATCCTTTAATTTTCGGCCCAAAGACCCATCTCTCTTAGCCAGCCCACCCTCCTTCTCCTGCTCTTTAAGGCCCAAAGATGGACCATGTGAGGACGACCCATTCAATTTTCCATCCAAACAGGCCCATTCCCGGGACCTCGATCCATGGATCTGGTTCCTGGACTCTAAACCCGACCCATTATCCTGCAACAGCCTCCCATCAACTGGCAAAAGCTGACCCTCGGTTCCCGTGTCTAACAGAACACTCCCCACGCGCTTCTCCGCGCATGAGAACGTGTCACCCCTGTCCTCGGTTCTCCTTCTGATCTCCACCGCAGAGAGAAGGCGTCTCACCACCGGCCTAATCTCCCACCACAACGCCAAAGAGTAAAACTCCTCCTCTACCTCAATTTCTAGCATGCTCGGTCTAAATTCGCCTGTTATTTTGACCCGTATTCTAGCCCATTGGATCTCCTCCATCGACCTTGTCCTCTCATCAATTTCAACAAACCCCCCACATTCCTCTCCTATTTTCTTCAGAATCGCCGGGCTCCATAACGAGACTGGCAAACCAAAAATTCTAACCCAAGCATCCTGTGCCCTCTCCTCCTCTGCCCAACAGCCCGTCTGTGGCTTCCAGAAGTCCAACCCTAACTGTACTCCTCCCATTTCTCTGCTCCCTGATGAAGCCACACGGTAAGCCTCTCTTTTGTCCTCAAACTCCAACAGAGCCCTGCCTCGTTCCAATTTAGCCAGCCCTAGTTTGCTTTTTAAACCCCAGGAATACGCCCAAAGATTTCCCAGCCTCTCCATATCTTCATCTTCCTTATTGTTGGGCTTCCAACTCGCGACGAGACATTGTTGCAATTTCTGCAAATTTCCTTCCATCTCTTCCCTCGAAACCTTCAACTTCAACTTGATTACATTTGTGTATTTGCGATTTGAACCCAAAACTGCCTCTGCATATGATTTTGTCGTAGAAGATTTACCGTCGGCCCTCACTTCCTGCAGCTCCATTCGTCGGCCCACCAGCTCTTCCATTTGATGAATCATTTCCGCCATAGCCATCCATCCTCTTTTGTCTCTCCTACCTCTCGGTAAAAAGATGCAGAAGGTTTTCCGTTCCAGATCCGCAACCCCCAGCCTTAGAAAACCACCCGCTCTGTTGGATCCCCGCACCAAAGTGAATCGCTTACCTCTATCTCTCCACTCCATTTCCCATCTCCCTTCGCTTTCATCTCGTATACAGTGGATTAGCCCCTTCTTGAAAAGCCCTAAGCTCTCCAGCCCTAATCGAATCCATGTCGAGACCCCCCGCTTCTTTTTCACGATGAGGATCTGACGACTGCCTTTCCTTCCATCCAGTGCAAGCTCGAAGGTCTTGGATTCCACCGTGAAGCTTCGCCGTCGACTCGCCTCGCCGATCTCATCATCATCGCCGTCGCACGCGCTTTCACTCTCCCTCACGCCCCCTCTCTCTCTCTCGTTCTCTCTCTCTCGTTCTCTCTCTCCCATCTCTTTTAGGAAGCCCTCCACCAAAGATATGAAATGATAAAACTTAATAGTGTCACAGTGCAGGAAATGAAAGGGGTTCATCTAAGTCTCCATAAGAAATTTCAATAACAGAGTTGTAAACTTGTAATAGCTTTCTTGAAAGGCCTGTCATAACCACCATGGAGAAAGAAAATTGTAGTTAAGCAAGCTTCATCAAAGGGATGGATTATTCTTCCTAGAAAATTGGGGAGTACAATCTCAACATAATATACATTTTGGGCCCAGATCCTCACAACTTAAGCTTAAAGTTGGTAACTAACAAATTTAACAAGTTAAGTGATATGGGATTAACTATTAACAATCTTGAGTTTGGAAAACATCAACACTTTTCATAGAAGGACTTGTAAAGAAGCAAAGTCAGAATCAAACAAATCACAGAACATGATCTTTTTTGCCTGTCCAGAATCAGGGATAATATGAAGTGGCTTTTAGCTTTGAAAAGGCTAATTGCATTTATTAGTCAGCACTCAGGAGCAAACTGGCAGTTTTATTGGCTTGGATGTTAGGATTTTTGTTGCACAACCAATGGCATAAGGGCCAAGTCTCACAATGAATGGAAGAGAAGCAAGAACTCATCTCTTATAAGGCTTGTCAGGAAAGTCCACCAAAACATGCTCAAAGTATATAATATGCAAGGAGTACTAAACATTATCTTCCCATTGAAGCAAATTCCACATGTAACAATTTTAAGATGCTAAATATCACAGCTAAGTACAGCTTCAAGATTAAGTCCACCAAAGATGCGTTCAAAGTATACAAAGTGCAGCGAGAATTAAACAATATCTCTCAGTTGAAACAAATTCCACATGCAACAACTCTTTTTTCATAAAAAATGAGAATTATTGAATAAAAGAGAAAGAAACAGGAAGGATGTGATATTCATTACAACAGCAAAAAGCAAGATAGAACCAGCAAAAAAGGGGGGGAAAAAGAAGATGCAAAACAGCAATTGCCAACTAGGGAACCAATACAATGCAACCATTCTATGCCTCAAAATGAATCAAGGAGTAGGAGATTCCCAAATAAACAACTCTAGAGATCTAGCATCTATCTTGGCCAAAAACTCAGTCATCTTGTTAGTTAATCAAAATATCCTATAAATGAAGACACAGTATCCCTAGAAAGAGCATGATACCTCCATACCCAACAAGCAGAGAGAGAAGGAACTCTGCCTCCTGTGTAGGCCCACAAAAAAATTACCAAGGAATTTTTTTTTTTTTTTTTTTGATAGATAAAATTTTTATCCCCATTGGGACTTGAACCTAGAACCTCCCACAAACCCTCCCCATCCCTTTACCACTTGAGCCAAGCCTCAAGAAAAATAACCAAGGAATCCCCTTCCATGGGAACAACAATAACGTTTTAAGTGGAGTATTCAGTTATCTGGGATTAAGACTGACAGCCTAGGCGGTTTGATATCTTAAATGTGAATTTAAACAGAAACCTGAAAAGAAGAATAGTGATTTTAAAATGCAATCCTCACATTTTCAAAATCTATTCAAGACTTGAAGCAGGGATCAAAAGCAGATCCATGCTGCATGGTATGAGGTCCACACCACACCACTAGGTCCACACCAATATTTTTTAATTCGACCAAAACACTGCCAAATTTGTTTTCTTTTTTTCTTTTTTTATTTTTATTTTGTTGATGAATAGGAGTGTGTATTATAAAAACGCAAAAAACACATGACAGCATATACGATGAGCACTAAAAAAGAAGCAAAAAAGAGGGGACACAAAAGTATTCCCTCCCTCAACAAATACCCAACCAATCTATGAAGTCCACCAAAGGCATATAGCCTCCGGCTATGTACACTTTAACCCACATAGAGAAATTGTTAAGGAAGATGCTTTTTAGTTTTTGATCTAACAATTCCTTACTTTCAAGACATCTTTGATTTCTTTCCTTCTAGATAGTCCAGAAAATACACAAAGGAGCAGTCCCTCCAAACCTTAACACGCCTTCTACCAACGAAAGAGTCATGCCACTCCAAAAGAGTATCCCTAATTGAACCAAAGATAATCGAACTGCCATAAATTTCTAGCCTTATCACAATGTAAGAGAATATGATCAATGGATTGTGACTCCTTCTTGCACAAGGGACACTTGTTGGCCAACGTCCACCCTCTTCTTTGAAGTTGATCCAATGTCAACACCTAACCCCAACAAGCCTGTGAAGAAACTCACCTTTGTAGCATCCACAAGTTCCAAATAATCTTTAAAGGGAATGGGGTGGCACAACCTATCTGCAAAAGAGAATAAAGCCCTCTTATAGAGAAAACCCCTTTGCTATCACCCTTGCAAACTACCCTATCCTCCTCCTCCCTCTTCATTGTCTATCTTGGAGTTTATGAAGGAACCGCTTCATGTCAACCAACTCCCAATTATTCAAATTCCTGACAAAATGAAAGTTCCAAGCTCCTCCATCCCCTCTTTGCTCCCAAAAGTCAGACACTCATGCCTCTTTCAAAAAAGATAGGGCAAACAAGGATGGGAAAATTTCACATAAGGGCTCCTCACTACACTACCCATCTTTCCAAAACTGCTCCCACTACCCACTGCAAAAGAAATCTTTGTTTTAAGAAAATCCCATTGCTTCCCCATCACTTTCCAAACCCCAACCCTATAGGAATCTCTCACCATATCTGACCTCCAACCCCCTTCTTCCTCCCCAAACTTTCCCCTTATCATTTTCTTCCACAACAAATCACTTTCACTAGAGTATCGCCAACACTACTTGCATAGATCATCAATTAATATCCGCTACAGAGTATGGTTTTTAATATAAAATTTCTAAGAAAATAGCTTACAAGCTCAATATCCTTATCATAGGAACAAAAAATATGTTTTTCAAAACATCATCAAAACAGTTCTTTTTTACCGCATTATTAAATGTATTCTCAGGTCTACTAATTTTAATATTTGTGGCTTTCCAAAGAGATAGCCCCATCACTTTGGCTCTTATCACATTATAAAACTTGTACTCTACAAATTTAAATCAGGCCTGGCCAGAAAGGCCATGGGTTCATCTAACAGTATTTGTGTGTGCCTTGGTCGTCATAACTTCAACAACTATTCTATCCATTAAAAGAGTAAAGAAAAACAATTAGGTTTAGTTCAAAGAAGTTAAAGGTTTAACTTTCCTAGTCATACTTAGTTCAGGCTCTTTCTAAGCTTAAGCAATTTTTAACTAGCAAAAGTATATGATTCACTTCCATTAACAGATTAGAATTTTTTTTAATTTTTTTTTCTGTTATAACTGAAAGATAAAGGAAAAGGATTTGCTCCCCCTTCTTGTCCTTTTTATTACAACATTTAGCATTTTAGGCATGTAATAAGAGCACAAGTATCTCAACAATTTTTATCTTGCTAGATACTTCCCAGCCATTTTCTAGGGCACAAACACCCATTTTGCTTTTTCTTTTGAGGCTGCATTGCTAATGCCTCATGTCCAGTCAAACAACTGTCAGTTTTCTAGCTATGTGGGTACTTGAAAAGCTAGAAATCTACAAAGGGGACTAGGGAAGACTCACAGTGAACATGACAATGGGCTTTCACTCTTCAGCCCCATTTTCCCGTGTAATTCCAAATTTCACTCTTCCAAAGCCTCTTAAACTATTTTTAAGTTTTATTACACCAAATTTAAAATCAAAACTAAAGATCGAGGGGGGAAAGGCAAAAAGCCAATTTTTTTGAGGTAAGAGGCTCAATTTTGTCCAAAATTTACCTCATGTTTTGCTTGATTGGGTCATATATTTCATGCATAAGCTAGATCTACCTTCCTTGAAGGTGAAAAAGTTGTACTCTGTTAGGGAACTCAAAACATCTGTTGCGGTAATACCCATTTAAAGTTCGAGTTTTATTTACAGGCTTCAATAGTTTTGAGCTTGTAATACTTAATCTAAAGATTATAACAAATTTTGGGTTCGGCTGAGTAGGGTATGAGTTAATATATTACATTAGATTAACTATTTCCTGCGCATTAAAAGAACCAAAGAGTATATATGAATTTCAAATAATGCCGATTTCTTAAAATCCTCAATCAAAATTTCTCAAATTCTACTACGAATTCTTGCTCATTTTCCTAAAATCGACATTTTACTCCTGCCGAATCACCACATCAAGGGATCCACACACAAGTAAACGAAAACAAAAAACTACGATTGAAATAGCCAAGAGAGAGATCCGATCAAGCATATTCGAAGCTACGTTCAGTTCTCGGAAACAGAAAGGAAAACGCATATGGTTAGCGCAAGATTTTCCATTCCACTTCCTAGAGAACCAAAAAAGAGGGATTATTGAGATCGGAGTGATTTATTACCGGAGAGAGAGGAACGGCAGAGAGCGGAGACGCGAGCTCGTGGTGGCGACGGGGATTTGGAGGAAGCGGAAGAGAAGAGGCTTATGCTACAGCAGGTAGGAGAAGTGAGGTTAATAGCAGTGAGCATGCCTCCATCTGCGTGGTATTGGCGCTATGCGGAGTTCCAGAGTTTTGTACGATCTCAGCTTTCACTCCGGTGTCCTCATCGCCGTCAGATTTCGTCTGTTGTGTCCAAGTGGAAAATGATGGTGCCATCTACACCATTTTTTTATTTTTTTTATTTTTAAGAATTATGGGCTTTTTTTATATATATTTGTAAAAAAAAAAAAAAACCTAATCCACCAACTTGTAATAGTCACGGAATATGATACTACATAACATTATCATGAATGCATGCGCCACATCAGCATTCCACGTAAGGCTAAAAACAAAATCAAATAGAACCTCATTGAAAATGAAATGCAACGCCAAACCTGGCATTCATTCTACGGAAAACCCAACCCAACCTAATTTTGATCATTGACATGCTTGGAGCTTTCATACACTAAGGCTATGTTTGGTTCTCATAAAATTTGAGGAAAAATGCAAAGAAAAGAAAATACAAAAAAAAAAATAGAAGAAAATAAAAAATGAAGGAAAATAAAAAATAAATTAAAAGTTGATAAATTATTTTTATTTTTTACTTCAAATTCATTTTATTTATTTTAACGCATTAATATAAAGATTAAATAATTTTAAAATACACAAGTTTTTAATTAGTTTTAATTATATTTTATTTTCTTTTATATTTTTCATAGGACGACCAAACATGAAAAAATCATTTTCCTTTGCATTTTTTTTCTTTCCTTAGTATTTTTCGAGAACCAAACATAACCTAAAGGTCTGGCCTATATTCCATTCCCACCAACAACCTACGAATCACGAAGAAGACCCTTAAAAGGTGAGAACTTTTTCCTACAAAGCTTGGGTTGTTCCCTAGATCTGGGGCAACCATCTCACCCTCTCTTGAAAAATGGTTTCACATGGTTTGTGGTGATATGGAGATGAAGATGGTGACGATACAGAGGGTGTCGTGCCGTGGAGTGTGAGGCCAGCCACCCTTGCTTTTTTTTACCAACATGCCTTGCTGTTTTAATGTTCCCTCATTTCTCTTCTATTCCACTCGAGCCATCTTCCATTTACAAAACGGAGAACACCGTGATTAAAAAAATATACATTGCATGTAATTATATAGTATAAAAGATACATTGCTCAATTTTAAACTTGATAGGGTAATGTACAAAACACGGTATAAGTTGAGGGGTAAAATGTAATAAACTTCATTTTTTTTATTTTGTCATATTTTTTATTTGGTGTATAGTTAAATACATGAATAAAAAAAATAATATTTAGATACCAAAATAATATTTATCAAGTATTGATTAAGAAATAAAAAAAAATAAACAAGGTTTAATTGACACAAAGGATGTGATGTCATCATGTCATTTTGTTCTTGTTCATGCCAAAGTTAAGCTAAGGTCAATTTTACGTAACCAAATTTATTGGTTTTTGATGTATAAATGATTAATCATATTGTTGCATATGAATTACCCACTCACACCCTTGAAGACCAATATATTAGACTCCCAATGTTCTCGAGTATAGATTTTAAGGTTGATATATTGATGGAAGCACCTATTTCCTATGCAATGTCATTGTGAGCATGTTAACATAATGTGTAAATAAAGTTAGATATGAGACTTTTAATGGGGGACAACATTGAATATAATAGTAAGAGGAAGGTTACCATAAAGTATGGATGGAAAAGTGTCTATTAAAGGGATTCCCTTCTATTATATTCATATACCGACATAGCATGACAACCACCTAAAAATGTGTCTTAGTTTATTAGAGGTATGGAAAAGTAGACATTCTTTTTTTCTTTTTCTTTTTTTAAATGGTAGATTATATATATATATATATATATAATCTATTTTTTAAAATATTTTTTATTAACCGATAAAGATGATATTATGTTTTGCCCCTCATAACCAAACTTTCTGGCTCCGCGACTATCCATTCTAACAATGATAAAATGAGTAAGAAAATATAAAATAACATGAAGTAACATATTGAGAATGAAATACCTAATTAGGCTTGTCATAATCTTTGAGATTGAGGATTTATATCGAAATTATCACTCTAATTTATGTTGGTGGCCTCACTTTCAGGCTCTCTTGATGTGTTAAACAACTATCATGACATAACACGAGTCATGAAATATCTCTAATCCCAATACATCCGTAAAATCCAAGTACCAATATATTCATATTTACCGATATTTTAAACCTTGGTTAGGGGGCATGCATCCTTTGAGTGATGTTGAGGAGAATTCATTGGAGTAATTGAAAATTGTTGTGTTCTTAGGAGTAAGCAACTTGGTAATTTTATGTGATTTGATCTTAAATAGTAGATTTTAGATTAGAGGTCTTAGACCCCATGACTTTTTTTTTCTCTCTCCACAATTAGTGAGGGTTTTGCATGTAACAATTCTTGTGTCTCATATTCATTTGTTTGATTTTGGTTGTTCTGTTTATCCTTGATATCATCCTAAAATTAATTTAGGTTAATAATTCAATTCTTAAATTATAATCTTTTAAAATACATCCATTTACCCCATTTGGATGTTATCCTACTGGACAACAGTTTTTCATTAATAAGTATATATATATATATATTATACATAGAGGATAAACAAGCATAGATATTCTAGACCAATTTTGATTCATGAATTTTTTGCTTCATTTAGCATGTATTTGTTTAATGAGAAAATATGAGTACCAAGAAATTATTATTTTTTCTACCAAGAAACAACCCTTAAGCCTAGCATAAAACATATTTTGGATATGGTTCTTCTATTATTGGAATCTCCTTCAAAATCACTATATGCATGTATCTACTAATGAGACTTACATTAGATACTTCTACTTCATGGAATTCCAAATATGCTTGGAGGTTACTTTGTAGAGGGAGGATGTCATGACTTTAGACAATGATTATGTATCTCTCATCCTTTGACCCAATTCTTTCTTGATTTTTTTTAATAGTGAATAATATTTTAATTTTAGATATTGCACCACTTTATTATTTATGAACATAATTTGTTTTTGATTCCCAACTAAGATAGTGTTTAATAAAATCGAGAATATGTACTAAAAAATATTTAGGTGATGTTTGTTTTTTTGGTTAAATAAAAAAATTAAAATATTTGACTTTTTCTTTTCAATTAAAAGTAATACGTAGATATCAATAGGTTCACTCTAGTTATATTCGTTGATATCAACAAATTACTTTTAATTTAATATAAAAGGTAAAATATTTTGGCTTTTTCTATTTAGCCAAAAAATAAACACCACCTTAGTATTAACTAATAGAAGTGAAAAGTGTTTGGTATGATCTCAATTTAAACGTTGAATGTAATTTAACTGTTTAATAAGGAAAATAGTTCACCAAAAAATGATACTTTTTTATAAATTTAACTTTATAGGTATCTTATGACATTTTTTAAAATTTAAGCATTGTGGACACTAACCTCATAGGAAATAAAAATATATCATTTAAGTAAATTTATAAAATCTTTATTTAATAATACAATTTCACACGTTGCGGTTAAAAACTTAAAACTGTAAAATTTATTGTCATTTTAGCTTCTATTTGGATACATTTTCTATATTTTGTTTTTAAAATTAGAAATATTTATTTAAAAATATAACATATGATACAAAAAGCATATATTTAGACTATATCTTTAAAAATTCCTTTAAAAGTTTTTAAATTTGAGATAGTAAATATTTTTCGATGCCTTAACCTTTTCAGATAGTTTTTAAAACTATTACTTTTTCAATATAAATCTTTGAGAGTTTTTATATCACATAAAAGTTATTATTATTTTCTAATTTTAAAAATAGAAAAAAAAATGGAGTGTATCCCAACAAGCGCTTAATTTCTTAATTAATTTAATTATAAATAATAAATAAAATTTATGTAGATTTATGATGAAGCATATTTTAATTTTACCCTAAAAATGTTTGAGAAATAGCAAATGATAAAAAAAAAATAGAAAAAATAGTGAATTATTTAATTT
This sequence comes from Vitis vinifera, assembly GCF_030704535.1. Taxonomy (NCBI): domain Eukaryota; kingdom Viridiplantae; phylum Streptophyta; class Magnoliopsida; order Vitales; family Vitaceae; genus Vitis; species Vitis vinifera. The sequence continues at coordinate 9,958,498 of NC_081807.1, read as the reverse complement.
TCTTCATTATAAGGAAAATTATTTTTTTAAGGAAAATAAAATAAAAAAATAAGAAAGAAAATATTATGAACAATTTTAAAATATTTTTCAAAAAAATACAAAGAAAGTTTGAGGAAATGCATTTGTTAACAATTTAAATTAATTTGTTCCAAATTTTGTTAATAATTTAAACAATTTTTCTCAAGGGGTTTAAAATATTTTAAAATATATTCAATGTTTTTAAGTGGTGTTTAATCTTAAGGGGTTTAAAAAATGAGACCCACCTATGAACCCTGCATTTTGCTCGATACGTTCCCACTCGATCGACGAGACTCGCTTTTAAGTTGGTGAAAAATTAATTTTGAAAAGAAAAGTCGGAGTCGTCACTTATTTTTGTTTTATTTTTAAAGGGTAAACAAAATAAGAAAAAAAAACCCTAAGTGTGACTTCTTATTTGGAAAAGGTAGTTTGTGAGAAACTAAATACGAGTTTGGGGGTCAGGTTACTTATCGAAAAAGTACGATAAAGACCATAACACTCCTCTAAGTCCCTAAAAACGGGTCTATACTAAATAAAGTGATGCAGATGTGACAATTGATGAACAAATCAATGGGTACCAGTGAAATAATCAAATAATAAAATGAATCATGCATCAGAATAAGCAAAGTGAGAATGAGATCGTACCTTAGCAGCAATTAATAGTACACTATCATGGAACAAGATTAGCTCAAGTATAAAACCATCACATGCATATCAAAGAGTAAGACAAAGATCAAATAATACTCATTAAGCATAACAACTAACAATCAAAAAAGAAAACTCATATGTAGGGCCCCCACCAAAACCCAATTTATTTTGCATGAATTAATATCGCAAATTTCATTATTTTGGAACTATGAAAAATTCATTCATGCTTATTAAAAAAAATCAAGGAAAACGAAAGATTATTTGAAAATCGAAGAAAATTTGTGAATTAAAAAAATATTTGAAAAATGGAGTGGAAAGAAAACTAGAGTTTTGAAATTTATTTGAAAATTGAAGTCTCGAAAATTATTTGAAAATTGGGATTTTGAAAATTAAATTTAAGAATTGGAATTTTGGAAATTAAATTTGAAAGAAATTGGAATTTTGAAAATTATTTGACAATTGGAATTTTGGAAATTAAATTTAAGAATTAGAATGTTGGAAATTAAATTTTGAAAAAATTAGAATTTTGAAAATTATTTAAAGATGTAATTTAAAAAAAAAATAATTGAATAAATAAATAGAATAATGATAATAACGAAAATAATAATGATTGAATAAATAAGCGTGGAAATTGGAATTTTTGAAATTGGAAATTAAATTTGGAAATTGGAATTTTGAAGAATTATTTAAAGATGGAATTTCAAAAATAAATGAATGAATGAATAAATAAATAAATAAATAAAATAAAATAATAATAACAACGAAAATAATAATGATTAAATAAATAAATGTGAAAATTGGAATTTTGGAAATTGGAAATTGAATTTTGAAAATCGGAATTTTGAAGAATTATTTAAAGATGAAATTTTAAAAATGAATGAATAAATAAATAAATAAATAACAATAATAACGAAAATAATAATGATTAAATAAATAAATGTGAAAATTGGAATTTTGGAAATTAGAAATTGAATTTGGAAATCTGGATTTTGAAGAATTATTGAAAGATGGAATTTAAAAAAAAATAATAATAATAATGATTAAATAAATAAATGTGAAAATTGGAATTTTGGAAATTGGAAATTGAATTTGGAAATCAAAATTTTGAAGAATTGTTTAAAAATGAATTTTTTTAAAATAAATAAATAAAATAATAATAATAATAACAAAAATAATAATGATTAAATAAATAAATGTGGAAATTAGAATTCCGGAAATTGAAAATTAAATTTGGAAATCGGAATTTTGAAGGATTACTTAATGATGGAAATTGGAATTTTAAAAATAAATAAATGAAATAATAAAAATAATAATGATTAAATAAATAAATGTGGAAATTGGAATTTCGGAATTTGGAAATTAAATTCGGAAATCGGAGTTTTGAAAATTTATTTGAAGGTGGCGTTTTGAAAATTAAATTTGGAATTGTGAAAATTTGGAAAATTAAATTTAAAAATTTGAATCTTGAAAGATTGAATTTAAAATTAGAATTTTAGAAAATTATTTCGAGAATTAAATTGGAAAAATTGAATTAAAAAAAAAATGAAGTTTAAGAAAATTGAATTTTCGAGAATTGAAGTTTTATAAATTAAATTTAAAATTAAATTTTAGGAAATTATTTCGAAAATGGTATTTTGGATAATTAAATTTAAAAATGGAGTTTTGGAAAATTTTTGAGAATTAAAGTTTTGTAAACTAAACTTTGAAAAGTGGAATTTTGGAAAAGGATTTGAAAATTGGAATATATAAAAAAAGTGAATTTTGAAAGGTTACTTGCAGATAGAATTTTTAAAAAAAATTACATTTTTATCATAAAAAAAAAAAAAAAAAAAAAAAAAGCTTGAGAGGGCCAAATACTTGGCCCATTGGGGTCTACACCAAACGAACAAAGACTCAAAACAATAAAAAATCAACATACCCAGTAGCCTTCAATGAAGCCCAATCATACAAAGCTCAACTTGAATATAAGCTAATCAAGCCTAAACTTAATACATGGAGTTCAAAGCCCACATGGGACAATTTAGGCCCAAAAATAAACTCAACCCACTGCCTTGAGAGTCCACCAATAAAAGCCCAATGCTCAAAATACCAATTGTGAGGATCAAAAGACAACCTTTCCTCACTTTTAAAACCTTTAGGTTGCAGTCCCATGGATGGCAAGTTGATGGAGAGGGATGATGGCTGTACATGGACGATGGCAACGTTGGAATGGAGAAAATGGGGATGAGGAGAACATAAGCTGGCCATGCACGCATGATTCCTATGCATGCGGGTATGAAATGGGTGTGGTGGAAATGAATGGAATGAGCCAAAAATGGGTATTAGTGAGAGAAGTGGGTATGATGATGATGGGTATTGGTGGGTAAAGAGAAGGTTTCAGTGGGCATGAGGTGTGATAAATGGAGCATAGTGATAGGTATAATGCTTAAAAACGGAGTGAGATGAGGTTTCCATGCATGGGACTAGGAGAACGGGTTTGAACGGATGAGGTGGTGAAATGATGGATGGAGGTATAGGTATGTGGTGGATATGGGAAGAGTGAAAATGGGTATGGGAATGAAGCGGGTTGTTGCAATGGGTGTGAAGGATAAAGAAACGAGTATAGGGATGGGTTTGGAGGTTATGATGTTATATATATATTGTTGGTTAAAAATAAAGTGTAAGAAGAGTTACACTTTTGAAAAATAACTTTTGAAAATAAAGTGTAAGAAGGGTTACACTTTTAATGTGTGAATAAACACATGATTAAGTTTTGAAATGTTACAAAACTTGAAAGGTTAAGGAAGACAATGAGTCTTCTTATCTTTGTAACTTTATAAAACTTAAGAGGTTATGTGTAAGAGAGTTACACATTTGAGATTAAATCATGTTTAATGTGTGAATTAAACATATGATTTAATTTTTGAATGTTACAAAGATGAAGAGATTGAGGAAGACAATGAGTTTTTTCTCATCTTTGTAACCATTTTTCAACCCTAAGAGTGATATATATGACTTTTCTTCTTTTTGAAATCTTATGCAGAAAAGTGAAAAGGTTTGATCAATCCCAAGACTATTTCCATTAGTTCCCTAAAGAATTCTAGAGGTGGGAGGAAATAGAGTCTTTGGACAAAGTTCCAAGAACTTGTTTGAGCCTTTCTTGTGTTCTTCTTCTTCTTGTTCTTATTTTGTAACTTTGAGAGTTTTATTGTATCAAGGTGAGTGTTTGAGAGTGTTTCTTTTCTCCATTGTATCCAAAATTTTCATATCATATGATAGATGAAGGTTTAGAGAGAGGAATGGGTATGAGGGGGTTTGATGGGTGTGAAGGTGGAGAGATGAGGGTGGCTATGGCATGCATGGTTCTTATGCATGAGTGAGACATGAGCAGTAGGCAGCTGGTGAGGCATCTCAGGTGTGATGGGTAGCCACAGGTAGTGAGAGAAACGGGGACGACTATGCATGCATGGTTCTTATGCATGAGTGAGACATGAACAGTGGGTAGCTGGTGGGGCTTCTTGGGTGCGATGGGCAGCCACGGGTAGTGAGAGAAAGTGAGAAAAAAAAATGGGCTAGTGATATTGCTCATGGATGGCATAGATGATGGGGGTATAGTTTGAGAAATGGGTTAGTAGGGGGTGTTTTAAGGAAGAATGAGATATGGGTTTGAAAATGGGTATGAAGATTGATTAGGATGGGAAGGTGGTGATATGGAAGGAATTAGTTGGAGGTTTTGCAATGGAACGAATGGGAAATGTGGTAGGAGAAGTGGGTCAATGGGTTTTAAATAGAGTGATATGCATGGGGGCTTATGAAGGATGAGATGGGTAGTAGGGACATGGGTATGGTGATGGGAGCACAATTCTTGTGTGCATGAGTAGAGATGAATGCAACAAGGAGCACTCACAGCAAACTGAAATGTCTCCACCTAAACTCTCATGGGAAAAGGTTTGTTCCTCTCTCAAAGCACAAACTGAACCTTCATGATTCACATAAGCAACTTTCTCACCCAAATTAATAACACCAAAACATCTTTATTGCTACCGTGCTGCTTAATTAACCCAGACGACAATGTGACCCCAAATACCAAAGCTTCAACGCAGTCCCATGGCCAACCTAGATGAGATCTTCACACCCCGGACTTAGCAAAAACAGGGGAATGAACAAAATAAGACGGAAGCAAGGCAAAAACTGGAGAAATAACCCAGGGAAACAAAGCGAGTCATGAACGTATACAACCTCATTTCAGGTGACATCCATGTGCCAATATAGATGGAATCATAAGGGAGCAGGAGTGTGGTTCTGATACACCAAGTTATGGGAAGGAATAAATCATCTGGAATGTTTCATTCAAGAGAAGTAAAAAACACCAAAAAAGAAAAAAGAAAAAAAAATAAGAGTAAGCATACCCAGAGTCTCACAAAACAAACGAGTGGCCTACAACATCCACTCCAATCAGCAAATGAATAAAAAAAAAAAAGCAAGAACCAGGATAGAATAATATGAAATGATAAAAATACTAGAGAATGCTGAAATCATACCTGGACTGAACTGACGAGCTCTTCTCCTGCTTCTTCTTTAGTTTCTCTCTAAGGCTCTTCGCTGGTTTTGTCTCAAGCAAACTGAAAAACTCCTTAAAAATGCAGCTTTCCCTCTCCTTTTGATTCCCTCTAGAATAGGCTCTCCCTCAAACTCATATCCTTCACCCACTTTATATCCAGTCTCAAGAAAGAATAATAAAAATCTCTCTTGTTTCTTCATTCTCCCACAAGTTGCTACCCGCTCTACTGCTCCAACCATCACCCTCTGAAACTTCAACCACCACCATCTCACATCCAAGGCTACGCGTCTCATGCATGAAGCTTCATGGAAGTTGGTGCCCCCATTCGTCCAAGGTGTTGCCAACTCCTCTAGGATCAAAAGATACCTTTTGGTGCTATTGATAAAAACAATAATAATAAACACTGGATTTGGTTTGCAAAAAAAAGGGGTCTACACCATTTTTTTTTCTTCACTTTTTAAGTTATAAGTTTTATACTAAAAAAATCTATTCATTTGTTTAAATATACAAAATTGATTTAAATATATCTTTTGTATTGTTATTAAACTAAGTACTTTAAAAAAAATAAAAAATTAAATGTATAAATTGATCTCAAGATTGTCAAGTTCATCCATCCCATTTTCCCACCTATTTTTTTTTTAAATGACTTTTTATATAGAGAATGACCAAACAAACCTCTTTCTCAACTTCCCATGGCCATCAATTTATTTTCCATTTTCTCTTATTTCCTTTCCTCTCCATGGAAAGAAATGAAGAAAAAAAGTAAAGATAAAAAAAAACGAAAAGAGTGTTTGATGTTAATTTTAGGAAGTGTTTTTAATTTTTCTAATATTTAAAAAATTTTATTTTTCAAGTATTAGAAAAATTAGAAATACTTTGTAAATTCATTGTCAAATACATTTTAAGAATTACAAAATTTATGGTTAAAGTTTTAAATTGATGAATGTGAAAGATTAAATTATAATTTTAAAAAAATAAAATAAAATGAAGATAGGTGGATGTACAAAAGATTATGTGAATGCATTTAAAATTTCTCGTAAACAGAAAACTAATTCAAAAGGGTATTTAATCCCAAATCAAATTATGTTTAAGGTATGTTTGGAGGGAATAGTAAGAAGAGATTCGTTCCATTTTGGGTTTACATAAAATTCAAAACACACTTTAATAAGAATTTTACTTTTTCTCTTGTGCATGGTATTATAATTAATCTCCACCTATGTTCTTTTTCTATTCTTATCCTAGATTCAAAATATCGTTAAAATTCAAAAAAGGTAAAAAAAAAAAAAGCTTTTTATAATTAAGAATGATATTTAAAAAAAATTAAATTTAATTAAAATATATTTACTAATTAAAATATATTTTGGATTATTTCTTGTATTTTTCTAATCAAATATTACATAAATAAATAAATAGATAATGTCACTCAACAAGAAATCTCGTGGAATCTAACAACATCAACTTATCATCAACAAATTAATAATTTTTAATTAATTAATTAAAATATATTTACTAATTAAAATATATTTTGGATTATTTCTTGTATTTTTCTAATCAAATATTACATAAATAAATAAATAAATAAATAGATAATGTCACTCAACAAGAAATCTCATAATCATGTGGAATCATAATTATTTTTAATTAATTAATTAATTTTTATATAGGAAAGAGAGGTGGGTTTGCCTTCAAACACAAAAAAAGCAAAAGCAAAAGCAATCCATTCAGCCACCCAGAGACCAAAACCCTAAAAACATCAAAACCTCAATCTCTTCAAAGACCCCCCCAGTTAAAAAAAGGGAAGAAAAAAGAAAAGAAAAGAAAAATCACAATCAACTAATGGCCATGAGGGTAATCAACATTCTTTCCCCAAAAGGGCCAAAACTCCACCCACCCAGTGCCTTTTTCCTCCCCACCAACCTTCCCAAACCCGGACCCAGAAGCCTCATCCACTGCACCAACAGCATCAGTGATGCAGAGCTGGCATCAGACTTGGCCACAGAAGTGAAAAAGATGAACACCCATTTGGTGCTGAGGAAGGAGGCCATGGAGAAGAGCAGAGAGATTCTGTTCACAGAGATGTGCCAGTACCTTGGAATGGGATCAGAAGAAGTGAAGAGGAGGTGGAGGAAGATGGGTGAGGAGGAGAAGAGGGTTTTGCTGAAAGGGTTTATTTCAGAGTGGGGTGTGAACTTTCATCCATTGTCTGCAAAGTCTGTCAAAGAAATGGTTGAAGAGTACTTGCATGAAGATGACCCATCTCCACACTCTTCTTCTCTTTCACTCTTGTTTCCTGGTTTGAAGAGGATGTTTATGGGGTCTCCATCAAACAAGTAAAAAGAAGATTTGCAGATGGCTTGTAAAATTTATTTTTCATTTTTTACCATTTTTAAAAAATATTTTATTGGCTTCTTGGTGTTGGATATTATTTTAATCCTTTTTGTATTTTGGTTGAAGAAGCTAAATCATTTAACAGTTTCAGTTACAAAATTCATGAAATTGAGAAAACTATTTGCTTAATGAGACCTTACATATTGTGAGGATTGTTAGGGATTACGTTGAGGTAAAGTTTTGTTTCCCTTTTTCTTAATTTTTTTTCTTCTTAGAAGTTAGAAGATAAGAAATCATGGGTATATTTGGTAAATTTCTTTAAAAACAATTTTGAAAATTTGTTTTTAAGGATAATTTTTGAGAACTTTTTTTTGTAATATTTTATTAAACAAAAATCTATTTGAAAACCAAAAATATATTTAACCTGATTTTAGTATTTTTAAATATGTTTTATGAATAATTTTATGATTTTAGTATTTTTAAATATGTTTTATGAATAATTTTATGTCTAGTATTAAAATAAGTGAAAATATTTGTTTTAAAAAAAACAGTTTTTGATTGGCAAGGTAAAATAGAAAATAAAAACCTGTTTTTGATTATCAAACATATTTCATATTTTTTTTATTTTAAAGAATAAAAAATGATTTTAAATATTTATCAAATAAATCTTATATTTTTCATTTTCTAATTAAGTTTTTTATTTATTAAAAGGACTGCATTTGGCATCTCAATAAGTAAAATACTAAAATCTTCAAAATCATGTTAAAGAAAACCCCAATTTCTTTTCATCCTGCAAGTTCTTTTGAATAGGTTGGAAATGCCATCGAAATGAGCTGCCTTGTTTTCCTGATTTGATTGTGAGAATGAGCACATAAGTTGTCCTGATGTGATTTTCCATCCAAACAAACAGAGGTTAATAGCTGCAACAACCCAACAAGCAAAAGTTTGCTTTCCTAATGATATTTAACACATGCTTGATTTGACACATGGAATCGTGATTCCTGCACACAAGCACACCCTCAATGGTGAAACCACAAGCATACCATGAGGAAAATATCTGCACAAGTGGCCAGCAGAAGGTTCCTTCTTTCTGGATTGAGAAATCTATTTTCTTTCCACTAAAAGGCACATTTTTCACACTTGGTCTCATGGTAAATGAGGCAATATCGTCAGACCAATATCACAACACCTTGGTTTCATGGGGAAACAAGTTTAGTTTTTATGAAACGGAATTGTACTTGAAGAATTAGAACATGAATTTAGAACGAATTTCTATTTACATACGAGTAAAATCCACGCTTACCAGTACACCCAGACAACTAGCACCACCAACACACCTGCCAGAACATATTTTGGGAGTCCATGAGAGAGAGTAAGAGAAAGCGAGAGAGCCCAGAAAGGGCACTGGAATCAGAAGTAGAGTTGCATGCACTGCCCAACAGTAGACTCATTCGGACAGTATGGACACTTAAACATGCGGGTGCTGCTCTTGGACAGCTTCATGATTGATTGCTTACAGAGAACATGGCCGCACGGCATCAGCATAGGTGGGTTCTCTTCACTGCCTTGATCTCTACTCACTGGGCAGACGAATATAGAGTGGAACTGGAATTCCCTACCCAAATCCACTGGTACTGGCAACTGTTTCATTGCCTGCCACTCCTGCTTCTTTGCAGCCATTACATTTGCCAGCTTCAAGAGAGTAGGCAAGCCTTCAATCCCAGCAGCTATTGCCACACTCAATGGACTCTCATAAGACTGCCCCAAGAGACTGCAGAATTGGCGGGTCAGCTCCTCAGCCAATTTCTCCCAAAGGGATGGAACCATTAACTCGGAATATGGGGAGCTGTCAAGCCTTCCTACCCATAAGAGGCAAGCCATAAGCTTCTGGATCTCATCCATGTGAAGTGATGCAAAAGGAGCAAGGTAAGTTCTAGCGTAGTTGAGTGCATCAGCTCGCCCTCCTTTCTGCAAAATTTCCACAAACTGCAGCCTGTGAAGCTTCAGCTCAAGATTTGAACCATTCTGCTTTAGTTTTTCCCGATTATTGGACACCCAGTTCAGAGCAGGCTCGAGGTCCCTAGCTTTCATAGCATCAAGTATTTGAAACATTTCCAGAAATTGAGATTTTAGGGCGGTGTCCTCTGGTTCTCCAGCCTCATTTATCAAGCACTCCCCAATATCAAACAATCCTTGTCGGTAAAAATGGCTTGCAATGATCTGATTCACTGTATGGAAATCAAAGTCAACATTTCTGTATGCCTTAGATATGTCAGGATTGAAGGATTTCTCAAGGAGTCTGGGGTACTTGCTAAGGTTCATGTTGAGCTCCTTCTGTGACCCTTCCAACTGGCTTTGTGAGCCAATTATGCTAAGTTTGGTTTTAAGCTCCATGAGGATGGATTTCTGATCCACAGGAGAGGCAGGGTCAGCCTGGAGTTTTGCCAGTGCATCTTCAATTTCACGGCCAACTTGGTCAATTACTTCTTGGGATTTGGATGATGATAATTTTTGCTTCTTGGCAACACGATCAAATGCATCTTTGATGTTACTCAACTCCATTTTTTCAATTAAAATGACAATGCTCCTGCAGGAAAGTGACAGACATGATTTTCATGATTGTGAAACTGCATGAGAAGAGTTGCATAAATTGATTTCCTTAAATGGGCAAACTGTCAGACACTCAGAAAACGTGGGACTTTATACATTGCAAATTTTTTCATGAAGAAAGATAATACAATATTTAATCTAATGCATAATATTAATGACTATCAATGCATTGTTGAGGAAACTGGGCATCAAAACACCAATTAAAAGATGCATATAACCAATGTGGCTACATGGCTTTTCTACATTTGCTTTTAGAGCATCTTCAATGCATTGCCCATTGGAGCAACAATGCTAAATGCACATACTACATTTTGAGGATATCATCCTCTTTAGTAATCCATTGGAAATACTCTTATATTTCTCAGGAAAAACCTTCTTTTTCCTTTCAAGTATAAAGCTGCTTGAAAACCAAACAGGTTCTGAGGGTTCGTGTATGAATTAAGCTTAACCAGGCTAAGTCCAACTTTTCATTCAGGCTCATCTTTTTCTTCTTAGGTAGAGTCAAATTCAGCTTTGGCTTGGATTGTTTAAGCTCGCCAAACATGATGATCTCTATGCATAAGAGGCCCAAAGTCCTCACTATCAATAGGTTTTGGAGCCCTGTACCTCTAACTCCAATACATAATTCTCCAACTCAACTTGCTCTCACCGTTGGGGGGAGGGGATGGGGATGGGACACAGGCAAGTGTCATGCATCAAAACTGACATGAGGTGATCTAAAATCAAGACGTGAGGACAAGGCCATATGCATGAGTATGACATGCTTTATATTTTAAAATACTAAATTCCCATTATTATCTACTTTATTTTCAATCTTCTCCTCATTTCCATATACTTTTGACAGCAGACTGGTGACCTCCTAAAATCAAGATATGAGGTTAAGGCCATATGTATACGTATATTTTTAACTGTATATTAGAGTATAAAATTCCCATCATAATATATTTTATTTTTTAATCTTGTTCTAGTTTCCTTTCCAAGATCATCAGGAGATGGAGAAAGATGAGACACACAGGTAGGATGTCCTAAAATCAAAACAAAATTCCTGCCCTAAAATAAAAAACGTGAGGACAAGTTTATGTCCCGTCTAAGAGACAGCCATATGTCCTGCCCCAAAATTGTGTGTGACCTCCTAAAATCAAGACATGAAAATTTCAAGTCCTAAAACCAAAACCTCCAAAAATCAAGACATTAGGACCAAGGCATATTTCCTGTCCTAAAATGAAGGACAAGAAGAAGAGGAAGAAGCAGGAGGAGGCACACTGGTACAGCCCAAAATCAAGACCCTGAGGACAAGGGCAGATGTCCTGTCAAAATCAAAGACCAAGAAGAAGAGGGAGGAGGCACACTAGTATGACCTCCTAAAACCATGAAATGAGAACAGGGACATATGTATCAGGAGAAGAAAAAACAAGAGGTGGAAGGAGGAAGTGCATAGTGTGAACCCCTAAAATCAAAACACGAGAACAACACCATATATAGAAGAAGACTTCCTAAACTCAAGAGATGAAGGCAGTGATCCTCAAGAAGAAGAGGACAAAGAAACAGGAGGGAGGAGGTGACACACTGGTGAGAATGAGGACAAGACAATTTGAAGCAGGAGAAAGAATTTGTCCTACAAAACATGACTTTCATTTGTGTTCATCAAGGTGCAGCTAAAGGTTTAACAGTAGCTTTATAACTGTTGTATAACCCCATCAAATTACAGTATCTTTGTACTACCTGAAACCCATCAGAATTGTTCTACTGGTGTGTGCACCCATGTAATGGCAAGCAGAAAGGGAGATGGCTTACCTCATTTGTATTGTGCTGAGAGCATGGCCAAGGGTTAAAGCCTGGACCTGCAAATCTTTTTTCCCAGATCAAAACCTGTGCGTGATCTGATCAATAAAAGTCTCGAAATCTTATTATCTTCTGTTAATAAAATTCGCCAAATTATTCCCTTGCAGAGGGTTGGAAGGCGGGGAAAAGAACTACTGATGCTTCCTTGATTCCAAGCATCTAGGGATTCTCTAATCTCAATGGACACAAATCATTAAGATTTAAAGAAATCTTATATTAGTAGATGTTCATAGTTTTTTTTTTTTTTTTGATATGTAGTAGATGTTCATAGTTTTCTTTTTCTTTCCCCCCAAAACAGGACCAGCGGCACCCCTGCACTCCCCCTTTTTAGGGTTCTGGATTTGTGTGTGTGGAATGGGGTGGGGTTGTGATGATGTTTGTTAAAGAGGACTTCAAAGAGTTAAATGTGAACCACCTATAGTGCAGAACTAATGTGTGAAAAGACTAGATGAAATTTTCAATTGATGCAATGGGCTAAATATGGAGTACCTAGAGGATATAGAAACAGTAAGTTTTTTCACCAAGAAACTAGCAGCAAGTTAATGGAAATAAATTGTGCCAAACCACTAACAAAAAGAAGAAGGAACAAAATTCGCATTGTATCTGGATTGAAGAGGGCTTAAGGGGATAAATGAGAGGCATCTAAAGTGAAATAATGTACGAGACTTTCTGAAATTTCCAATTGGTGCAAGGAATAAATGTCAATCATGTAGAATGCACAGAGAAACTCAACCAGCATTCATACAAGGACAGTAAATATTTTCACCAGGCAATTAGCACAAGTTTATGGAAATAAAATCAAATTGTCAAACCACAAATAACCACAAGAATGCACAAGATCCACTATTATTCTGACTTGAATAGGACTCAAAAGGGATGTACGCGAAGCACAGTGCACAAATAATGTGTGAGGGACTTTGCGAAATTTTCAACAGTTATAATGGGCTAAATATCAGACACAGAGAGCATATAGATAAATCCAACCAAGGTTCAAAGGAAAGACATTTTTTACCAAGCAACTAGCAACAAGTTTTCAGAAATAAAATCAAGTCCCAAACCACAACCAACCACAAAAGGCACAAAATTCACAATGGTTCAGATGGAAGCCCTAGAAGCAGAGGGTTTTCTCAAAATGAATGTGTTATGGATGCTCAAAGGAATAACTGCAGTAAGGGTTCTTCAGTGGTTATGAATGAAAATCTGGCTAAGCTCAAGTAAAGCTCCCTTAGATCTGGTGTTCTAGCTGGAGAGAAAAATTGCAAACAATTGGGGTTAAATACCCTACACCCTGCATGTGCTAATGGAGACGTGTGGTAGACCCCATAAGGCTGATTGATCCAAATCATGATGACCATGAGAAGGACAAGAAGGGCAGAAATTTAAATTTGAGGGAGCAGATCCCAATCGACTACCCATGTGCGCTAAAGCCTACAACTAAGAAAAATCAGAGGGCTAACTACAAGATTGAGAAAAACCAACACTTTAACAATGCTTCTTTATCAGGCACAGTTGAAAACACTAGAGCATCAATTATACTAAGCTTGGACAAAAAACCAATTCTTCATCACACTCAAACTAAAACATGACGAAGGGCCTTCAAAGTGTAGCTTAGGCATGTAAACAGGCTAGGACAAGCCAAGCTTGAGCCCTCTTGGTTTTCAAGCTGGGCTCAGCTGCCCCTAACAGGCCCAAGTGTGCCTTTAGGCCAGGCTTGGACTGGGTTGAGAATTTAATACTAGCCAAATCCCAGTCCTAAGCCTAAAAATTTAATAAATATAATTCGGTTTCTCAATAAAAATAACAAGGCTTGGTCTAGTGGTTAAGTAAGACACGATTCTCACCCCTTGGAGGGGTTCAGATCTCATACTATTTTGGGATTTTTCTTTTAGGCTTCTTAATGCTTGCATTAGGATCGGGCCAGCCCATGTGCCAAGCTCAGGCTTAAAAAATCAGCCTCAGCTGGGCCTTAAAAGGTATTAGGCTTGGCTTGAGCTAGGCTTAGATGTGGGAGGGACTAGGCTTTGGCCAGAAATTTTTGAGTGGGCTAAACTTAGGCTTCGGGCCTACAGGCTAAAATTACATCTCTAGGCTCGGTAAACTTGATCTTAGTAAAACACCAATTAAATACACATTTAAATACAAAAGTCAAACCTCCAAGAAGAACCTCATGAAGGCTTGTGGAAATAGGGGCTTCATCTTGAGTAGAGTTGTCCATTATCAAGAACGCAAAAATCTTCTCCTTGCTTCATCTTCATATAATAATAAGCCAAATATTTAAATCTATCTATCTATCTATCTATCTATCTATCAATCTATATATATATATATATACTGACCATAAAAAGAAGGAATGTTTAATGTTGAAATATTGTGCTAAACCTTTTAGACTAAGAGATGTCTTGCAAAAGGAAGATGGTGAGCCATTGTAGATATGACAAATAAAGGTCTAGAAAAATGCTAAGAAAGCGATTGCTAGAGACCAAAGCAAGTAAAAAAGACTAAGGGGGTGTTGCATTAAAGAACTAACTTTTGAAAAGTCGAAAAAATGATGGGTCACATTTTTTAAGTGCGTTTGATAATGCAAATTTTAAATCACTTAGAATTAAAAACCACTTATTTCATTTAGCAATAGAGATCTAGCTAATCACTTATATCAAAACACGGTCAGTGAATTATGAATTTTTATAACTTTTTTATTCCCTCCTTATCCTTTTTTTATACAATAATGATTTTTATTGTCAAATCCATTTTATATCAAATTTCACTTATTTTAAATTAAAACACTTTATTATTAGTTCCTTAATACAATAAAATCAAATGCCAAAAAAAATATTTATTTTAATTGATTATTGAGATTCACTTCTCGATAATTTCTTTTAAAATAGAACCTTTCATTTTTGTTCATTTTTAATTATTCAATATTACAAAATTAGAATCCTAAATAATCTCTATTTAATTAATTAATAAGAATTACTTTTTCATGTTATTTATTTTTGAATTTTTGTATCATATATCATAATAGCATTTTTTTAATTATTTAATAGGGTAAAATTAAAATTCTAAATAAATACTATTTAATTGATTTATAAGAATTATTTTTTCATTAAAAGGTTCCAAGATTTCTTGTTTTGTATGGTTACAAAGAATAAGAAAGAGATTATAAATTTGTACTATGCATCTGACTTAATAAATATAGAAAAAGAATCCTATTTCTCCTTATGGTATCGGAGCACTTTAGGGTTCTAGGTTCTAGAGCCTGTCCTCTTCTTGTCAATGCTATGCTGGATCCAAACGACCTAGGGTTTGCAATGCGGGATGTAGAAAACTCCATGTTGATGTCATGGTTAATTAATTCTATGGAACCTAACAACAGTTAGGGGCATTTATTCTTATCCATAGCTAGAAAGATTTGGGAGGCTATGACGCCTACCTATTCCAATAAGGGGAATGATGCTTAACTCCATGAATTGAAGGGTTTGTTGTGCAACACAAATCAAGGTAATGACTGTGACTGCCTATTTTGATGTAATGAATAGTATTGAGCAAAAGATGAATATTCATCAAGATTATGATTGGAAGTGTGCAGAAGAAAGTGTAAAATATAAGTAAGTCCAAGAGAAAGAGAGAGTTTGATTTTTTGGTCGGTCTAAATGGGGAACCAGATCAAGCCCGAAGTCAAGTTCTTGGAAAGGATCCAGTTCCTTCCGTGAGGGAGCTATACTCCATAATTAGAGAGGAAAGCAGGTTGCCATTAATGATGAGAAGTCTTAATCTCCAACAAATTATAGGAATCTTCAATACAGAGAATTCAGCTCTAGTTACCACCAAATCAGAGTCTGCTCCTTATGGAGGACAGAAATGCTAGGAGGAAGAATGATGACAAAGACAAATTATGGTGTGACCACTGCAAACAAATCACACCACAAAAGAGAGATGTGTGTTGGAAGTTGCATGGGAAGCTGTAAGGATGGAGCAAAGGGAACAAGTTCTAGCTTAACAATAGCCTGGCTTTTCAAGCAACTGCCAAACCACCAAAAACTCAAGCTGCGGGAAATTCAGGGAATCCGAAATCTCCTCTATTCACCAAGGAGTGGCTAGAGCATTTGTATAGGTTTAAGAGTCAATCACAAATTAGTCCTAATCCTTCCTCATCTTCTCACTTAGCACAAACTGGTAATTTTCTCACTACATTTCATACATCAAAATCAGACCCTTGGATCATTGATTCAGGGGTAACAAATCATATGACAAGTTCGTCAAATTTCTTCTCCTTCTATAACCCATGTTCTGGTCATCAAAAAGTTAAGATTGCTGATGGATCGTTGTCTTCCATCATTGAAAAAAAGGTTCTATTCAAATTTCAGAGAACCTAATTTTGAACTCTGTTTTGCATGTTCCAAAGTTGTCCCATGATCTTCTTTCAAAAAGAAAACTCACTCAAGACCTAAATAGTGTGGCTAATTTTATTCCCCAATTATCGTGAATTCTAGGACCAATGTATGAGGAGAAGGATCGGCAATGCTAGAGAGGTGAACAACCTATATATTCTTGAAGAACCTAAAGCTTTGGGAAGTTTGTCTGAGGTATAACAATCAGTGGTATACTTGTCTTGTGAGGATGAGATTTAATTATAGCACCATAGGTTAGTACATCCAAGCTTTGCTTATCTGAAATTGTTTTTTCCATCATTATTCAAAAAACAAAAACATTTCTGATTTTCAGTGCAAAACATATGAAATATCCAAAGACAATTGTGCTCATTTTCCTTCACAAGTTTATGAACAATCTACTCCATTTGCTCTTGTGCATAGTGATTTATGGGGTCCCTCTCAAGTAAATAGCCTCCTAGGTTCTAGATGGTTTAACACTGGGAAGTATTACCAGTGTTGCTAATTTCAATCCATTACCTATATCTCCTGCTAAGAAAAAAAATGGAAAAAACTTCTAAAGATGTGGGTTAAATAAATGAGAGGGAGAAGGGCCAGATTCAAAATCACAAGGGGGAGAATGTTCCTACACCATCTATGCCTATGCAAATTCAAAATCAAACCTGTGGGAATGAGAGTTAAAAAGAAACAGAGACAAAGTTGCAGTTATTATTCTGGAAAGAACACAAAGATAGAACATCTTCCTTATGTCCAATCCTCTACTCTGAATATGATGAAACCAACTAATTCAGGTAAGTCCAAATCTGATTCTCTTGTTCAAGAATCTTCATCTGATCTTGATGTGCCAACAGCCCTTCGAAAAGGTGTTAGATCCTACTCTCATCAACCTACCTCCAATTTTGTCTCCTATCATCAACTTAATTCATCTTTCAAAACCTTCACTACTAATATTTCTTGTGTGTGTACTCCTAAAACTATACAGGAACCTCTAGAAAACCAAGGTGGAGAGATCCAGTCCTAAAGGAAATGAAACCCCTACATGGGAGCTTGTAAAACTACCACAAGGAAAGCAAACAATAGGTTATGAATGAGTGTTCAAAGCTGATGGATCATTGATAGATACAAGGCCAAACTCATTGCAAAGAGATTCACTTAGACTTATGACACGGACTATCAAGAGACATTTGCACCAATCCCTAAAACAAACATAGTAAGAGTTCTCTTGTCACTTGCTGCCGATTTAAATTGGTCATTACACTAATTAGATGTAAAGAATGCATTTCTCCATCGTGATCTCGATGAGGAAGTATTCATGCAACTACCTTCAGATTTTGAAGAAACTCTCTGAAAGGAGGTGATCTTTAAACTAAGAAAATCTCTCTATGGTTTGATTATCTCTAAGGACCTGGTTTGAAAAATTCATGTTGACAGTTCATGTATTGGGAGATGTGCAAAATCAAGGTGATCATACAATGTTCTACAAGCATGGAGATGGATGTAAAGTTATTGTCCTCATTGTTTATGTGGGTTACATCATCTTGACCGGTAATCTGATGTTGAAATGGAAAATCTAGAAAGACAATTTGCAAAGGAATTTGAAATTAAAAATTTGGATGACCTTTGATGCGTGGAATCAAAGTGGCAAGATCAAAGAGAGGAATTTTTCTACCACAAGCAATAGAAGTACATTTTGGACCTACTTAAGGAAACTAGTATGCTAAGATGCAAACTAGGAGATCTTCCAATGGATGCTAATCACAAACTCAGAACATTATCAGGAGGAACTTTCATGGAAAGGAAAAGCTAATGGAGGCTGATTGTTAAGCTAATTTACTTGTCCCAAATGAAGATCATTTGAATGTTATGATGAAGATCTTAAGATGGTATGTAAAACAGACTCCTAGGAAGAGACTTTTATTCTCTAAAAACAACCATTTGGGAATAGAAGCCTAGACTGAAGTGAACTAGGCAGGTTCAATAAGTGGGGTGCCAGACTTTCATTTGCAACAATTTGGTAATTTGGAGAAGCAAAAAGCAAGACTCAAATCAAACCGAAGGAACCCTTAACTAAATCATAAAACTATCTATTTACAGAAATAGGAAATTAACATAATAGGAAAATAATTCTCCTATTCTATTTACAGCTCAACACTCCCCCTCAAGCTGAGAAATAGATGTCTTCCATTCCCAACTTGAATACAAGATCGTGAAACATTGAACTGTTCAACCCTTTTGTTAGGATATCAACTAATTGATGTTCTGATGGAACATAGGACATACACACTACTCCTTCCTCCAATTTTTCTTTGATGAAATGCCTATCAATCTCAATATGTTTTGTCTTATCGTGTTGTATAGGGTTATGAGCAATATTGATAGCTGACTTGTTGTCACAATAGAGCTTCATAGGACCATCCCACTTGATTCTCAAATCATCTAGAATAATCTTCAGTCAAAGTAGATTACGCAACCATTGAGCAATGACCTTAAACTCTGATTCTGTAGACGACCTTGCTACCACATTCTGTTTTTTACTTCTCCATGTTACTAGATTACCTCCAAGAAAAGTATAATACCTTGTAGTTGATCTTCGATCCACTAGGGAACCTGCATATTCAGCGTCGGTGTATGCTTCTAGAGCAAGAGTATTGTTCTTCTTGAACAAAATTCCTTTCCCGGGGTTGCCTTTCAAGTAATGTAGCACCTTGTAAGCAGCTTGAAGATGAGGTTCTCTTGAATCATGCATGAATTGACTGATCACGCTCACCAAGTAGACGATGTTTGGCCGAGTGTGAGCAAGGTATATGGGCCTACCAACCAGCCTCTAGTACATTCTTTTATCAACCACTGGTTCTTCTTTAACTTCTCCCAACTTGTAGTTTGGATCCATTGGGGTAGAGATTGGTTTACACCCAATCTTCCCTGTTTCTGCCAATAAATCAGTCACATACTTTTGTTGAGAAATGAAGATCCCTTGTGTGGAATATGCCACCTCAATACTGAGGAAGTACTTCAGTTTCCCTAGTTCCTTTATCTCAAACTCTGTTGCTAATCTTTGCTTCACTTCATTCCAATAAAAAAAAAAAAAAAAATCTTTGCTTCACTTCATGCTTTTCTCTCTCATCATTTTTAGTCACTATGATGTCGTCAACATAGACTAGAAGAACAATTACTCCCCTTGCAGTTGAGTGCTTAATGAAGAGAGTGTGGTCACCTTGGCTTTGTTTGTACCCAGACTCTTTCATGACTTTTGCAAATCTCCCAAACCAAGCCCTAGGAGATTGTTTTAGCCCATAAAGGGCCTTTTTTAGCTTGCACACCTTGTTTCTTGTGTTTCCCTCAAATCCCGATGGGATGTTCATGTAAATCTCTTCATCTAAATCACCATGAAGAAATGCATTCTTAACATCATACTGTAGGAGTTGCCAATTGTAGTGGGCAGCCAGTGACAACAAGATTCTTACAGAATTCATTTTTGCAACTAGAGCAAAAGTCTCCTGATAATCAACTCCATAAGTTTGAGTGTACCATTTGACTACCAATCTTGCTTTATGTCTCTCAAGAGATCCATCAGCCTTATATTTTAGTATGAAAATCCACTTGCAATCAACAATGTTTTTCCCTTTCGGTCTTTCAACAATCTCCCACGTTTTATTCTTTTCTAATGCAATCATCTCCTCTCTCATAGCATCCTTCCATTCCCTTTTTGTCAATGCCTTAGAAACAGTGTTAGGGATGATAGTGGTGTTTAGACTCACAATAAAATTCTTGTGGGCTGGTGATAGGTGTTTAAGAGACACATAGTGTGATAGTGGATAGAGTGGTCGGTTAGTGCATTCTCTGGTTTCTTTTCTGATAGCAATGGAAAGGTTTAGGTCTAGGTTGTCTGTTGAGTCAGTGGAAGTTTCACCAGGTTGTGTATGTAAAGGTGGGTCTGATCTTACCGTGATTTCATTCCCAGGGTCTGAGTTAGGTTCTTGGACCTGCTTTTGTTCTGGAATGACCTTTTCCCTTAAATACACCTTAGGAAACTGTGGAAAATTGTGAGTGACACTAGCTGGAACAGGGGATGACATGGGTTCAATGGTAAAATTAGGTGACTCAAGTGTAATTGACTCGGATGACTCAGGTTCTTCATCACCATGGGTTGAGACATGAGGAAGATCAAGAGGTTCAAAGGACTCACAAACACTATCTTCCATCATTGAAATCTCCCCCTGAAGAGAGGACTTGGGGAAAAAATGTCTATTTTTTGTGAAGGTGACATTTGCAGAGATATAAAATTTTCTGATTGAGGGATTGTAACACTTGTATCCTTTTTGAGTGGATGAGTAACCAAGGAAGACATATTTTATGGCTCAGGGGTCTAGCTTGTCTCTATGTTGGCTGTGGACATGAACAAATGCAGTGCACCCAAATACCCTAAAAGTGAGCCCATTTGAGGTTCTGAAGTGTAGATAGAAACTCTTAAGTATCTCTACGGGGCTTTTGTTGTCTAACACTTGTGAGGGAATTCTATTTATCATGTTTGTGGCAGTAAGAACAACTTCCCCCCAATAGGACTTAGGAACATTCCCTTGAAAGAGTAAGGCTTGGGTTGTATTGAGTAAAAGCCCAATTTTCCTCTTGGCTACCCCATTTTGTTGGGATATGTTAACACATGATGAGTCATGGAGAATGCCCTGTGATTGAAAATAGGGTGACAAAATCTGGTTGAAGTAATCTCTAGCATTGTCTGTCCTAAAGCTTTTTATTTTAACCCCAAATTGGTTTTGAACCATTGAGTGGAAATTAGGTATAACAATGCTAACATCAGATTTTTGTTTAAGAAGAAAGATCCATGTAACCCGAGTGTAGTCATCAATTAAGGATACAAACCAACGAGCCCCAAAAACATTAGGTATAGTCGAAGGACCCCATATGTCACTATGAATCAAATGAAAAGGATGAGAACTTCTTTTATTGCTAATAGGAAAAATACACAAGTATGTTTTGCCAATTCACAAATTTCGCAATAAAACTCAGAAATATTTAATCCTTGGAACAAATGAGGAAACATGACCTTTAAAACCCTAAAAGATGGATGACCTAGACGTAGGTGATACAACCAAATGGTATCTTTATTTGAGGAACTGAGAAAAGACAACGACAAATTATTACTAGTTTTCTGAGATGATTCAAGGTGGTAAAAACCGCTCCTTTCCTTAGCAAGTCCAATTCTCCTCCTTGAGCCTTGTTCCTGAAAAACACAATAAGAAGGGAAAAAAATAGCATAACATTTAAGATCATGGTTAAGCTTTTGAATGGAAACAAGGTTGGTCGACAATTTTGGTACATGGAGGACATTTTTAAGAATAAGGGTAGGTGTGATGTATATGTCTCCAAAACCTGCAACGGTAGCTAAAGAGCCATTGGCCACTACAATTTTCTTGTTACTTAGGCTTGGGGTATAGGTATGGAAAAGTTGAGATTTGGAGGTCATATGGTCTGTGGCACCGGAGTCTATTATCCAAGAGTCATCATAAACCTTGTGTGAGGCATTTATGCAAAAAGAGAGTGAAGGTGTACCTGAAAGAGCCAAAGAATAAGTTCCACTAGGTTTGTCAAAGGATCCCAACAAGCTTCTCAGCTTCTCCATTTCTTCACTATTGAACAAGTTCTAGTAGGTTTGTAAAGAACACGTGAATAAAAAAAAATCCAACTATGAAGGCCAGAAAAATGGCGATGAAGGTCAGAATGATGCCCAGGTCTTAAAAACCTACAACTTAGATACCATGACACAAAATATGGGATGAAAAATAATAAGTTCTATCTATTAGATTGACTATACACATAGTTTATATAGGAGATTACAAGAGAAGAAATAGGAAACAAGAGACATAATAGGAAACTAACTTATTCCTAAATCATTAAACTATTTATTTACAGAAATAGAAAACTAATAAAACTATCTATTTACAGAAATAGGAAACTAACATAATAGGAAAATAATTCTCCTATTCTATTTACAGCTCAACAAGGCCAGATACACTTGAAACAACATCTATTGATGCTCTAGGAATCTGAACCAATGCTTCACCTAAATACCTATTTTGCAATGGAAAATATGTCAATTTGGCCATAGTTTCTTGCTAAACTACAATTCCCCAGATATGTCCTCACGACATCAAGCTTTTTGTTTCGGGTGGTTTTGGGCTAGGAAATCCAACCCTTTGAATTTGACCTTGCCTTTGATACTTTTGGGCCAAAAGAGACTTCAAATATTGGCTTTAACCTGCCAAAATTTTGATCAAAAGCAAAAACCTCCAATAACTAAAACCAATAAAACCATTTCACTTAATTGAAATAATAGTTTTAATATTTCGTGACAATATAGGAATAACAGTAATCAAATTTTTATTTGTTCACTTTCTTCTTTCCCCGTTTCTTGAAAACCAATAGAGCCAATCCCCTAAGAGAGATTTGGAGCTTATAGCATCCCATAGTGTTCAACACAAATTACATTAACAATGATCATATTAGAGTTGCAGCCAGCAATATAGTAGGCAGTCTCTTATTTGGTTTCCAATGGGCTTTAGATCATCGCTCACTTGCCTAATGCATGCATACAGATGTATTAAATCCAGCCGTTAACTGGTTTTATGCAATCCCTCTTTGATCTAATGGCAATCAGCAGTCAAAAGGGGCATGGATGCAGATGACAACCTATTAATGTCCTGAAACAACTTTGATGAATTGCACCTCTATAACCAAAGTTTTTAGCCTTTCAAAAACCAAGAAGTGCATTCTAGGGTCAAATTCTAAAACTAAAGCACAAAGACCTATTATGCTTAAACTCCAGCTGGCAAGTACTCATCTGCAAATGAGTATTCCTCCTTCCACCCCATTCTCTAGGTTAATGAATTGCATGAACCCAACTGACTGACTGACTGAAGGGGGGGAGGGGGCGGGCAGGGGGAGAGAGAAAGAGAGGGAGGCTCAATTGAGTTAGCAACTAAATGATCCAGCATCTCTATACTGATATTTCATTTAGTAGAATAGAATAGGGTTTGGGCTACTGAACAAACTCCCCAGACCAAAATTGAAAGAAAAGAAAAGGAGTTAAGCTTAGCAGAACTCAAGCTCCTGCACCAGCCAGCATTTGATTCTAATTTCCTCCCAACAGGTGGGTCCCACGTGGAAACATGTAAACAAAATTTAATCTCAAACTCTCTTCCTGCCTTGAATGTTAACCACTTATTATAAGGGACCGAATTTGATTTTCAGGGAGAATCAGCAGACGGTTCTCTGAACTGCAGAGTAGCAGAATTTACCTCTTGACTGTCATGGCAAACCAACAATAATCAATTCTTAAGAGTCCATCATTCTTTTGGTTCAACTCTTGCTTCCCAGTTAGCAATCACCAAATTCCTAAACTTTCCCGGTTTATAGTATCAAAGGCCAATATTTTTCCTGATCAATATAAGAAAATTGTGTTCAAGGGCCCAAAGTTGGTCCCCATTAAGAAGGAACAAGATTCAGTGGATAGCCAATCATTCATCAGACAGCAAAGAAACCAATATGTCCACCCTAGACAAGAAAATGCATAGTATCAGTCCATAAGACCCTTATCAATGGAGTGTTCCCTCGCTTTGAAAGGGGCATCACACAACTCTATTCTAGGACTTAAACTTCTAAGCAGATGATAAAAGTCCATGACCACAAAAAAATGGTCCCACCAACTGAACCCAGATACAGGGGAATGACACTTTCCTCAATTCAAAACCAATCTAGTCGGGGAAGATCCCTGAAAACCCTTGACATACCCACCAAGCCTTTCATGGCAAGAAAAGCAAGGCCCCCTTGAAGCTTTGATCAATCTACATGTGTATAGTAAATATCACCCAATGCTTAATATAAAACTAAATTCCATTCTTCTTTGGCGCAAATATGCAAATATTGTTTATGATTTCCAACGTTTATTATCAAATCCAATCTCAACCTTCAAAATCCATAGTCATTTTCTATACGCCATCCCTGTTTAATTACAATTTCTAAAGCAAATAATCCAATTAAAATCCAAAAACGCAAAATTTAACAAAAACAAAAGCAAACAATATCCCAAATTCTCCAATCAATCCCAAAAGAAACACCTTCATTTCAATAAATCAATCTTGAAAACCAAAAGGAAAAAGATAACAGATTGCAAAAAAATAAAAAATAAAAAAATAAAATTGGGGATCAAAAAGGAGTACCGAAATCGGTGAAATCAGATGCGAAACCCTAGTTACTGTTCTTCGCTGACCTGAGAGAGAGGAGAGAGTGTTTGTGGGGTTTGTGCGAGTTCGAGAGAAAACTTGTTGAAGAAGACGCACACGTGTGGAGGTTGTGTTCTCCCCAAAATGACCTTCAAATGTTCCTTTGTTATCATTTATGCCACTTTCTACCTTTTCATTCCCGACTAATCATCGAAAACAAAAATATTAGGGAACGCACTCAACACATAGATTATAAGGTTAATAATAGGTTAGAGGAAGAGAAAAACCTGACTCCTCTCGGACAAAAATACCCCTTGCAACTCATTTTTCCCTCCCTTGTTCTTTCTTCCCCTTTCTCATTCCTTTTTCATTGTCCTGATAATTCTGGTTTCCTCCGCTTCATCACGTTTCTTCAATTTTTACACTGATTCTCTTCAAATTTCCTCTGCTTAAAATGTTCAAGTTATGGTTGGATGAGGGAATTTTGCAATTTTAAGGGAATTTTGTTCCTTTTAATCAGTCATCCTAACTAAAAATGGTATTTTGTTCTTCTTCTCCACAAACTGTTGAGCTTCAGGCCAAGACTGGTAGTAAACAACACTAGGAGCTTTCTCGCTGCTGAAGCCGTTGCCCACAAATCATTTCAAAATAGGATCATTATCAAAGCCAAAAAAAGATGAAAATGCGGAGATAGAGTAATGATAGAGACGTGAACCGGGCTTGGTGGCGGGTTCAGGGGTGGAGGAGGGATCGTCAGGGGAGTGGAGGTGGGCGGTTTTGGATTGGAAGCAATCCATCAACAGCAGCGGCTCCACATGGACAAGGGCAAGGACTAGACTAGAGCGGCCTTGAAGGAAAGAAGCAGCGAAATGGGGAGACGAGTATCTAGTGTTTGGGGCGAAAAATCAAGCGAATGGTTGCAGCAGAGAAAGAAGAGTGAGTGGAAAAAAGAAAGAAAGTGAAAAGAGAACAGACAACGAGAGAGAGAAGAGATAGGGAGTTAGAAATGGGCAGACAGAGTAAGGGGTGGGTTGGAGGGAAAATGCACCAAAGGGTATTTTTGTCTCGAAGGGATCATTTTTGAGGCTATTAAGTAAGGGAGGTCAGATTTGCAATTTTAAGGAAATTTCATCCCTTTCAATCGTTGTCCCTTGCCACTATTAGTTGCTCACGTGCCACTCCATATCGGACACTTCCTCAAGTTAGAATCCTCTCAGGATCCATGACTCTTCCTTGATCTATCATTTTCTCTTTCTAAAACTCTCCCTCCTCCACCGATTTCGGTTGATTATCGCAGTTGAATTTCCAAGCTGGTGAGTTGTTGAATTGATTTAGGCTTCAGTATATGAATTATAGCTTCTATGGCGTCCCCAATAATTCCAATTTTGGTTAATTTTCTCAATATTGGAGCCTCTTTCATTTGTCGATTTTGAATCACTTGCGTGTGTTTGGTTGTGGAGAAAGTGTAGGAAAATAATATAAAGTCAAATTAATATAGAGTGTCCTGCCTTTTATTAGGTAGTGGTCCTCATGGAATAGCTAGGTGAGGGTTTGATCAATATATTTTGCACAGAGTGTCTCATTATGGATGAAATTTAACAGTGTGGGTTTTGGGTTGAAATACTAGGTATTTATCTCCAATTAATACAAATTTATTACTTATTTGATTTCAAGTTGAAATGCTGTTCGTCACTTTCTTGAACAATGATTTGGAACAATGCAGAAAAACTGCTTTTCTTCACATCTGTGAGTAGTGATTAGAGCAAGACAAACAGCTTCTCTCTTGCCGCTGCTGTCATTGCCCCTAATTATATTTCTCTTTCTTCTTCCTTTCTTTAAATTTGTGTTTGGATTTGGATTTTATAGCCTGAAACTTTCTCATTTGTGGGTACACCAATTTCTGTCTTATCTCCATGTTTTCTTTCAATTTATTTGCTTTTGATCAATTAGTTTGATCTTTTGACTTGAATTTGATTGATTTTATTTGGGTTTCTTTCGAATGGGAGCTTTGACTGTTCTGAATTTTGTTTCTTAATGTGAGTTTTGTCTGGGTTTTGGACTGTGCATGCAAGTTGTTTGATGAGACATTCAAATTGTACCAAATCGGTTTGATGAAAAACCCACCAAATTGTTGCTGGAAAACTGTTTTGTGGAGTCGTGTATCCTTCCATTTCATTTTTTCATCCAAACAGGTGAATCTCTCATCCTTGGATTCTAAATCTAAATCTGTGTTTGTGGACAATGACCTTGCAATCAGAAATAAGCAAATGTGCATGTAAACTTGCCCCTTCATTCATCTACCTATTTGTTAGGTTGTGAAACCCGAGTAGGAGATCATTTCTGGAACCATTGATGAGTTGGGAAGTGGGTTGAGCTGTAGTTCCCTGTTTGTGGGTTTGACCTTTCTATCTCTGTTCCTGCATTATTGCTGTAGTGTAACACTAACCTTAAAGATCTCATGGAGATAATCACCAACAAATAATTTTCAGTAGTGCTTCGTCTCCCTAAAATTTCTAAAGAATTCACTTTCACCATTTGTTCAGGTGCTGAATCAATTTATTACATGCTCATACATCAAGCTTAGACAATGATTGTAGAGGATCTTGGAATTGAAGCCAAGGAAGCGGCAGTTCGTGAGGTTGCCAAACTTTTGCCACTACCTGAACTTTTGCAGTCAATTTCATCAATTAAGGCTGATTACATTACACGCCAACAGGTGATTTTTCTTTGTCCAATTTAATTGTCAAAATTTCTATTTTAAATTGAGTTAATTTCAATCACATATGTAGGTGAGTGTGTGTGTGTGTGCATGCGCCTATCTACACACATGCAAAATTTTGAAATTATGGAGGTGTTGCTTTAAGACTATACTAATTAAACAAGATAAATTTTTGGTTTTGGGTGACTGGAATGAACAATCATCTTGGTAATCTCTAGATACATGGAAATTGAAGTGTGAGATCAGGTTGGATGAGTTGCTAGCTTGTTTTATTTATGAAAGTTGAGTTAATGTGCTAGGAATAAGATCTCTCAGGTTTTGCTTTCTTGGGATTACTTTTACTCTGTTTCTGAAGTGAAAGATTTTAAGATGGTCCCCAACAAGGAGGAGTCCAATTAGGCTTGTAAGAGGATTTAAAACTAATGTGGAACTCAACCATTCTCGGCATCCGATCAATAGGGTTCTCCATCAATTGACATGTAGAATCTTTATTGACAATTGATTGAGAAAGAAAAGCCTTAGAGCTAAATTTATGAAGGGGCTCAATCTATCAATTCTCAAACATACTCCTAGCATGTGTGGAGATCCAATTCCCCATGCAATGAGTTAGGGCATTTAAAAGATTGGTGGGGAACTAAAAACCATCCATGTCCTATGTTCTCTAGGTCATTTGGCATAGCCAAAAATGTGTGCTGACTGATCCTGATGGTCTTCAATGATGCGTTCAAGGATCGAGTTCAGAGCATGCTGGATCACATTGGACAGCTGAGGGAACTCTGACTAACCTAACTAGATTTTTTAATGGATCATAAAAATGCTAAATTCCTAACATTTCTTATATTAAATTTATGTAAAACCTTCATGTTGCCTTCTGAATGTTGCTATATTTTTTTAATGTCAGGCAAATGATGCACAACTTAGTACGATGGTTGCAGAGCAGGTATACAGAAACTTATATTCTAAGCTTCAGGGAAATTATTATGTTGTATTAATTTTATGTGGATGCTGTTATGTCTCTTATGTTCTTCACTTTTTTCTGATGAGTCTACGGTGCTGAAGAATCCTGGGCACCTTAATTGTATTACCATATCGATGTGTTCTAATGAAATGTTACTCTTGAATTCAGGTTGAACAGGCACAGGCTGGGTTGGAATCAATTTCCTCATCTCAAAAGACAATAAACCAGCTTCGTGAGAACTTTCTCTCTATTGAGAGGTATGTTCTGCTTATGATTTGCCTAGAGGATTCTTGTTGTTTTCTATGTATACAGTTATTAGGCTTTTTGACTCAGTGTTAAAGCATTCAACTTTAAGGACTAATGTGTTTACTTGCTTTTGCCTCAGGCTATGTCAAGAGTGCCAAAACTTAATTGAAAATCATGACCAAATAAAGCTCCTTAGCAATGTGAGGAATAACTTAAATACCACACTGAAGGTGAATGCAATGTCTGAGCTTTGTTTTCATCAACTTTTTCTTTATCATGATATGTTTCTGGCTTACGCACACACAAACATACATAAGTTCTTGCCTCTATATATATGCACATTTTATTGTTCAGCTGCAGCTTGCAGTCCACTAAATAATATGTCCTCTTTTTTCTTTCTCTTTGTCTGTGTGTCATTTATTTTCCCCCTTTTTCTTTTCTACCTATCCAAGGTAACAGAACAAATGCGGCATCCTAAAATGCTGCCAGAAGCTATAAGCCCAATGACCATTAATGTGGGGCAGAAGAGCTTGGTTGGACTTGATTCAGCCTATTCCTGTAGAGGAATGGGAGTACTGTTTTCTGTTGTTTAACTTTGATGGTTATTTAAGTGAAACAGGCTTCTATCACCACTTTTTATAGCCCTGAAACTTATCACTTTTTGACCTCGCTATCTTCTATTAATGCTGCATAGTGACTATCTAGTTATCTTCTTAATCTTTTACAGGACGTGGAAGGCATGATGTCAATTTCTGTTGAAGCATCCGAGGCTCGGGATTCTTTGAGTGATGATAAAGAACTCATCAACACGTATGAGGTATACATAATTTTAGTCATCTTAGTCAGTTTTTAGTTGAATGAATCACAGTGCATCATAGTTTGATTTTTCTTGTTTCATGCTTAATTGTTATAGAGGTTGACAGCTCTGGATGGAAAACGGAGGTTTGCTTTAGCAGCTGCAGCATCTCACAAGGAAGAAGTTGGCAGACTGAGGTCTGTATCCTCTACTCAAGTTCACTGTGTCATTGATCATTCTAAGAGTAAATTTAGTGTAGCCAGAAATCCTGTTGTTGTGCTTTTATTTGATCTAATAAATCAATAGGATCAGGAATAAACTTGTATTTTCGGTTCATGTATCTGTGTAATAACAATAACCAACTTGTAGCACCTGGATTGGAATTTGATTGTACAGCTGGGTCAGCGTGGCTCATCCTTGCTGTGGTGTTAACCAAGTTACTTACCATAATGAAGTTTTTAACAGTTAGAACTCCCAATTGTCATTTGAATGAGGTATTAAGGGTTATTTGATTAAAAGGGTCATTGAAAACCCAATTTTGGATTTAGCCCTCTATCCTTTTTTGGCCTCATTTCGACAAAAAGGCCCTTATTCTATTCTTGTAAAAATAACCCTTTCTTTTAAAACCTACATGTAAATACTTGAAATGGTAAAGGATATTTATGTTAAAAATGATTACTCTTCAAGCAAAAACATGGGAAGAGTTAAATTCACAGATATGAGGATTATTTCACCCTTTTTAACCAATTAATTCAAGTATTAATTACTTATTCAGTTGATACATAATTTTGATTCTGCTTCTGTTGTAATGGAACTGAGTGGTGAGAATATTGATTTTGGCAAATTACTGTTTATCAGTCCTTGATAGTGTTGAAAAATGGTAAACAGGTTTGGATGTAATGATGAATACACAACACAAAGGATAGTTGATGTCTGTGTGCTTTGTTCTTATGATTTGAGATTGAAATGCTGAATATACACAGGGAATATTTTGAAGATGTAGATCGAACCTGGGAGACATTTGAGAAGACGTTATGGGGTCATATTTCAAACTTCTATAAACTTTCTAAAGAAAGGTATGTTTATTTTTATTTCTTGGAGTGTAGGGGTTTCCATCATCGAAGACATATATAAAAACATTTTTTGGATTACCTGGGACTAAATTGAGTACAACTATGGTGATCCTTCAATTTAAACAATGTACCTCTATCAACATGAAATGACATGAGTGTAGGTATGTGATGCTTGTTAGACACTCCTATTATACTTCGGTTGTGGCTATGTGATTTTTTCATTGATATGCTTTTATTTGCATTAGAGAAAAAGGAGAGTTAGCTAAAAAGTGATTTTTTATAAGAATATTTAGGAATAAGAGGAAAAAGAGGATTAGAGGGAAAATACGAGAGCTTTTAAAAAGGAATATCTTCACCTCCAATTTATTTTTGATTGACTTTTCTTGTATTATGTTGTATTCCAGTAGTTGTGCCCTTTTTTGGATCCTTTTTAACTGAGTCCTCGTATCCTAAAATTTGATTTGTGATGGATTAGACACTTAAGACATACACCCACATCCGACACTCATACCCATACCCATGCAACATTGGAGTATTGTAAAACTTCGATAAATAAATGTTCGATAAATTAATAACCTTGCTTAAATAATAAAATATTTTGATCTTAACTCGAGCTAATATACTAAATTAATAATCTCATTAAATGCATAAGATAATTTTTTTTTTTTGTTTTTTATGCAAATCCTTAAAGGCTCAAGGAAATATAAATTAATAATTGTTGAATTATATAAAAAAATACTAGGCAAAAATTCACAATATAATATTGAGTAACTTTTTAGAACTTCTATTTTTCTCAATTTATGACTTTCTTGGAATGATTGGTTAATTGAAACCTCTTTATCCTCAAGGGCATTAAATTTCTTATATCTTCCTTTTTTTTTTTTTTTTTTGATAAGTAAATTTCTTCTATCTTCTACAATTAATAGGCATCTCTCTCTCTTTTTTTTTTAAAGCCTCTTAGGCTTCCATTTATTATCTTTTAATCACATTCATTATTTTTGGATTTATAAGCAATGTATTTTTTTTATTTTTTTATTTTGATAAGTAAGCCATGTATTAACATGATGCTCTCTAAATTAATAAAAATATTCATTCATCGATAAATTAATAAATTATTCACTTATTGATAAATCAACCTTGCTAAGACAATAGTTTCT
The DNA here is from genome assembly GCF_030704535.1 of Vitis vinifera. Classification (NCBI taxonomy): domain Eukaryota; kingdom Viridiplantae; phylum Streptophyta; class Magnoliopsida; order Vitales; family Vitaceae; genus Vitis; species Vitis vinifera. The sequence goes on along the minus strand of NC_081807.1, from coordinate 9,926,938 downwards.
CTAGGTCATAAGTATTATTTTATAGGGGCTTTACTATAATTCTTGTTTGTTAGTTTGAGATGGTGTAAAATTTTGGCCGAAATGGTGTGAGATTTTGGCTTAGCCCCTTTGTTGAAGCATTTGTATTATAAATTTCTAAGTATAACACATGTATATTTTTTATTTTTTATTTTTTTGCTATTATTATAAATTTCTACACATGTATATTTTTTCTTTTTTCTTTTTTTGCAGTCCACAAACTCTGGTTCGTGCTTTGAGGTATGTTGCTGACGCACATTTTTGCCTATTTTTACTAATTGATAGCAATGAATTTGTTGCTTTTGATTTAAGGGGGTAAAAACGATTTTAGCCTCCTGCCACCCATATCTCAAAAGGGGGTATAGTTGATTTAGATATTTATTCCTAGAGTTTTTATTAAACAAGTTTTTTAGTCATGCATGTTTGAGGTATAGTTCTTGTTTGGTTTGTTCAATCAAAATAAGATACTGGTGATGGATATTTAGTGATGTGCTATTTCCCTTGGAAGGTTGTTGTTGTTTCGTTTATTTTTCTTGTTTTACTAGTTTTTTCAGTTAGTGATGGTGCAAAAATGGATTTTTGGAAGATATTTGGTGGGGTTGATCAACCTCTTTGTGCTCAATTTCCCAATCTTTTCAGGTTCGAGAACTAGAGACTTTCATGTTTCTTCAATTTTAGAGCCCTTCTCTTACTGAGGAGCTAGGACTTATTTTCTCCTCTTTGACCCATGTATACTTATCAGCTTCATCCTCAAATGTGATGGGTTGGTCTTTCACCTCCTTTGGCTTGCTTTTTGTTAATTCCTTCTTCTTTGCTCTCTCTAAAATTGCACCACCTGAATCTTTCCTTTCCATGTGGTTTGATTTGGAACTCTAATGCCCCACCTAGAGTGATGGGTTTTGCATGGAAAGTGGCAAATAAGAAGGTCAAAACCAATTAGTCATAGGTGAGAAGGCCTTATAAAGGTCATAGCCGAGATCATATTATGTAGTCGAATGGTGGTGAGTCAATTGATGAGCTCTTCCTTCGTTGCCTTATTGCTTTGGGATTTTGTCAGAAGTTGTCAAGATTTACTGGGATAGTCTATATTCACCCTAAAAGTATCAACAGATATGATGATTGTCTCATTTAGCAGCAGTGGGGGTTTTCCTACTTGGTTGATTTTTTTGGTGGGTTGTTTGTTGCACCTTGACATGGACAATTTGGAGGGAGATGAACGCTAGAATATTTTAAGGAAATATAAAGATCCAAAGAGGCTCTTTGGGACTTGATTTATTTTTTTCTCTATGGGTTTGTGTCTGAAGTGTTTTGGAAGTCCATTGAGGGGTAAAAAACTCAACAGTCGCTTCATTTCCTGTAGGATTAGTGAAGCTAACTTTGATGAGTGTTCTTTGGGAAATACAAGTCGACCAGGATTTAGAGGTGTATGGGGAGATTATAACAATAGAGTGTCGAGAGTTTCTTTCAGACTTGCAAGAGAGGATTTGACCATCGAGTTAGAGATTCTGGCTTTGTTGGAAGGTTTACATTGACTGGTGTATTGAGAGCTTTGGACCTTATTCTATTTGATGTGCAGTGGTGCTTCTTAATTTGATTAAGGAAGCTATTGCTAGTTAGCATGGGAAGTTTGTGGAAAAGGTAAAGGGACAAGTATGGAGAGTGACTCCCTTATTTCTGTTTTCATGATTTTGGAAGGGGCAGAGCAGAAGGGTCATCAAGGGTAAAGAAAGAATAATATTTCAAATCTGAAAGATAGATCTATCTATATCCTTATTTATTTAAACCTTGTTGTTGTTGGGAGATGGGAATGTTTCTTTCTGAACTTTATTTGATAGACTTTTTTGTTCTAGGGTGGTCTGATCTCACTTTCTGTAGTTTTGTTTCTGCTTCATAACAGGTATTTCACTTTTTCCATTTTTATTAGATCATTTTCCTTTTGCAGGCTCCCCATGCACTGCAGTTCACCCCTTGGACTCCTCTCTTATATACCCTCCAGGAACTAGTGTTTACCCATTGGTGACTTCCATTTTTATGAATATGACATGCACTCTCTCTAACAAACTAGTAAATGAGAACCGAAAGTCTACATGATAGAAAAGCTTTTAGGAAAATATCCTTCAATACAAGTAAACGAGAAACAAAAGTCCGCATAATAGAAAAGCTTTTTGTAAAATGTCCATGAGTAAACGTAAAAGAGAAGCAACAGTATGCATAACTGAAAAGTGTTTAGCTTCCCACTATAAGGAAACAAATCACCAACGATTGAGGGGGTATGAAGGTCTTGAAGTCAACAAGAGAAGAGGTGCCTCTTCTCTATTCCAAACTCTTCTAGCAAGAGAAGAGTTTGGAATAGAGAAGCTTTTGGTAAGATTGAAGTCCAAAAGGCTTTGGCTTTGAACTAAGTGGCCTTTTGGGATATAAAGGAGAGGTGAAATGTCCTGTCTGTAGAGGAGGAGGAGGAAAGAAAGGATGCAAGGGAGGACTTAAAAAAATGGGTCCTTTTAGAAGAAATTTCTTGGAGGTAGAAATCTGGGGAGTGTGGTTGAAGGAGGGGGATAGAAATGTTAGATTTCTCCACAAGATGGTTGACACTTATAAAAGGAGGAATTTGTTGGCCAAAATTAAGATTAATGGAACTTGGTTTGCAAAGGAGAATGAAATCAAGGAAGGAGTGGTTAGTGCCTTTTTAAAGCCTTCTCACAGATTCAGAGGAGTAGAGGCCCAGTTTAAACAGGTTGTCGTTTGAAGAGTTAGAGGCTCAGGAGGCTACATGGTTGGAGGAGCCTCTTTCAATGGAGAGGTTTTTGATGCCCTTTTGGGTTTTATTAGGGATAAAAACACTAGGCCCAGATGGGTTTTCTATGGCCTTTTGGTGGTTTTCTTGGGAGTTTGTGAAAGATGAGGTGATGTGTTTCTTCAAGGAGTTTCATAACCATGGTCTTTTGTTAAGAGCTTGAATGCAACTTTTCTAGTTTTAATTCCAAAGAAAGGGGGTGTTGAAGATCTGGAGGGATTTTAAGCTGCTTACCTTGGTAAGAGGGCTATATAAGTGGTTGGCTAAGGTACTAGCCAATAGGTTAAAAGTGGTGGTAGCAAAGGTGATTTCCAAGTCCAAAAATGCCTTTGTTGAGGAAAGACAAATTTTGGATGCAATTCTTATTGCTAATGAAGCCATTGATTCTATTTTGAAAAACAAGGATTGTGTGATTCTTTGCAAACGTGATATAAAGAAGGCTTATGATTATGTTGATTGGTCCTTTTTGCTTTCGGTTATGGAAAACTGGGGTTTTGGACAAAAATGGATTGAGTGGATGAAGTGGTGCATATCCAATGCTGGGTTCTCGGTTTTGGTCAATGGCACCCCTTCAGGCTTCTGCCAAAGCTCTAGAGGACTGAGGTAGGGGATCCCTTTTCGCCCTATTTATTTGTGATTGCAATGGAGGCACTTAGTTGTCTCTTTAAGAAAGTAGTAGCTAGAGGTTTTTTGTCAAGTTGTCAGATGAGGGATAGGGATGGTGAAAGGATTCTGGTATCTTATTTTTTATTTATTGATGATATGCTTGGTTTTTTATGAGGCCTCCTAGGATTAGATGACCTATTTATGTTAGTTTCTTTTGTGGTTTGAGGCCATTTTGGGTTAAGAATTAATTTGGATAAAAATGAGATAATTTGGATTGAGGTAGAGGGACCTTTTGTGGGTAGGGCTCTTAAGCAGAAACCTTATCTAGCAAGGTGGGTGATTGTTTGCTTAGACAAAAGGATAGGGGGATTAGGGATTAAATGTCTCTTTACTATCAATAAGGCTCTCCTTGACAAGTGGTGTAGGCGTTTTTCAAATGAGAAGGGGGCCTTTTGGAATCAAGTAATCAGTAGGAAGTGTGGGGAAGAAAGAGAGTGGTGTTCTCGGGAAGTGAGGGAGGGGTTTGGGGTTGGGTTATGGAAAGCGATAAGGAAGGCTTGTCAAACACAAACTTTCTTCTTGGTGGGTAATGGGAAGAGGCTGAAATTTTGGAGGGATAAGTGGTGGTTATACCTTTGTGTGTGTCTTTCATTCCTCTTGTTTGCCTTGGTTGTTTCCAAGGAGGAGTGGGTGGAGGATGTTTGGAACTCCTCAATGGAAGAGGGAGTTGGAACCCTAGATTCACTAGAACTTTTAGTGATTGGGAGGTGGATGAAGTGGAAATATTTTTATTGTGTATGCATGGGAAGAGAATGCTTAGGGATGAGGAGGACATGGTGCTTTAGATAGAGACTAAGAGCAACAATTTCACAATCAAGTCTTTCTACAATGCCTTAGAGTCGGGCATTTTGATTTCTTGTTCCAAGAAAATCATTTGGAATTCTTGGGTTCAGCCTAAAGTGAGCTTCTTTGTTTGGAAGGCAATGTGGGGAAAAGCTTTAAGCTTGGATCAAATTCAGAAAAGAGGATAGTCCTTTGTGAATAGATGTTATCTATGCCATTTGGATGAAAAATCCATAGATCACTTCCTTCTCTACCGTGGACGAGGGTTTTATGAGAGATGCTCTTTGCTTTTTTTAGGGTGTTCTGGGTGCTTTCCTCATTGATTAGAGAGACTTTGTTTGCTTTGCATGGTTTTTTTGTGTGCAAAAATCGTAGGAAAGTTTGGAGAGCAGACCCTTGATACATCTTTTGGACAATTTAGAAGGTAAGAAATAAAATTTCTTTTGAAGATGTACTCTCTATCCGATGGCTAAAAGCCTCATTTGTTTTCTTTCTTTGGTCGGAGACTAAGATGTTTATCAATGATGGTCCCTCGATGCTAGTTAGTTTCATCAATTGGGTGGGCTCTCGTTGAGGGTGGGGTTGTGGTGCTACCTCCTTTTTTGTAGCATTTTTTTTGTTTGAGCTATTTGGTTGGGGGTAGGTGTAACTATCTTGTATGTCTTGGGTTGCTCTTTTGGCGCCTTTTTTTAATACATATTCTTCTTTATTTATTAAAATAAAAAAAGTATTCCCTTGGGGTTTTGTTGTTTGAGTTTCCATGAGAAAGGGCAAGTGAATTCCCTACTTGGTTCCACAGTCCTCCACGTCTAGTTATCTTATCTTTAAGACCCTCTCCACGAGTAGTCACCTAGGGTAAAAGATCACTAAACCCCCTGTACATTGGCGATATTCAACTATCTCGCAAATCTGAGACTCTCAAGTAAAGCAAGTATCTTGGCTTCAAAAGTTGGCCCAATACCAACTCCCTTTGAAAGTTTGAATAGTCTTAATTTTGCAATCTCTTATAGGCCTGCTAATAGAGATCTTCTTCTTAGCTCAAAGGGATCCTTTGTTGGGAAGAAGAAGAAAGCTTGGAGAGCAACTTGTTTGTGCTTATTTTGGACCTTATGGAAGGAGAGAAACAAGTGAGAATTTGAAAATTCTAAAAAAGTGGATCAAGCAATCAAAAAATCAATTTATGTACAACTTTTTGGAGTGGGTTAGAGTGTACGTAGGAAATTGCTCATTGTCCATGAGTTGTTTTATTGATTGGTTGAGCTCTAAGTAAGGCATGGGTGTTGTTTTTGTGTAGCCCTTAGCTGTGTTTGGCCTTTTGGCACCATGTCGGCGCTTCGTGCGCCCCTTTGTTAGGCGCTTTTAATATATTGATCTTTGCTTGGAAAGAAAAAAGGAGATTTCAAAAAGTAGTCATGCACAAATGAGTAAAGCCTAGCAATAAGTAGATCCCTCAAGCTTGAAATCCCAAAAGAGAAAAAAGGATCTATCACCAAATACAAGGCAAATCTAACAAATGTAGTTGTGTGTCTACTTTTGATGGACCTTGTTGAGAGAGGAACCACACCTTGAAAAGTACCTTGCCAAGGACACGCATTTGTCTGTCACATCTATTCTTAAAAAAGGCAGTATTTACTCTTGATTGTTGAATCCTGTTAGGACCATTTTTCCTTGGAAGTCTTTTACTGATGCCTAACTCCTTATTGGATTTGAGCCTTCAAACCAAATATCAATTAAGCTAATTGAAGCTTCTTCATGCATTTCCTCCCTCCTTGGAACAATGGAAGCCCCCATTACAGTTTTTTAGTCTATTAACAACCTTAATAGGGTTTAAGAAAAGAGAGAGAAAGAGAGATGACAGTTGATGATGAAAAATAATCTCCCATATTTTTTACATTATGATTTACAATACATATATACAAAGAATGACTGATGAGATCCCTTAAATTAGGCTACTTATAAAAAAAATCCCTAAAATCAAGCAATCTGATTGCAAGGGTCCTATATGGAATTTACCTAGATTCTTGGTACAAGAATCATGGGTCAGGTTTTACAAGAAAGGAAAAATATGGTAGGAGAAATCAGATATATATGGAGAAAAAATAATTACTGATTTTTTGGCCTATTCTTCTAACACCCCCCATTCAAGTTGGTGCGAAATATTTTCTAGCTTGTCTAAGATTGTATAAAAAGTTGAACTTGGTAAACCTTTTGTTAGTATATCTGCCATCTATTTAGAAGAGGGGACATACGCAGTGCAAATCAACCCATTATTAAGTTTTTCTTTGATGAAATGTTGATCTATCTCCACATGCTTGGTTCGATCATGATGAACAGGGTTATGAGCTATATTTATAGCATCTTGGTTATCACAATATAACCTCATGGGTCCTTTCAAAGTGATGCCAAGGTCGATAAGAATGATAAATATCTAGAGTAGTTCACAAATCCCTTGGGCCATGGCCTTAAACTCAGCTTCTGCGCTAGATCTAGTCACCACTGATATTGGGTACAATGCCTCAAGATTTGAATGGGGTACTTTTGTAAGTAACTAGGGGCTTGTTTGGTAACCGTTTTTGAAAACAATTCTGAAAAATAGTTTTTGAAAACGGTTTTTAAAAATTGTTCTTTGATTTTTGTAGAACAAAAGTTTGTTTGGAAAGCTAAAATATTTTTGACCTATTTTTAATATTTTTAAATATGTTTTAAAAATAATTTTTATACCTTGTGTTTTATTTTTAATCATTTTACATGTTTGTATGATTATTTCTTAAAACAGCCCTTAGAAAACAAATGAAAACAACACTGTCAGTTGAGAGTTGAGATTTATCCCTTTTGACTATACCTGTGTTCTTACTCAAGAAAAATGGGAAAAAGTATTACTGTGGAGAAAAAGCATTTTCAGGTAGAGTTTGAAGGTTTGAATGGTGGAACTTGGGTATCGGTAACAGAGAGGAGCCGAGATTTCGTGGTTTCAATAGGATTTGACATGGAGGAGCTGGATTGGTTGATGGAGCATTTGAAGAAAGCTGTGGAGGTGGAGGCTTCTAGGGGTTTTGTAAGAAAGATCAGGGGTAAGACTAAGACCCTCCTGATGGAGATATGCTTCAATAACAGAGGGAGGTTCATGAAAATTACAGAATTCGTTACAAAAAGGAAACCTCTAGTTCTTGTCGTCCCCGAGGGTGTAAAAGGGAAAGGATGGGAAGATCTCAGGAAGGCGATTCTATCAGTGCAAGAGTATTATGAACGTGACGGAGGAGCTTCGAAGGAGAAGAATGGTGATATCCGGATGAATAGGGACACTTTCAGAGGAGGAAGGTCATATGCAGAAGTGGTGGCAGAGGCTGGTTTGAGGACTGGAGGTACGTGGTCAGCTGGAAAATGGGCCAGAGCTGTAATATGTGAAAGCCAAGAAGAAGTCCATGACTGGACTCATGTAGGAAGAGCCATTGCGAGGATGATGGGGATGAAAGGAATGGTGTCCATAAATGCCATTTCCGCTTTCAAAGGATACTTCTTTGTGAGTACAATAAGGAGAGCGGAAAGTGTTCATGATTAGGGAAGACTTTCAGTGAAAGGGAGGACGATTCTACTAAGGAAATGGTCGCCCAAGGAAAACATGGTGGTTCAAGGAAAGTTCAGGAGGGGTTGGTTAGCATTGAGAGGTCTCCCTTTCCATTTGTGGGATGAAGTTCAGTTGAATTTCATTTTGAAGAAATGGGGGAGGGTAACGAAGGTGGCAAAGGAAACCTTGAAGTTGGTGGACCTAACGAGGGCGAAGCTGTGGGTGGAGATGCTTCCAAACGTAGTGTTACCAGCGTTGCTTGAGGTGGAAGATGGGGAATGGTCCTATACAGTAGCAGTTTCAGTCGCCGGAGAAGACGAAGACGTCGATGCTGTCACGTCGGAGGTAAACCGCAGCAGGAACGAGTGGGTGAGAGTGGAAGGTTGCGTCTCTCAGTCGTCAAAAGTTGCAGAAGGGCTACGAGGTAGCGTTAAGGACATTGTGTGCTACAGAAAGAGGCGCCTTCCCCGGGCACGTTATCGGCAGTCAAGGACGTGTTTGGCGGACAAAGGGGAGACAGGAGGGGGGTGGAGCAGATCGGGCCAAGCTGAAGCAATTTTTATTGGGCCAGAGCATGAGTCTTCTTTTAAAGCCCAACAGGTTAGGGCCCAAAGTGGGATGAGGCATCGTGGGCTTCAAGATGGCCCAGATGCTGCATCGGCTTCGCCCCTTCCCCAGCGAGCTGCTTCTTCTACAAAGGCGACCGCGACGCTATGTCAAGACGGAGCAAGGGCCGGCGTCGAGGTATTCTTTGGAGAAGAAGGTCGGGCCGATGAGCTAAAGGACCAGTCCTTTCCCAACTCGAGGCCATTGTCAGACAACATCGTGGGCTGTAAGCTCAAAAGCCCGTCGGGGTTGGGCCAAAAATTAGGAGGATCGAAGCCCTATGGTATGGAAGCCAGGTCGCGGAGGGAAGAAATCGAAGCAAGGAAGGGGAAAGCCCCCGCGGTTTACACGAGAGATGCTACGCAGGAGGAAGAAACGGCAATTTCAAAGAAGACGTGGTCTACCCTCTTCCCTCCAAGCGCAGATCGACGACAGGGACATCGGTGTTGCAGTGAGCCTTTTTTCACTCGGGGTTCGTCGCCGTCAAGTGAAGATTGCAACATAGTAGAGGAGTTTGGGAAGGGCTTTCAGATGGACCGAGGAATCAGAGCGAATTCTCTCTCCAGATGTCATCTTTCTGATAAGCTCTCGAAGGTGGACACCTCGGCGAGCCGCGTGGAAGTCCAAGGAGGGCTATCGGGACGAGCGGGGTTTGATCCTCGTGGCTATTCAGACATGGGTTCACCTTCTAATTCAATAATCAGAGGTAAAGGACTCATCTGCGAGGGGTTTTGTGAAATTCCGGGAGCCAAAAATTTGGAGGTATGTCAGCCCTATCTTTCTCAGCCACCCGAGTCACCCTCTATCCCTTCCTGTAGTCCGGATTCTCATTTGAAGAATCCCTCTGGCCCAATTCTTCCCAACTCAGTCTCTCTTACTCAGTTTCCTTCGGAAAACCAAGGCATATAAAAAATTTTTGCTGAAAAAAGTGGTGTTGACTATTTAAACCATGGTGACAGTCCCGACTGTGTTGAGGAGGAGAACCAGTGTGCTTTATCTAACCAGATGTTAGAGAGCTGTACCCCTAAGGATTCTATTGTCAGGTCACATAAGGAGGTTTCGGGTGATATCCTTATTGATGGCCTGTCCCCCCGGAAAATGGCCAAAGTGCGAGAGGTTTTATGCTCTCTTGACATTAAGGTGTATTCTAGGAGGAAGAGTAGAGGCCCCACAGGGCATTGAGACTTGTTGGTTTTGGCTCGGTAGGCTAGGGTCTTTGTGTTTTCCCATGAAAATTATCAGCTGGAACGTTAGGGGTTTGGGTTCAAGGAATAAGCGTAGGATGATTAAAGATTTTCTTAGATCAGAGAATCCGGATGTTGTGATGATTCAGGAAACAAAGAAGGAGAACTGTGATAGAAGGTTCGTGGGTAGTGTCTGGACGGCCAGAAATAAGGATTGGGTTGCTCTTCCGGCGTCTGGGGCTTCAGGTGGGATTTTGATTATCTGGGATTCAAAAATTCTGAGTAGAGAGGAGGTGGTAATAGGTTCTTTCTCGGTCTCAGTCAAGTTCTCTTTGGACGGTTGTGGACCCCTTTGGATTTCTGCTGTTTATGGTCCAAACAGCCCCTCACTTAGGAAGGATTTTTGGGTGGAGCTTTTTGACATTTATGGTTTAACTTATCCGCTATGGTGTGTGGGCGGTGATTTTAATGTCATAAGGAGAAGCTCAGAAAAAATGGGGGGTTCTAGCCTTACTCCAAGTATGAGGGACTTTGATAGTTTTATTAGTGAGTGTGAATTACTTGACCCACCTCTTCGGAATGCTTCATTCACTTGGTCAAATATGCAAGAATCTCCCGTGTGTAAGAGATTGGATCGTTTTCTCTACTCAAATGAGTGGGGGTTGCTCTTTCCCCAAGGCCTTCAAGAAGCCTTAATCAGAAGGACATCGGATCATTGGCCAATCGTCATGGATACCAACCCGTTTATGTGGGGGCCAACTCCTTTTCGGTTTGAGAATATGTGGCTACAACACACTAATTTCAAGGAGAACTTTAGAGATTGGTGGAGTGGGTTTCAAGGAATCGGATGGGAAGGTCATAAGTTTATGAGGAGACTTCAATATGTTAAAGCTAAATTGAAGGAGTGGAATAAGTCTTCTTTTGGAGAGCTTAAAGAAAAGAAAAAAAGTATCCTCAATGATTTAGCTAACTTTGACGCCATTGAGCAAGAAGGGGGTCTCAATCCTGACTTGATAAGTCAAAGAGTCTCAAGAAAAGGGGAGCTAGAGGAATTAATATTGAGGGAGGAAATACATTGGAGACAAAAAGCCAAAGTGAAATGGGTCAAGGAAGGGGATTGTAACTCTAAGTTTTATCATAAAGTGGCTAATGGCAGGCGAAATAGGAAATATATCAAGGAGTTGGAGAATGAGAGGGGTTTAGTGATGAAGAATGCCGAGAGTATCACAGAGGAGATTTTACATTACTTTGAGAAGCTTTACACAAATCCTACAGGAGAGTCTTGGGGTGTTGAAGGTTTAGATTGGTCCCCTATTTCGGAAGAGAGTGCGTTAAGGTTAGAATCCCCTTTTACCGAAGAAGAGATTTATAAGGCCATTTTTCAGTTGGATAGGGACAAGGCTCCGGGGCCAGATGGCTTTACTATTGCCGTATTCCAAGAGTGTTGGGATGTGATTAAGGAGGATTTGGTGAGAGTGTTTGCTGAATTTCATAGGAGCGGAATTATCAATCAGAGCACTAATGCCTCTTTCATTGTTCTAATACCCAAAAAGAGTCTTTCAAAGAGAATATCAGACTTTAGACCCATTAGTTTGATCACTAGTCTCTACAAGATAATAGCCAAAGTGCTTTCTGGGCGTCTAAGAGGGGTTCTACATGAGACCATCCACTATACTCAAGGCGCTTTTGTTCAAGGGAGACAAATATTGGATGCGGTTCTTATAGCGAATGAGATAGTGGATGAGAGAAGAAGGTCAGGGGAGGAAGGTGTCGTTTTCAAAATAGACTTTGAAAAGGCATACGATCATGTGAAGTGGGATTTTCTGGATCATGTGTTAGAAAAGAAAGGGTTCAGCCCTAGATGGAGGAATTGGATGAGTGGGTGTTTATCTTCAGTATCTTTTGCAATCTTGGTGAATGGTAGTGCTAAAGGGTGGGTTAAGTTTAAGACAAGGCGACCCTTTATCCCCTTTTTTGTTTACTTTAGTTGCAGATGTAATGAGCAGGATGCTCATGAGAGCTGAGGAAAGAAATATGTTGGAGGGTTTCAGGGTGGGTAGAAATAGAACTAGGGTGTCCCATTTGCAATTTGCTGATGACACCATATTCTTTTCTAACTCAAGGGAGGAAGAGCTGCAGACTCTGAAGAGTCTTTTGTTAGTGTTTGGGCACATTTCTGGGCTCAAGGTCAATCTTAACAAGAGCAGCATTTATGGCATCAATCTTGATCAGGATCATCTTTCAAGATTGGCTGAGATGCTTGATTGTAAGGCGTCTGGATGGCCTATTCTTTATCTGGGCCTCCCTTTGGGCGGGAATCCTAAGGGGTGTGGATTTTGGGATCCAGTGGTTGAGAGAATCTCAAGTAGATTAGATGGGTGGCAAAAGGCCTACTTATCCTTCGGGGGGAGGATAACTCTTATCCAGTCTTGTCTTACCCATTTGCCTAGTTACTTCCTATCCTTATTTAAAATGCCCGCTACTGTGGCTGCAAAAATAGAGAGGTTGCAAAGGGATTTTTTATGGTCAGGGGTTGGGGAAGGCAAAAGGGATCATTTAGTGAGGTGGGATATTGTGTGCAGACCAAAGACATTAGGGGGTTTGGGTTTGGGGAATATTTCTTGGAGGAACCTCGCTCTACTAGGAAAATGGTTATGGAGGTATCTTAGAGAGGGTTCAGCTCTTTGGCATCAGGTCATTTTAAGCATTTATGGTTCACACTCTAATGGTTGGGATGCTAACACTGTAGTCAGATGGTCTCACCGCTGTCCTTGGAAGGCTATTGCTCAAGTCTTTCAGGAGTTTTCTTTGATTACTCGGTATGTGGTAGGAAACGGGGATAGAATTCGGTTCTGGGAAGATTTGTGGCGGGGGGACCAACCTTTGGGAACCCAATATCCAAGACTATTCAGAGTAGTCGTGGACAAAAACATTTCTATTTCTTCAGTTCTCGGTCCATCTCGGCCTTTCTTGTGGAATTTGAATTTCCGCCGTAACCTGTCAGATTCTGAGATTGAGGACTTAGAAGGCCTCATGCGGTCTCTTGACGATTTGTATCTCTCTCCTTCGGTCCCAGATGCCAGATTATGGCCTTTATCCTCGTCAGGGCCTTTTTTCAGTCAAATCCTTTTTTCTAGCATTATCTCAATCTTCTGGATCTTCTCAGAACTTTCCTTCAAAGTTCGTGTGGAATTCTCAAGTTCCTTTCAAAGTGAAGTCCTTTGTCTGGTTAGTGGCACACAAGAAGGTGAATACTAATGATATGTTACAAGTGAGAAGACCCTACAAAGCCCTTAGTCCGGATATTTGTATCCTGTGCATGAAGCACGGGGAATCAGCAGATCATCTATTTCTTCATTGTTCCTTGACGATTGGGTTGTGGCACAAGCTATTTCAGTTAGCTAAGTTGGATTGGGTTTCCCCAAGGAGCATTTATGACATGATGTCCATCAAATTTAAAGGCTTCGGTAATTCTAAGAGAGGGATAGTTTTGTGGCAAGCTGCGAGCATAGCTCTAATTCGGGTGGTGTGGTGGGAAAGAAACGCAAGGATTTTCGAGGATAAAGCAAGGAATTCAGAGTACCTTTGGGACTCTATAGTTTTCCTTGCTTCCCTTTGGGCCTTCTGTTCCAAGGCATTTAAGGGGATTCCCCTTAATGTGATTCAACTGGATTGGATAGCGGTGTGTACTCCATAGGGATTGGGCCTTAGTGGGTGTTCGTTTGTTTTTTGTGTTTTTTCATGTAATTTAGTTGTCTTTGGTTGGAGGATTTCTCATCCTTCTTCTTGTTCTCCTTTTCTATATTAATATATATTTGTTACGTTTCCAATCAAAAAAAAAAAAAAAAAAAAAACAAATGAAAACAACATAAAACAACTAAAAGATGTTATTTGAAAACACTATATTCTCTGTTCTTAAGAACAAAAAACAAAAAACAGTCATTCTTTTCTTTGTTATAAAGAATAAAAAATTGTTCTAAAAAAAAGTTCCCTAACGGGCCTTGGATTTCCTCTTAAGAAGGTTCAATATCTAGAAGTTAACCTTCTATTGACAATTGATCTAGCCCAATCAACATCACTGTAAGCTTCCAATTCCATATTTCCTATCTTCTGAAATAAGATTCTCTTGCTTGGTGTAGACTTTAGGTAACATAGGATTTTATATATTGCCTCCATGTGAGATTCATGTGGTGAATGCATGAATTGGCTTACCACACCTATAATATATGCAATGTCTGGTCGAGTGTGAGATGAATAAATTAATTTCCCCACCAATCTTTGATAGTGGCCGTGGTCTACCAGATCATGCTCTATTTTTCCTCCTAATTTATGATTTTGTTCAATCAGAGTCTTTGTTGGTTTGCATCTTAGCATCCCTGTCTCCCTTAGCAAATCGAGAATATATTTCTATTGGGAAATAAGTATTCCCCCTTTTGAATGTGCCACTTCAATCTCGAGAAAATATTTTAGACTCCCTAGATCCTTGATCTCAAATTCATTAGACAAATAAGTTTTGAGCCTTTGAATTTCCCCCTTATCATTTCCAGTAACAATAATGTCATCGACATAAACTATCAATGCAAAGTCAACTTACCAGAGGAGTTATGTTTGATAAACAATGTGTGGTCTCCTTGGCTTTGATGGTAGTTCATTCTTATCATTGATTTGTAAATCTCCCAAATCATGCTCTTGTAGATTGTTTAATTCCATAAAGAGATTCTTAAGCTTGTAGACTTTGTTCTTCCAAGCCTTGGCACCAAACCCCGGTGGAGTGTCTGTGTATGCCTCTTCTTCTAAGTCACCATGTAAGAAAACATTCTTCACATCAAATTGCTGGAAGGGCCAATCAAGATCAGCAGCTAAAGACAATAGAATACGCATAGTGTTCATTTTTGCCACTGGTGCAAAGGTCTCTTGGTAGTCAATGCCATAAGTTTGGGTGAATCCCTTAGCTGCCAGTCTAGTCTTGTACCTTTCTATTGTCTCATCAGCCTTATATTTTATTGTGAAAATCCACTTACAACCTACTGTTTTCTTCCTTTGGAAAGCTCAACCATATCCCAAGTCTTATTTTTTTTCAAGGCTTGCATCTCCTCATTAATTACTTTCCTCTAGTTCTCATCTCTAAGTGCCTCTTGGATTGTATTTGGAATTTCAACAGAAGACATTTGGATAATAAAGGCTCGGTATGTAGATGATAAACGATGCAATGAGGTAAAATTTGAAATAGGGTGTTGAGTGCATTTTCTAGTGCCTTTCCTCGATGCAATGGGCCAATACAAATCATTATAGACACTAGAATGAGTATTTTCATTACCTGATTCAAGGTTGGATGATGGGATATGAGAGGATGTTGTAGATTTTCCCTTCCTCGAATACACTTTTAGTTTGGAGGTGTTTGCTGGCAGCACGTGTTCCCTTTCTTTGAGCTGAATCTTAAGTTCATTGGCTGGAATTTCAGTGGCAAATTTTCTACAATTAGCTTTTCATTGGGAGTTTGCTGGAATTTCTTATGTTCACTAGCTGATTCATTAGATGATTCCAAGGCTGGAACATTTGGAACAACAGGGACTGTTGGTGTAGAATCTGAAAATTCTGGGGCTGCTGAATCTGAAAGTTCTGGGGCTGAAACATCTTGGACAATGAGGGAACTTGATGTGTTTGAGGTAGAAACATTTGGCATATTAACCAGTTGTGGAAGGACACCCCCACCATTCTCACCATTCCTAGGAAAAATTCCTGACAGCTTATCTTCTATTCCTCCAATCTCCCCCTAAAGATAAGTGTGTGTGAAATATGGTTGGCTCTCAAAAAAGGGAACATCCATGGTGATATATGACCTTTTTGTGGGTGGATGGTAGCACTTATATCCCTTTTGATTGGAAGAATATCCAAGGAAGACACACCTAAGAGCTCTTGGTTCAAGTTTGTCTCTAGATTGTTTGGGAATGTGAATGAAAGATACACACCCAAATATTTTTGGAGAAAGTGTTCCAATACCCTCAAAGTTAGGAAAATACTTTGAAAGTACATCAATAGGGAATTTAAAGTATGAGACTCGAGAAGGCATTCGATTTATTAAAAATGTAGCAGTCAAAACGGCTTCCCCCCAATATGTCTTTGGAACACTCATTTGAAGAAGTAAAGACCTCGTAACTTCGAAGAGATGTTTGTTTTTTCTTTCTGTTACCCCATTTTGTTGTGGTGTATCTACACATGAAGATTGATGCACAATACCTTCATTTTGGAGATAGGTGGTAAGATTATGGTCGAAGTATTCGTTCCCATTATTTGACCTTAAGGTATGGATTTTGGTGCTAAATTGGGTACAAACGAATTTCTGGAATATCGTGAAAATGGAAGTAACTTCTTATTTGGATTTTAGGAGATAAAACCAAGTGGTACGAGTGCAGTCATCAATGAAGGTAGCAAACCATCTAGAACCTGAAATGTTTAGAATTCTAGAGGGTCCCCAAACATTAGTATGTGTTAAACTAAAGGGAGATGTTTCTTTTTTATTTCTTATTGGAAAGGGCACACGATGGTGTTGCAAGCTGACAGACCTCACAATGAAAATCATGGGATTTAGCTTTGCCAAACAATTTGGGAAACATTTTTTCCAAGATGAAGAAAGGTGGGTGTCCCAACCATTTGTGCCATAGCCATATTTGATCAACTTTTGAGGGATTGTTGGTGGTAATAAAAGCTTGTGGGATAGAATCACTAATCTTCCAATGTGTATTGAGGTAGTAGAGTCCACCTTTCCTCTCACCATGCCCAATCATCCTCGTTATCTGGTCTTGAAAAACATAATGGGAAGGGGTAAATGTTACAAAGCAATCCAAATCTTTAGTGATTTTGCTGACGGACAAGAGATCATAAGACAAGTTTGGAACATGTAACACATTTTGCGAGGTCAAAGGAGTGATGGAGGCTATGCCTTGACCAATTATGGAAGAAAAAGTGCCATCAGCAACCTTCATGTTTGGCCTACCGGAAAGTATCGTATAATTGGAAAAAAAATTTGGAGTGACTGGTCATATGGTCAGTAGCACCAGAATCAATGATCCAAATGCTCGATAAACAATCATTGGAGGCACTTAAAGCTTTGATATTACCTGTTTGGTCAAAAGAGCATGAGGCTGTTTTTGCAATGGGAATTTCAGCACGTGTGTCAAGCTGGTTGAGAAGTGTTTTCAGCTTTTCATAATGCTTCTTGTTGAGTAAAATAGGTTCTTGTTCAGTGGTAGGGATATTTTCATGAAAAACGTCAATGGTGGCAGCTTTATGCGCCTGTCCAGATCTTGTGACAGGTTTTCCTCCTCTATTGCTTCCCCCTTTACTTCCTAACTGAGGCTTGTCATGAAGTTTCCAGCGAGATTCACGTGTATGTCTTGGTTTGTGACAATAATTACTTC
Organism: Vitis vinifera; assembly: GCF_030704535.1. NCBI lineage: Eukaryota > Viridiplantae > Streptophyta > Magnoliopsida > Vitales > Vitaceae > Vitis > Vitis vinifera. The sequence continues at coordinate 9,909,904 of NC_081807.1, read as the reverse complement.
AAAGCGAATCTTTATCTTCTGGTTTTCTTCCTTATACTTTGGATCCCATTGACTTGGAATTTCCAGCAGTATAGCCTCCTAGCATCACAACTTGATGACTTTCTTGCCCAATCACAGGCATAAACCTCTCGGATGGATGGAAGAGGTTCTTTCCCCAATATTTGTACTCTTACTTGTCTAATTCAGGATTAAGACCAGCCAAGAATTCAAATACTCTCTCTTGCTCCATTATCTTCTTCAATCTAGTAGTGTCTTCGACAACTACCATTTCTATGTGCTGGTGATGATCTAATTCTAGCCATAGGTTTCACAATTTATTGTAATATTCAGTGACAGAGCAACGTCCTTGCTTTGTAGCATGAATTTGGCACTTCAACTTATATACTTGTGCTGTTATTCCAATCTTGGAATAAGTTTGACTGATGGCATCCCAAATCTCTTTGGCGGTGGAGAGAAACAAGTATGTTTGGCTAATCTCCGGCTACATGGAGTGTAGTAGCCAAGACATGATCATGGAATTTTCCTCCTCCCATAATTCATATTGTGTATCAGTGGAGTCAGGTTCTGATTTGGCACCTGTGATATTGCCCATCCTCCCTTTACTTTTAATGAAAAGTTTGGCTGATTGGGACCATTGTAGGAAATTCTGGCCATTGAGCTTTTGAGTGGTGATTTGGAGTGTAGGGCTGTCATTATGATGGGTAGATAAAAGTGGTAAGGTTTAGAGTGTAGAGGAGGGATTGAAGGGTAGGGTTATTTGAGAGGATGGTGTATTTTCACTAGTTTAAGACATTTTAGGGAAAAAACAACAAGGTTTCTGGTGTTTTTTTTTCAGAGTAAATAGGAGATGACCTTGAGGGAATTATACTGGGAACTAAGGAACCAACAATAAAGGCTGGGTAAAAAAAGGGGAACAAGCTACAGCAATGAAGGCTGCATGTGACCGAGGAATGAAGGCTGCATGTGACCAAGCAATGAAGGCTCTGTGGATCTTGGCAGAGTCAAACTTCTGGCTCAGATACCATGCTGAAAAATAATCTCCCATATTTTTTTATATTTTGATTTACAATACATATATACAAAGAATGACAGATGGGATCCCTTAAATTAGGCTACCTATAAGAAAAAATCCCTAAAATCAGGCAACCTGATTGCAAGGGTCCTATATGGAATTTACCTGGATTCTTGGTACAAGAATCATGGGTCAACTTTTACAAGAAAGGAAAAATATGGAAGGAAAAATCAGATATATATGTAGAAAAAATAATTACCGATTTCTTGGCATATTCTTCTAACAGTTGAGATATTGACAAGATGGTTGATCCAAGGTAACTTTCATTCCCGAGAAATATATATTTTGTTCTGCCATCAGGGCACTTAGGTACATCTTCTAGTACTGGATCCTGAAACTAAACTGCTCTAGGATTGTGTGCCTGAGGACCAAGACACTTGAGCAACCTGTTACCATTAAGATGAAAGAGTTTTATTTAGTTGACTACCGAATCTCATATTAGCACCCAAACAAAATCTCTTGGACAAGTAGATCTTTTAAATCTGGGAGCCTGTAAGGTAACCTTGACAGTGATCCTAAGATTCTCCATCTTATCCTTATAACTCTTATCTTTGTTCAAGAAATATGTCCTTTCACTATCTTTAATTATTTGATATGTTGTGCAATAGATCACTGCATGTTATTATGTTTGACCACATGGTTCAGTTTACTCAACTTTAGTTTGAACATAGTTTTTTTTTTCTTTGTTTTCTCTTTGTAGGGTTGTTGAAATGCAAGAAATCCTTGATCAACAACTTGCTGAGGAAGCAGCCGAGGCTGAGGGAGGAGGGACCATGGCATCAATTGCAAATCCTCGTAGAACTGCAAAGTAGCTACCTTGAACTGATTTCCAAGATTGATTAGTATCTCTCCACTTGATGTTGATTATCTCTCCCCATTCTGATCTGGACATTGGGATTCCATACATCTGTCCTGACATGTTGTATACTTAACTGTCCTTGAAGGGGATGCAATGCATTACATGATGTTGATTGAATCCTTATTCTCTGCAGAAAATCTACAACTGCAACAGCTTCTTCGAGGAACTTGACACAACAGAAGTTGAAGATCCAAGGGAAAGACTATAAGGATAAGTGTTATGAGCAAATAAGGAAGACAGTTGAGCAAAGGTTTAATAAGCTTTTGACAGAGGTGAACATTTCATATTACCTACTATATGAGAATGGAATTGAAACAGTTTGACTTTGTCTTATGTATTTTATTCTAACATTAATTCATGCATCAGCTTGTTTTTGAGGATCTAAAAGCTGCTTTGGAGGAAGCTAGAATGGTATGAAGAACTAATCTCCGTAGTCCCCTAAGATATCTTTGTTTGATTTCTTTCTGTTAGACTTTAGGGATTTGCATATCTAGGAACCTTATATGACTTGGCTTCGGCTTGATGGAGTTTGATGTTTTCCTTGAGAATTACTAAGTCATTTATAGAAAAGACAAAGAAGAGTAGAAAACTTCAAAAGGTGACATGTTTTGACTTAAATGGCTTGACTTTGATGCTGAGAAATATTGATGAGGTTTAAAGCTAGTCTTCCTCTTATTAGATTCACTGTTTGGCTATGATCCAAAATTAGATTCTATAAGCACCCTTACTGGGATAATCAGCTGGTCTGCCAGTCTTTCTCTGTTTTTTTTCTTTTTCTTTTTTGCTATTTTGTGGAGCAACTTCTCGATCTCATAGTTTTACTTCTCCCACAATTATCCTATGTGCACCGTCTTTGTAGAAATCTCATTAAACAGGAGATTGTGGATTTATTACAGTCCTCTCCCTCCTTTGAAAGCATGGTCTCCTCTGCCCCAGACTAAGGGTCAGGTCTTGCACAGGTCAAGATCTTTTTCTTCAAATCCTTCCTCTCTCCACGAAGGATAAGCTGTCCTCTTTGTTGTCGGTCAAACTCTTCTGAAAAACCCAAGCCCCCTAGAGTCAGCTTCCTCATGGCTGGTCTTACAAGAAAGTGAATACCAATAATATGCTTTCGAACTGGAAGCCTTTCTGAAGTATCAGCAATAGAAGATGTGTTCTATGCAGGAAAAGTTGGTGGAGGAATTTTTTTCCCCCTTAAGTGGTAGTTATTGTTTGTTCCACCTTTTTATTTTTTGTAATCTTCCTTATGTTTGTATTACTTCTCTTTTAGGAATTTTGTTCTCTCAATGTTTTGATATGATTTATATGTTATGGGATGACTTATTCTTCTTGATCTTTTTAATTAATAGGAATGTTCTGGCAAGCTTCTGATAAAAATGAAACCTTAACACAAGATATCTCCTTTACACGATAACAACTACTTAGCTGATTTGAGTGTGTTAAACTCTTAAGGTGGAAGGCTGAGTTCAGAATAATATATTTGATAATAGCATCTAACATTTCAGCTGTCAATGTAAGCATTTTGATTGAATGTACACCCAAGTATGAGCCCTTTGAAGTGTGAGTCCTCATGGTATCAGTTGATTAAAAGCATCTACAATTTGCATGTAAATTGGTGGTGTAACAACTTTGTTGTCAAGATGTTGCATTGATGTACTTGTGAAGCTATATCCCAAGGATATCAAGAATTTATTTGCTATCTTTGTTTTACGGTTAGCAATGGACCATTGATATGTTGCTGGCCCCTACACTGTCTTCACATTGCTTCTATGCTAAGGGGTTCCCTTATAGCTTCTTATTGTTACACATGTTTCCCTGCATTGGAACTTCGATTTCCATAGAAATTTGATGGACCACAAAATCAGTGGTACTACATGCCAATTTGAATAATGAAAATCTAAAATGCTTTGGCATCCTGACTAAACCTCATAGATCTTATTCGAGACTTCCAAGTTACTTACTCCACTAACACTCTAGATCAGGATTTATAATTATTAACTTTACTACCCTTTTGTAAATGCTAAATTTTACTGTATTCCTTTGTCCAAAATGTCATAGTTTGTGATATTTGTATAGGCAACTTATTCCCCTTAGTTTTTCTAGTTTTACTCCTTGATTTTAGCTGTTAATATATTTTTTCAATCGACGAAGAAAGGGTTCGTCCTTATTTTCAGATGATCACAACCATCTAAAGAGAACTAGTATGCTACTTATTTTTCGAGAAAGTGAGGTAGCACTTCAATAGTTGCTAATATATTTAGTAGTTTTACTAATAGCTGATTTAACATCTGGATGTATTTGCAAAACAAGGAATCTTAAGTATGTCTTAATGTGAAGTAGATTAAATTAGACAATTAATTCATGCAGTAATACTGGGAGCTTACTCTACCTGCCAGAGTGGGTTCTGCTATTGAGGTGAAGATACTAGCATTATTGGTGGCCTTGTAGGCTAATTTGGAGACTTTTTTCCTCCGTGAATTGATGGAGCTTTTGTAGTGTGTGTAGATTGCTTTTTCTGCCTATAGTCTGTGTAGATGGTTTTAGTTTTTGTGGGGCAATATACATTTCTACTCTTTGATCCGCAGTTGTAGATCTTGGAAGGAATGCTCATCCTTCTTTGTATCTACCATTACGTGAAATCAATGGAAAATACATTTATCTATCTATTGTGTTTTTTTCCTGCTCATCTCAAAACTCAAATGCAAGGGTGTTTCCTTTTTCTAAAATTTTCTTAATGCTGCTAGTTTTAAACTTTAATAGGTCCTCTCTATTCATAAGCCCTTTTTTCCTGCAAATGATGCCTCTGGTTTGATTGTTTTGACTTTTAGATTGGAGAAGAGCTTGGAGATATTTATGACTATGTGGCTCCTTGTTTTCCCCCAAGGTTTGGTCCTTACCGAAATATGCTTTGTTCTGACTTCTTCTGGTTTTACACCTATCTTTAGCCACGTATCCAATTTTCTTTATGATTTCTGTTCTGAGGTTAGAAGAATCTTTTGCTCGTTAATTTCATTTTTATCCTTCTATCTTTTCTATGTTTTATTCTTTTGAATTGGTGATGAGACAAGCTCATGCTTCTATTGTGTAGTGCATGATCCTCTAAGTTGCTCGGGAAATTCTCTCCTACAGTGTTCTTGGAGGGTCTGGTTTAGCTTCTGATACTATTTTATCAGAGATTTAAATTATTTTTCACTGGTTGAGGAGGATTCAGTATTTTGCAAGGGAAATCATCCTTTTTGCTTCTTGGAGGCCTAGATTTTCCAATCATGTGTCCAGATCAGAACTGGACACCACAACATTTCTTTTATATTGGTGCTGCTCATTTGTTTCATGCATTTGTGTGCATCTGTGTGTTGTGAAGATTTTCATCCACGAAAATGTTTTGTTTGTTCAAATTCAATCTTTCTTGTTTGCAGATATGAAATATTCCAACTGATGGTAAATCTTTATACTGAGAGGTTCATTCAGATGCTCAGGCTGCTCAGTGACCGAGCAAATCAACTGACAAATATAGAGATTTTAAAGGTATTCCTTTTGTTCTGTTTTTTTATTTATTCAAATATATTTATTATTAATAGTGATATTGTCAAATTAACTGATGAATTTAGAGATTTTGAAGGTATTTTTTTCTTTTTATCTTTTTGCTCTAGTTTTTTTTATGTATGTAAATATATTTTTTATTAATAAGGATATTGTTAATATTATGGGGTTCGATCACATCTGCTTATGTTCATATGGCCATTTTTTAGAAGATAGGTAGGCATGTATATTAATTCTATATAGCAGCAATAGCATGAATGTTTCCAAGTTGATAGATGCAATATGTGGTCATGCAACAATGGTAATATTGTAGTTTGGGTTTCAGTTATGGCTTGTGGACTGAAATAACCTGAACCTCCTCTTGTTTAGCCTAAGATTACTCTATTACCTATGAGAGCGGTTTTTGCATTTGAGTTTTCTGTTTTCATGAGTTGGGGTTTACCTTATCACAGAACTTTTATCACTGTTTGTTCTTGTTTTTTAGCTTTTTTCCCTTTTATCATCATAATTTTTTGTTTATAATTTGTGTTTCTTGCAACTAGGTAACTGGTTGGGTTGTTGAATACCAAGATAATCTAATTGGGCTTGGTGTTGATGATTCTTTAGCTCAAGTTTGTTCTGAGAGTGGTGCTATGGATCCTCTCATGAATTCATATGTTGAAAGAATGCAAGCCACAACAAAGGTAATGAATACTATAATAGATGATACTGTACTACTATTCTATAAGCTTATCATATTGCTAAGATCACTCCCTGATTCTGCTCTCTAGAAATGGTATTTAAATATCCTGGAGGCTGATAAAGTACAACCGCCAAAGAAAACAGAAGATGGAAAGCTATATACACCAGCTGCTGTTGACTTATTTAGGATCCTAGGAGAGCAGGTGCAAATTGTTCGGGAGAATAGCACTGATGTCATGCTATACAGAATTGCTTTGGCTGTCATTCAGGTAGATTCAGCTTCACAGTTGTTTGGTTATACTAAAAATCAGATGTATTATGCTAAATGCCTTTTACAACTGAAACTTAGGAAATATTGTTTCTGCTGGTAGGGTGCTATCTTGCTTTTCCACATATTCACGTTTACATTGGGTCCCTTTGTTACAGTTTCATTACCTTTTTTTTTTTTTGGTTTTTATATATAGGTAATGAAGAGTATATATTAAAAGGAGGCACCAAAAGAGTGATCTGAAAGTATGCAAGAAGTATACATTGACCGCCAAAAGGCACAACCAAGAAAAAAGAAGGGCTAAAAGAACACCACCCACCCTCAACCAGTGCCCAACCAATCAAAGAAGCTAATAAAGACAAAGGACCATCTTCTATAAACATCTTAGTCCACGACCACAAAATACAAACAAAAGAGTTTTTAACCCTTTGGATCAAAAACTCCTCATTTCCAAAAGTAATTATGTTCTTTTCCTTCCAAACTGTCTAAAAGAAGCATAAGGGGACTGTCCTCCAAGCCTTCTTAAGCTTTTTGCCTACAAAAGAACCATTCCACTCTAGAAGGGTCTTTCTAACCAAAGAGGAGAGCATCCCAAACACCCCAAAAAGAGCAAAAAGCAACTGCCATAAAACCCTTTTCTTTACATAGTGAACAAGAGTGTGGTGTATGGATTCTTCATTGTTTTGGTAAAGGAAACCTCTGTTAGCTAAAGACCAACCCCTTTTTTAACCTTGATCCAAGTTTAAGGCTTTTCTCCACGTCGCCTCCCATGCAAAGAAGCCCAACTTAGGTGACACTCTTAGATGCTTCAATGCACCCAATGAATTGGATACAAGTTGAAATCTTGCAAAGTTACCTTATAGCATTTACAAGTTAAAACTTCAAAAAAAATTTCCCCTAATTTTTCGAGTCTGCAGAATTTTTGCTTCAACTGGGCAATTTTTCTTCTTAAAATTTTATATAAGGCTTATTGATGGCTCTTGAGCACCAAGTTTTCCTTATGAGAATATTTTCCTTTTATAATGGATGATAAAAGCTACTTTCAGAAACTGATGACTTCACTCTGACCATGTAATACTTTTGTTTAGGGTCTTCTCCATTATTATTTCTTTTTAATTTTGTAATTAACTATTTGTCACTATAAAATAAGGGTGAAAAGGTTACAAGGAAGGATGTGCTCTTCTTCAAGTCAAACCAAGAGAAAATTACAAACAGGATATTAAAAAAGAACTTGCAACATCCTAATATATCCTAGAATCACTTAACGGGATTGAAGTACCCTATAAAGACCTCTAACAATGGCTTCTTGTTTACCAACCATTTTACAACTGGGATGGCAGTTCAAGTCTTCTAGTGGAACAGTAGCACATCTCCTTCTGAGATTTAAGATTCTGCCAATCCATGTGTACTGTCTACAAGCACTGTCTTCCCATCCTCTTGGAGGCATCCCAGGCTTTGCTTCATACAAAAGCCATAATCACACTGCCACTGTGATCTCTAATGAAACGCCAGAACTCCATTTAACTCAGAAGCCTTTGTAAGCATCAGTTAACAAAATCCCCAAGGGAGAGGGGCTCCCAATCCATAAACGACCCAACCTGAGTCTTACTGCCTCTGCGGATCTCTCTTCAACCTAGCAGAATTCTTCCCAGAGGAATAAAGCTAAGCTTAGAAACTGCCCCTAAAATAGAAGGTAGTAATCAGCTACCTATCAGGACATCTGGGGTTCTCCACTTGGACATGCAACCAAAATAATACTAAATAGATAAACCCCCTTTTTTTACTTCTCATTGTGGTTGTCTATCATGGTTTGTCAATGTCCTATTTAAAATCACAATTGATGTTCGGATTCACTTCGTGTTTTTTAGGTAATGATTGATTTTCAAGCAGCTGAAAAGCGAAGACTTGAAGAACCTGCTTCTGAAATTGGTCTGGAATCTTTATGTGCAATGGTTTGTCTCTCTTAAACAAGTTCCACGTGACTCTATCTCTTGGTTTTCTACTAAATTAAGTCACCAATTCTTTACTGCTATTGACATTGTATCCAGATTAACAACAATCTACGCTGCTATGATCTAGCATTGGAGCTGAGTAGCAGCACCTTGGAAGCTCTTCCACAGAATTATGCTGAGCAGGTTATGCCGTTATTTTCTTTTTCCCCTGCATCTTTTTTCACTCTTTAGAGGAAGAGGCCAGTTAGCTTTCAATTAATGAGTTCATGATCTGACCAGCCCATGTTTTTTTTTTTTATTTGATAGGAAACAACAATGAATTATATTGAAATAGAAATTAAGAAGTACAATGGAGAGATGAGGAATCCTCCCATAAACAAAGGCTAAACATAATGAATACCAAAAGCAAAAAGCTATTTATTAATTACAAAAAGCAACCTCTCCTTACTAACTTATTAACTTATTATTCCCATTCTAGGTTGTGAGTGCATGTCTCTTAATGTCATGATTAGGTTTGGATGAGGACCCTCCTCCTCCTCCCTCTCCTCTAGGATTTTATGATTTTGTTGATGATAACCCTTCTTCCCCTTATTTCCTTTATTCGTTTTTAACTCAGATGGAGGTTTTTGTTTTGTTCTGCTGAAATTTCTGATGAAGTGCTTCCCAGTCTCTTATAAAGTGACTGATTCTGGTTCTTGGCACAATGGATACTCTGGCTTCTAGGCATGGAAGGCACTCTTTGTGAGAGTCTTTGTGAGAGTAAAAGTGCTACATTGTTTTACTTTTCCATCCTCTGAGATAGGGTTAGCTAGTAAAAAATAGAGCTTCATTTGCCTTGAGATAATGTCAGAATAGAGGCTTCTTCCATTATATAGCATCAGGAGATTCTTTTGTTGTCATCTCCAAGGTGAGACTAGGCACCTTGGCTCCTTGGCACTATGGAAACTTTACATGGGCGATATTAATCTGCACATAAGACTTACAGCTCGTTTGGGAGTTACTCTAGGAGGGTTGCTAGTACTTTCTAAATTTAGAAGCATTTTCCTCACAAAAACCAGGTATTTGACAAAGCTCTAAAAACATTTTTAAAAATCTAGGGAATCACATAAAGTGATTTGTGGACTAGCACTCAGTAAATGTTTCTTCAAAAAATTATCTTTTTTTTTTTCCCCTTACGTAACACATTATTTAAAACACTTCAAAAGCACTTGTTTAGTTTATATTCATATGCTATCCAATTTTCTAAAAAAGACATTTTGATAGAAACACTACCTACAATAGTTAAAAGCTAAAAGCGCTCTTCCCAAAATCACTCCCAAATGAGCCCTTAGAGTCAAGCCTAGGTGGATTGGCGAGGATGCTTAACAGAAAATCAATTCCTCAATCAAGAGGATTGCTATGAATCTGAATTCTTTTTGTGATTTGTTGACGTTGCCATGACTTTTTTGCTAGATGTTTTGCCTTTCATTTTCTTTTGTTCTTTCCGGCTCATCCTTCTTCCTACATGTAATTCCCTTAATGTTTGTAAAGCTTTCTGGTTTCTCATTGAAAAAACAAGAATGAATAATGTTCAGGTATGAGGTCAAAGCAACATAATCATGGACCTTCCACAAGGATGATCAACTAGGCAATATGCATGCGTATATTGAATTTCCTACTAAACATAAAACATATATATATGCAAAACTCAAATACATGCCTCAGGATTGTACAGTTTAATGCAGATCATGAAGCTTCTATCTGTCTTAAGATTGATGCTCTCCTTTATGTGATTGATGTGATAGTACACTTGTTAATTGCACTCCTTTTTGAATGGCTTTTGATGAACCTCATTTTTTTTTATCTTGGCCTCTCAAAACTAACTAGAGTAAATAAGGTTGCATAAGACACCCAGAAATATAAATAAAAAATAAAAAATCCAATATTTTTGTTTGAGGCATAAATTGCATGTATTGCAGAATACTTCTTTGAACCTTTTGATTTTGTTTTCAATTGAGTTTCCCTTTTTTTTCTGTAATTTACAGGTTAATTTTGAAGACACTTGCAAAGGTTTCCTGGAGGTTGCAAAGGTCTGTTGAAGGTTATTTCATTTTTATTTATTTTCTCTTTTACTTTTAAATTATATAGCATGCCATATTTTTTTGTGCACCTCCAGTGTTTCTTGTTGCAACATTTACATCTCTTGGTCTTCTATTCCAATATCAATTACATACACCTCTATGACTTGTTGAAGCTTTTAATGACTTGGTGGATAAATGTGTGTATATATCCTTCTCCTTGTGCTTGGTTTTACCATTGGTTTCTTTGAGTATCAAATTGCTTTAAATTGGTTAGGAATATCTTTTATTAGAGTCATTTATATGCCAATAAGAAAGATATACATGGCTTATTAATTGGCTATTTCATTATGACATGATAATGAATATGGAACATAAGGTGATGAAGAAAAATGACATAACCTAAACATGAGTCTGTAGACATGAAGGGCTCTTGAAGTAGAGCCCACCTGACACCATGTCTGATATGAAGTGGGTCCCACTGGACATTGTGTATAAAATGCAGCTAACGGCATTTTTATCTTTATCCATCTTGATGCTTAATGCTTAGCTAGATCCATGGCAACATCCAAGGAATTCTAATGTATTTTGGGACTCGTTGCCAGTTTTCTTTAGTTTAGGTACCTTACTGAATGTGGAATAGCATCAGAGTTTTGACTTGGTGATTGGGATTAAGCTAGTTGTCTCTAGTGTTCTATAATCAGGGTTGGCCACCTTCTTGCCATCATTCTTTGAGGGGAATTGAGGAGTAAATCACAACAATTTTTCATATTATACTTTGTTTCATGTGGCACTAACTGACTTGGCAAGAGTCTCCTGGAGGATATGCTTACAAAAGGTAAATATCGAGCCTTCAAGGATAGGTATTTGTCTTCCTATCAATAGGCTCTGAGCATTTTGAAATTTTCAGGGAAAACTGTGTCAATTATTTGAGAAAAAGCTTTACAGTCATTGTAGCGCAAATCCCAACCCAAGGACATCTTATATCAAAATTACTTAAAATCAAAGAAGTTAGAGACTTGAAATGCAGTCCATGGAGCTCTTGGTGAACTTTTGAATAAAATATTAGACAGCAGAAAGACAGGCTGGAAAGATCCTTGTGACCCTCTCACCATGATTTTGTCACCTCATTACTGAAGGGCTACTTTACCACTGCAAGGTCAAGTCATTACCTTCGCCATTGTACCTTAACATGGTCTGTATCTTAGCATAAAAGAGCCCTAAGATAGAGGGATCCATTTCAGCTTAACATTAGAAGTCTCTCTTTTGTTGATTGCCAATTATTCTTTACATGACTTTGTGTAAATATGCCTCGTTGTTGATAGGAGAATGCTATAATGTGTTTGGTGGTTTGAAAACTGAACTTGATGAAATAAAACTAGTTTTTCCTTTGAATTCATTCCACTGGGCTTTAATCTTTTAAAAAAAGGGTTTTGTTAGCATATCTCAACGCAAAATTTGTCTTTTGTTACGTTCATATGTTAATAATCTTATGAGTTTCTACAAACAGCTATTTTTACACATCTTGAAGTGAATGTTTCAAACTCCATTAATATTTTATCAAAATATATATCAAGCATTGAAATGTGCTTGTACAAAAATTTTCTGCAATATCCACATTCAAAAGAAAGCTATTCCAGGAGAACATTTAGAAACTTATGTGCATTATACCTCAAACCACAACCAGGATATGCTTGTAAATCCATCCCAAGATTAGTGTGGTAGTGACATGTATTCTATTAGTGATAGAGTTTCTTTTACTGGCTAGGTTTCTTCTATAGGAGAATTACTCATGAATACTTACTTTCAACATCAAGTAGCTACTTCCTATGAAGTTTTAGAATTTATTGATTTTTCTTCTTCTCATGTTACCATGTTTTGCTTTATGACTACAGTAATCTGTGCCTAACTGCAGCAATAAAATAGATGCATAATAGAGTTCCATGTTAAAAAGCTGATATTAATTTATTCATTTGTTTGAATGTGGAAAATTTGGGCGGTTTATTTCTTCATGTACCATTTGGAATGTTATAGCTATTATTCATATTGGATTTAGCATCATATATCTTGGAGAACTATTGAATTGCTTATTGATGGTAGGAAGCTGTGCATCAAACTGTGAGTGTTATATTTGAAGACCCAGGAGTTCAAGAGTTACTTGTCAAGCTGTACCAGAAAGGTGAAAATTTTACCATTATAAACCTCCTGTTTGAGGTTTTCATGGTGCTTGTGGTAAAGATGTGCTCATTCATCTTGTAAATATTTCATGTCTGCAATTAAAGCTAATTGTCTTTGTCCTTTCCTTTTTTTCTTTTTTCTTTTTTATCAGAAACGAAGAAGAATATATTAATAGAAGAACAGAAACAGGAGAGACAAAAGAAACAAAAGAAAGAGAAAAAACCAAGGGAAGGATGAGAGGTCCTTCCTACACAAATTGAACAAAGGAGAAAACTCCCAACAATAGAACTCTAAAAACAAAGAGAAACCCAACAATCTTCAAACTTTTGAAGCGCAAACTACAATCCAGTTGAGTTGTAAAACATTTTGAGGAACTCCTCTAAAAGCTTTAGTATAAGAAGCCCATAGAGAAGAATAAAACCGAATCAAATCCCATAACATCTCTTCCGTTTTCCCTTTATTTTCAAAGATCCTATTGTTTCTCTCTTGCCACACCATCCAAATCAAAGTAAGGCAAGCAATTTGCCAAAGTGTCTTCCCTTTTAATGAGTTCCCCAAGCCTTTAAAAGTAATAACCAACATGTCCTCAAGACTCCTTGGAGGGACCCAAACCAACCCTGCTAGATTGAACAACCTGTGCCAGAGTCCAATGGTAACGGAACAATGAAGAAAAAGGTGGTCAATCGACTCTCCATTTCCTTTGCAAAGAATGCACCATTGAGGATAGAGGGCTTTGTCCCTTCTCAATTGCAACTTGTCATTGGTGCTTACCTTCCCATGTGCTACTAACCAAGCGAGGGCCTTAACCTTTGAAGGGACTTTTGAACTCCACAAGAACTTGGCCGGAAAGAACAATATAGGATTTGAGATTTTTGACAAGGCCAAGAAAAAAGATTTCACTAAAAACAATCTTGACGAAGACAAAGACCACGCTCTTGAATCTGATGAAGAAAGAGAGAAAAGTATAAAACTAAGGGAGGACATTAATCTCTGAAGAAGATCAATTTCTAAATCCGTAAGATTGCGGCGAAATTTAAATTCCAAGACAATGGAAAGGAATTGCCAAGAACATTTGAGACAGTGAGGTTTTTCATAGAAATAACTCTGTAAAGATCAGCAAATTGAGAACACAAAGTTTGGTTACCCCACCAAAGATCTTCCCAGAAACGAATTCTCTCCCCATTGCCCACCACTAAGCGGACAAAAGGGGAAAACTCCTGGAAAACTTGAGCAATAGCCTTCCAAGGTCATCTGTGTGACCATCTAAACACCATGTTGGCGTCCCTTCCATTAGGATGTGTCCCATATATACTTGCAATAACCTTATGCCAAAGACCACTCCTTTCTCTAGGGAACCGCCAAAGCCATTTCCCTAAGAGAGAAATATTTCTCATAGAAGTCTTCCCAAAGCCCAAACCTCCCAACTCCTTTGGTCTACTAACAACCTCCCATCTGATAAGATGATCTTTCTTCCCTTCCCCCGCCCTAGACCAAAGAAAATCCCTTTGCATCTTCTCAATCTTTGAAGCTATTGATACTAGGATTTTAAAGAGGGAGAGGAAGTAGCTAGGGATGTGAGATAGACAAGACTGAATTAAAGTAATCCTCCCTCCCAAAGACAAAAAGTCATTTTTCCAACCGTCCAGCCTCCTCGAAATTCTCTCAACCACCGGATCTCAAAAGCCTATTGTCTTTGGGTTTCCTCCCAATGGAAGGCCTAAATAAGACAAAGGCCACTCTGACACTCTGCAATCCAAAACCGATGCCAAACTAGACAACGACTCTTGCCTAGTGTTAATACCTGAAATGGTACTTTTTTCTAAGTTGATTTTTAAACCAGATACTTGCCCAAAAACCAAAAGGATAATCTTGAGGTTTTGGAGATGTTCCATAGAGGCTTTAGAGAAAAAGATGGTGTTATCAGCAAACTGTAACAAAGACACTCTAGTCCTATCCCTCCCCACAAAGAAACCCTCACTTATCCCAGTTTCCTCTGCTCTGATCATCAACCTACTTAGAACATCTGCCATTAGAGTAAAAAGGAAAGGAGAAAGGGGGTCTCCTTGTCTCAAACCTCTAGAGGCCTTAACCCAACCCTTTGCATTCCCATTAACTAGGATTGCAAAACTTGATGAAGACAAACAGCCCCTTATCCAAGATCTCCATTTCTGGCTGAACCCCTTCCTTTGTAGCACATGTTCCTTTTGAATGAGAAGATAATACCTGATGTTCCTGAAGCCTAGTTATTGTGGTTGACCTTGGCTGTCAATATGTGCAATTATGTAACTCATCGCCACACTGTTGTTCAGTGATGTCTTCAAAGTAATAGTTGTAATTGAGAGAATGCAATGATTTTTTGGAAAACAAACTGTTGGTGGCTTAGCATTCCTTTAGACAACATGCAATACTAAGTATCTAGGCCAAAATACCGGGACTGTCTTGATAAAATTTCTTATTCATTCGACAGCCTGCTAGAATTCATCCGTCCATTAGTACTATATTCCAACAGTCAGATTGGTTTTGAACCTAATTTTGGCATCAATGGAAGATTTGATGAAACTTCTTGGTTCTCATGTTACATCAAATATAACTGCTTGAGAAGTAGATCCATTGTGTTGCTTCATTCTTATGTAATGTTGTAAGAATGTTAATGGTGAATTTCTTTTAGTTTTTTTTTTTTTTTTTAGAAAAAAAGAAAAAAGATCGACTTGAATTTCTTTACTATCTCTTGAATCATTTTTTAAATTCTAACCAGGTTCGCTGTTTGTCTACATTCAGAGTGGTGCGAAGGACAGGTTACAGAGTACTTGGTTGCAACATTTGGTGATTATTTTATGGATGTGAAGATGTAAGTCCTCTCTCAGATCTGGATAACCCTATTCTTTAGCTTTAACCTATATTACATGAACTAAAGCATGATTTTTTGGTATGGGGATCTATCATTCTTTAAGCCCCCGACAAGGCTAAATAATCTAAGGGTCAGGTTTTATTATTTAACATTCAGTGCAATAAATTGTATATTGCAGTTCCAATATGGGTAATTACATGAAGGCATAAGATAATTGAAACAAAAATAGAATTATCAAAGTGTCTGAAGGAATTCTGATCAAAAAAAAAAAAAAAAGTGTCTGAAGGAACCCATGGTGCTACGGATTAGGTTCTCATCCTTGCTGAACTGGCCTGCTCAACAACAGGTGTTTTAGATAGATTTTACTATCCATGTAATGTAGGTTTTAGCTTAGCATGTTCTGCCATGCTTTCATCCCGTTTTTTGGACAAGTCAAAATGAAAAATAGACTAATATATTGTCAGTATTATCTTTTATAATTATGAAAATGAAGTTTTCTGATTAATTATATTGAAGTTATGGAGCACAAAGGGTTAAGTCTTGTGCATTATAATGTCTATCCTTATTAAGCTGTGAACACAACAAGATAGCATTGCACTTGCATAATATGGTTACTAGATTGCGATAAAAACAATAACTTCTTTAGCAACATGGTGAGAAAAATATTGAGTTAGCTGGGCCACAATATTTGATGGTTGCATGATTGAGGCTATAAAATTTACCAGATTATATCTTCTAGCTGTTTGTCCATACTCATTTTTCCAGCTGAGAGAGAGAAATGTAGAAGTGGAAACCTATTCCTAGTAGTAAATAAAAAAATGAATGATGTATGTTAGAGGGGAAAAATTAGGATATTATGGGATTGGTTAGAGGAGAGGGGTCATTGGAATCTCTGTTTTTCTAGAAATCTTAATGATTAGGAGCTTAATGATATTGAACAATTTTTTGCTAGATTGCAAGGAAAGATAGTTAACGGAGAGGAGGATAAATCAATGTGGATGGATTTGAGGAATGAAACCTTCTCAGTGAAGTCTCTTTATGCTGCCTTAGAGTTGGAGAGTTCAACTTCTTTTCTAGCAGGGGTCGTTTGGAATCCATAGGGTTCATCTAAAGTAAGTTTCTTTGTGTGGGAAGCTTGTTGGAAAAAGGTTTTGACTCTAGATTTGCTTCAAGAAAGAAGGTGAATGCTAGTTAATAGATGCTTTCTATGTAAAATGGAAGAGGACTCAGTTGATTATATTCTCTTTCATTGTCCAAGGCAAGGATTCTTTGGCAATTGTTTTCTTCATGTGGTGTTTCTTGGGTTCTGCCAGCCACAGTGAGAGACTCTGTTAAGGTAACATGGATCCTTCATCAAAAAAAGCATAAGAAGGTTTTAAGAGTTGCTCCTTTATGCATCTTTTAGAATATTTGGAAAAAGAGAAATCAAAAGTCGTATAAGAGTGAGGAGTAGTCTATCAAGATTATGAAGAGCATTTTCCTTAGTAATCTTTCATTTGAGGGTAAAGTTGTACATGGGTGATGAATATCTCTAATTGAATTTGTTGATTAGTTGGTTTAGTGTTGTCAAAAGGTAAAAGGTGTTGTCAAGGCTATAGAACTCGTTTTAACCTAAGGCGGAAGGTGAAAAACAAGGCAATAGCTTAGGTATAGTAAGTAGTTAAAAAATATACATGTATTTACATATTAGATGGCTATCCAATATAAGTATTGTCTTCAACAATCAACATCATTAATTTTTTATCCCTCATTGTGTCTTATAAAATTAAAAAAAAAAATAGTAATAATTATTCAAAGTGTTAAATATTTTACTCCGCATCATAGAAAACATTATGATGTGTAAAGAAATTCTCCCTATCTAAATGCATATTTTAATTTTCCAGGCATCTAAAAAACAAAATAAGAGAATAAACATCTTAAAGAAGCTTTGGGCGTCATCATCATAGTGATCATTGAAATTAAAATTGTCATCATTTCCATCAAGACTAGATTGATGGTTCTCCATCTTATTATCACTATGATCCATAATATAATATTTCATCTTATACTTTATTTAATTTGATGTTAGATTAAATCAAATTATAATCTAAGAGTGTTTAATCTTGATCCATCTATGCCTTATGTCTTATCCTAAGACAACCGCCTTGGCATCAACTCTTTGAAGCAGCCTTGCCTGAGTCTTCAAGAGGCAACTTTTGTCTGTCCTTGGCCTAGTGGCCTAGGCTACCCGATCACCTTTGATAACACTAAGTTGGGTTTTTGGTAAGGGAGGGAATTGTTTTTTGTAATCCCACCTTAGTTGTTCCTCAACTCTTTTGCATTGTTCTCTTTGGCACTCTTTGTATATTTCCTATGTACCTCGATGCAGTATTTCTTTGGCATGTGTTTATAATATTACATCATTACCTATCAAGAAAAAAAAAATGATATCAGAAAGAGTGTACACATTAGGTTATTGTGTACATTGGGTGCAACAACACCCCCCACCCACCCCCCCAAAACCCCCTCTGTTTTTTCCTTTTTTTGTTGGCTCTTTTTAATATATCTTTTTGTTTGCCTATTAAAAAAAAAAAAAAATATTAGGTTGATAACCTAATGATGGTTAAGTTTTAGAATGTATAGTGAGATGCAAAATCTCCTTGACATAAGTTTTCCCCTATTGAAGTGTTCCTGACACCCAAACAAATCAAGCTAGTGGAGAGAAGGTTTTGTATGGTGCAAAGTAAGATGTTCAATTTGCAAAAAGATGGCCAAGGAGAAATTAGGTTTTCCATTATTAGAGAGAAGTTTATGGTTTGAGCAAGATGAAGTCAGTGAAATCATCAGCCAACTGAATCCAATTTCTGCACTGGAGAAAGAAATGGATTTTGAAAAAATCAATCAGGGATGATTCCAGAACTCAATTGGTTGAGATAAATGGAAATCAGAATGGAGATTGATTAGGATCATAGAATTTGTGGGGAATAGAAAGACATTGCACCTGTTAATTTGGAAGGTGAGGAATTGCAGCAGACGGTTGATGTTGGTTTCTTGATTGCATTGGCCTCTCCTCTCAAGGAATTGTGAAGAATTTTGTAATGGGTGCAAGTGCTGTTACTGAAAGTGCTCAGAGAAGCGGCTAGGGCAGGTGGGACACCTGACACTTGACAGGATGCAGCAACTTTCACCTGGCAACAGGCACCAGGAGCGTGCCTCTCAGGCACATGAAAGGACACCCAAATTCTTGTGCAGCTTTTTTTATTGGGCATGTTATTTGTGTAGGTTGTTCTGCAGAAAACCTTAGTTATTTTTCTAATGAAAAACAAATGCTAGCTATGTTGCACTGGTGCACTCCATGGTAATTTCTCAAATAAAGGACCTAAACCTAGGCCTCTCATCCCTTTCTTCTCTCTCCCTGTCTTTCAAGAAACCCTAACCTCCTTCTGATCTCTTTGCTCCCCTCACCTCCCAGCTCACACTCTCATGGAAAAGAGGATGCATTTTGCTATGTAAAGATGTCTGATATCTTCTTCAAGGGAATGTGGTATTTTCTGTTTGTAGATAGATAGGTAGATACATAGAGGGAGGGAGAGAGAGAGAGAGAGAATAACTATGATGCTTGATCTATTTTAATAATTTTTTAACAATGTTTTTAAGGGGGAGAAAAGGGTGGTGTTAGATGCAAAGTTATGAGGGTGAGCAGCATATTATACAAATACATTGTAGGGGGCACCATCACTTTCTAGAAGCATAATTTCAAGTTTACAAGAAGTTCATGCTCCATAATAAGTTTGCTGAATCCAGCCTGTTGATCTACTTTTCTGTGTCTCATTTTCATATTTAAGTTAAAAACATCTCTTATTTACTCTAAATCTTTTGTGACAAAGGTACATTGAAGAAAGATCATTTAGGAGATTTGTTGAAGCTTGCCTGGAAGAAACTGTGGTTGTTTATGTTGATCACCTCCTGACACAGGTTTTTGTTGAAAAGAATTTATAGTTTCCCATTTGTTGGATATATTTTTGTATGTATCCTCCTGTAATATCTTTTGTTTCCTTGCATGAATGGCTTAATGATGCTTGTGATTGCAGAGAAACTATATAAAGGAAGAAACCATTGAACGGATGAGGCTAGATGAAGAGGTTATCTTGGATTTCTTTAGGGAGTACATAAGTGTCTCCGTAAGTGCCACCACCTTGACTTAAGTTTACTAGAAATACAGTTACCTCAATATTTTTTCTAGTGTAATTTTCTTGATCTATTCATCTGCAATGCTTCTTACTTCCTCCACATTTCCTTGACTTATGTGTTACAGAAAGTTGAAAACAGAGTCAGGATACTGAGTGACTTGAGAGAGCTTGCTTCCGCAGAGAGCCTGGATACTTTCACACTCATCTACACAAACATTCTTGAACATCAACCCGATTGTCCAGTAAGTGCTATTAAAAATAGTGTTCATGGTAGTGACCATTTTTCGTTTTGTGGTTCTGAGTATCAAATTCCAAATAACCTAATAGCCTCTAGCTATTTTCATATCGAAGAAAATAATATTTAATATTGGCACTTTGTCACCATCCCAGTAATTTGTATTCTGTTCATTTTATTTTGTTTCCAATTAACTGTCGATGTATTAGAATTTTCTTGGAATTCCTGAATTCCTATGCTCAGAATGTTTCTGTTAAGAATCTCAAGCATCTTTACTTTCTTTGGTTTGCAGTCTGAGGTGGTTGAGAAACTAGTTGGACTGCGAGAAGGCATACCACGGAAGGATGCAAAGGAGGTAAATTCAACCTTATAATTAGTTTCTCTTACATCAAACCCAAAATTATTTACTTTGGAACCTTAAGAGGATGTAAATCCCATGAAATAGCATTCTGTTGGAAGTGTAATATTCAGGGATGAGACACTAAAATCATAAAATATGACAATTTCACTAGTGTTAAGAAGTACAAATAGTCTTTCTATCATTTGTAGGAAGTACCCTGAAATTTAGTGATTGGGTCTGCAACCATAAAGCGTAATTGGGAAACTTTTATCACTTCTAAAATTCAAGTTTCAAAGTATGAAGCATCATCAGTTTCAGTTTCAACACATGAATATGATATTGATTTAGAGGGAAGGGGCTCATCTGCTTCAAATTTGATATCAATACATGTCTTTCTCAAACAGGTTGTCCAAGAGTGCAAAGAAATCTACGAAAATTCCCTTGTTGGCGGTAACCCCCCAAAGGCAGGTTTTGTTTTCCCAAAGGTGAAGTGTCTTACAGCTTCCAAGGGATCGTTATGGCGGAAGCTGACTTGAGAGCTCCCTCCCTAGTATCAATGCTTTCATTTTGATCATAGACAACAAAGTAGTGCATTACACAAGCCTGTAGCCACCCCTGATGGAAAAGTTGCAGTTGTATTTCTTTTTGCAAACCAAGAGTATACTTTTCTTCAGTGTTTTACGACTCTCTACATTGTTGATTTTGCATTCCATTCATTGTAGATATTGAATTTCAGTGTTGTTCAAACTGGGTTTGTTCTATTTGGTGTCTCTTGTATTTGAACTGCTGATTCCTTGGAAGCCATGTTGGAATTGAGTGTTACTTTCTTGCAAAATCTAATGGATGTATTAGTCCTCTTATGGATTATGTGTTTGAAGTTTGTGTTGTTTCAGATACCTCAAATCCTGGCTCCGTAAATGCCATTGGTTTATTTCCTTTTCAGTAAATCCTGTTTCTAGAAGCCAAGTCATTTGGAAAAAGCTTCTGATATAGACTAGTAAAAGTTGTTCATCCTAACACTAGATTTATCATTTACTAGGAAAAGCAAAAAAACGAGTAGATTGTATGGTTTACATGCAGATATGAGGGATGAAGTAGAATAGATTTGAATGTGTATGCTTCCTAGCAACCAAGCATTTCAGTTCAAATCCTCATCCAGTTGTGCCCCCTAACATGGATGATATGCCTTCTCATGACATCCTTACTCCTGTGGGACTTGCTTCTTCAAATCTGGCTTTGTAGGGCCATTCTTCGTGTTTTATTTGTCTATAATGGACCAGCTCCTAACATTTGACTCCTCTTTCTTGTCTTGTGTGTGACCCTTGTTCCATTCTCCTGTGATTGATAATCATCTCTACTTTCAAATTTTCCTTCTTCATTATCCTTCCTTCATGTCACTCACATAAAAGTTCTACAACTTCATTTTTAGACATCTCGTGGTTTTTGAACTAGGGTGGATTATGGAACAAATATTTTCAGAGATCTGTCTCACTAAGAAATATAAGGAAGTTATAAATAGATTTGGATTTTTTTTCCTTTTTATTCCACATGGGTAGAGTTACTAAATCTTCTTTTATTCAGGACTATTTGCAAGGGAAGATGATTGAGATGGGTAAACGGAGGGGCAACCTTTACATTCTGGATCCAGCCAACCTTTTTCCTATCTCAGGTGTTTGTAATAATGTCTCTAAGAAAGAACATGAAGTTTGGCATTCTCATTTAGGACATCCCTCTTATGTTAGGCTTAATATTTTGAAAAATGTACTGCATTTTAAACAACTAGTTATTGAAACACCTCATTGTTCAATTTGTCATTTAGCAAATCAGAAATGTTTACCATTTCCTAATTCTAATTTTGTGTCAATTTCTGCTGTTGAATTGTTGCATTTGGATACTTGGGGTGCTTTCCATTTACCAACCCATGATGGGTTCCATTATTTCCTTACCATTGTGGATGATTTTACTTATTTTACTTGGGTGTATTTGTTGAAAGTTAAGTTTGATGTTGCTATCGTTTTTCCTGCATTTTATAGTCTTGTCCACACATATATGGTGTTAAAATCAAATCAGTTCGTAATGATAATGAACCTGAATTAGCTTTCACAAATTTCTTTCACCCATGCTGTGGAAATTCCAGAGTGGCAACAAGCTATGCAGGCAGAACTCCAATCTCTTAAGGCGAATGGTACATGGTCCTTAACCACCCTTCTTCCTAGTAAACGAGTTATGGGATGTAAATAGGTTTACAAATTAAAATTTCGAGTTGATGGTACACTGGAGCGTCACAAAGTACCCTTAGTTGCAAAAGGATATACCCAACAAGAAGGTGTGGATTATGTTAGATACATTTTCCCCAGTGGCTAAATTGCTAACGGTTAAACCTTTGTTGGCTTTAGCCGCTATTCATGGGTGACATCTCATCAAATTGGATGTTAACAACACTTCTCTTCCGGGTGATTTAACCGAAGAGGTTTACAGGTGCTTAACTACCAAAGAACAAGGAGAAACACCTATAAAAAAAATAAGAAAACAAAGGGCTGCCTGAATAAGCTTTCAACCATCGTCGCTCCTCTATACATCCTCCTTTTTTGGGGTCATTGCTGGGGCTCTGCAGAGGGGGCACACATTCTTCACCAGCACCCACTTCTTCAAGCAATCTGCATGGTACTCATGCCCACAATCAAGAAATCCAATCTTCTCTTCATTCTCATACTCCTCCTGGCATATAATGCAAGAATCCTTTTCCTGATCCATACTTGCACCCTCTTCCAGATTCAGACAAGTTGAAGATATATAAGTTCTAGTTTTTAGACAATTTGTAATGGATTCCTCTGAAAGCCCTGTGCCTACTTCCCCTACTTGATAAGATGCTGAAAGATCTAGTATGGCAACTTCTTCTTCTGGGAGCGTTCTCAAGTAAGGCAGATTACCATGTCTCGATGTTGCCTCAGGTGCGACTCCCCCTTGATGAGATCGATCTATCCTGATCCAAGTAGGTGGAACAGGTCCTGGATGCCTGTGCCCTGCCTCTGCACCAACCTGAGGAGGCTCAGGACTACGTGAACTAATCGTGGCAAGTCTATAAGAAGATGCCACTACTTGAGGGTGGAAATGTCTTCTTGCTCCTTGCATAGGTGGTGGTGGTGGTGGTGGTGGATAATGAAGATTATGGTGCCGGTGAAGGACAGGAGGTTGAAGGTAATCTGTGGAACTTCTGCCACTAGATGTATCATGATATCCCTGTATACCCACATTCCCAGCCTCTCTAGAACCTCCACTGATATTGCTCCCATGCAAATAAGGTAAAGCAAGTCCATGATTCCAGGCCAAAGTTCCCCCACCACTACCATTATTGCCTGATTGTTGGTCAACCCAGGGATTGCCAGAAGGCTGAAAAGGATGGCCAATATGGTTTCCTTGCACCAAATGGTAATGATTATGTGCCAGAACAGAATCCGGCCCAACAGCACCTGATCTGTTCCTCACACTTCTGTGAGATCCTACTTCCATGATTGAAGGAGCATTATTCCCTCTGTACTGCGGCTGGGCAAAGGCCAAAGATGCAGAATCCATCACGGGAACCCCGAATTCAAGATGCCTTGTATTGAAAGGGGGAGCCGAAGAACTAGAGCTTGCAAAGCCATTAAAATAGTGAAAATTCCCCAGGATGCCTTGAGCATTCTTTCGATCATGAATGTTGGATCGAGGAGCAACAGCTATATCAAGACTTGGGAGTGGATGATGAAGGCGAATCCCATAGAACATAGCAGAGCCATCATAATGCTGAGGTAAATGAGGCGCATCAAAATGACTTGAATTCTCTGGAGCTGAAAACATGGTGTGGGAAATTTGTTGGACTAAACATTTGGTAATCTTCCATTTATAGAAAATAGAAACTTCTAATTCTAATATATTTCTACCGTTTAAAACTTTACATCTCAGAAATAGAAAGAAAAAAATATTCTCTTTTCACTTTTTAGAAACCAAATCTTATTATTATTATTATTATTGAAAAATCAAAATTCAAATTTTTATTTATGAAATGTGATTTCTACAAATTATTAAAAAGAATATTCTAATCCAATTCATTAAGAAAATGATTTTTACAACTTCAATTCAAAAAAATCCCACCTCATTTTTATTAAAATTTTTTTTTTACATAATCCTTAGAAAAAAAAAAATATCTCCAATCCCAATTGAAAGAAGAGAGTGTTTTTTTTTTTTTTTTTTTAATTTCATTGAAAAGGTATTTCACAAATTGAATTTAACGTTTTAAAAAAAAATTCTTCAATTTTATTAAAAGATGTTATTTTTAAAAAAAGAGTTTAAAAAATATTTTTAAAAAAAACACAATGGGATTTTATTACCTCTTTTTTAAAAAAGATTTTTGTAGTTTCATCCAAAAAACATTTTTACAACTTTTATTGAAAAAGCATGACTTTAACCATTATTATTATTATTTAATAATTTTTAATTTTTAATAATATTAAAAAGGATTTTTTTTTAATATTTAATTTTTAAAATATTTCTTTCATCTGCTTGACATTAGTTTCACCTAAGTGGTAAAGTTCTCATTGTTTGTTAAATTTCAGCCATGGCAGGTGGAGATGTCCACCAATTTAGATGCATTTGTTAAAAAATCAAAGTGAAATTTCATAGTAAGGTGGCACATCAAAGTTGGAAATTTTAATGCATGTGAGATCAAGGTTGAATTTCAAGTGCATGAATAACAATGGAGAGGATGGTCTTCAATGATATGAAACATGGATGTGACCTAAGATGCATATCTCCTGGCATAGGCTTCGGCTGTCTCATTCCATGTGATGGGCTGCACTCCTACCTGTGCCTATGCAGCATTGTGGGTGTCGTGAGAAATGAGCCAGGGTTGAACCTAAGATGTAAATGGCTAAGAGAAACTTGTGAATCCCCATTTTTTATGTTCAGGGTGTTGGAATTTTAAGGGTATATTTTTATACATAAATTTGGAGGAATTCATTCAAAACCCGAGTTGTACACATCTCGCTTTCAGAGTGTAGCTAAGGCGAGATTTAGCTGTTGAATCCTAGAGGTAGACCATTGGTACCCTAGTGCATCGAGTTCATATTTGAGGAAGGTGGATCTATTTCAAGGACAGTGTTTGTCACGCCTCAGCCGATAAGTTTTTTTTTATACTCATTATGTTCTTTGTTTGTGTCTTTTGGGCTAGTCTTTAGTTTCCATACCCTTAAAATTCCAACAATCTTGAAATATATCCAAATGGAAGCTTCCCTAGTTCACACCTGTCCTGACACCTCTAAAATTGATCCCTTCAATGGGACATTCTTTAAGAGATGGCAAGAAAGGGTTTTCTCTATAATTGATGTGGTGAACTTGGAACACATTTTGATTGACCCAAAACCAGAAGATGGTTCTCATCTGTTACCAACCAAGAAAACTGGTAAAACTTCTTATGAGTTGTGGAAGGGTTATGCACCTAATATAGCATACCTGAAAGTGTGGGGGTGTTTAGCTAAACTTCTTCTCCTTGAACTTAAAAAGCAAAAATTAGGTCCTAAAACCTTTGATGCAATGTTGGTAAGTTCAGGAGCACCCTTGAACTTGTGGGAGGAAGCTATCCTATCTGCATGTCATATTCAAAATAGAATATCTTACGAGAAAAATGTGTGTAAATTGGTTAAATCACTATATGGGTTAAAACAAGCTCCCAAACAGTGGCACAATAAGTTTGATCATATGTTAGTAACTAATGGATATTCCATTAATAATGTTGATAAGTGTATCTATAAAAAGTATGAGGATAACACATGTGTAGTCATCTGCCTTTATGTTGATGACATGTTGATCTTTAGAACTAGCCTAGATGTTGTGTGTGAGACCAAGAAATTCCTATGTTCTAAGTTTGATATGAAAGACCTAAGAGAGGCAGAGGTGATTCTAGGAATTAAAATAATTAGAACACCTAATGGGCTTAAACTTTCTTAAGAGCACTATGTTGAAAAGATCCTAAGGAAGTTTGAACACTTTGATTATAAACCACTATCAACTCCTTATGATCCCAGCTCACAGCTGAAGAAAAATAGAGAACATAGTGTTGCCCAAATAGAGTATGCTCATATCATAGGGAGTCTAATGTACTTAATGAACTGTACCAGACCTGACATTGCTTATGCAATAGGTAGATTGAGTCGGTACACCCAAAGTCCTAATCAGGACCATTGGACTGCTGTTCGTAGAGTCCTTAAGTATTTGAGAGGCACCATTAACTATGGTTTGTGCTTTTGTGGATTTCCAAGTGTCCTTGAAGGATTTAGTGATGCAAATTGGATCTCGAATTTAGATGAGATGAAATCCACTAGTGGATATGTTTTCATCTGTGGTGGAAGTGCAATTTCTTGGAAGTCTGCCAAGCAAACTTGCATTACTTAATCTACTATGGAGGTTGAGTTTATTGCCTTAGAAAAGACAAGTTTTGAGGCTGAGTGGCTTAGAAACCTCTTAGCAGATATCCCTTTATGGACGAGACCAACCCCGTCTGTGTCTATGCGTTGTGATAGCCAAGCTGCAATTGTTAAGGCTAAGAGTAAAATATTTAATGGGAAGAACATGCATATACGCCTAAGGCACAATATTGTATGACAACTGCTTGAAACAGGGGTTATATCCCTAGAATTTGTTAGGCCAGAGTTGAATTTGGTCAATCCTTTGACCAAACCACTAAATAAGAAACTAGTGGAAGAAACATCGAGTGGGATAGGGCTCATGCCTATTACATAAGTCAAGAGTGGTGGTAACCCAACCTATTAGAATGGAAATTCCATGAAGTAAGTTCATATGGGTAATAACAAATCACTTGTTGACTTGATGTGCTCTATCAACTCTAATTGTATGAGAGTCCATCCCTATGGTGTAGATAAAGCGTATTATGCATTGACTAAGGTTGAGTGTTCACTCTTAATGAATACCATATTCCTTATGGATGGTTTGTTTAAATGCAGAACATACTTGATGGATTCACCTATATGAGAGTGGAGGTGGGGTCGCTTCCTATGAGAACTTAGGTAGGTTCTCTAGAGCTCTCATGAATATCCAGGCAGGGCGCATGACCTATTTGTGTCAACCCATTTTGTATAACTTGTAGTGTAGTTGAGAAAACCAATGTGGATAAAAGTCCCTTGAGTTACATAAAGAAACACTGGTTCATAGAAATTTATTTTCACCATGTTTTGTGATTCAATACGTATTTGTCCTAAGACTGGTTCATAGCCTTTGGGCACTAGTACTGATGCATTGGATTCTTTTTTCCTCCAAAAAAAAAAAATTCTATTTTTATTTTTGGAAAGTGTCCTATTGAGAATTATTTTTTATTTTATTCTATTAGTGTTATATTTTTGGGAAGAGTCCTATTGAGATTGTGCAAGTAGAATCTCATTCCTTTTATAAATAGAATCACCTTCCACTTTGTGTCATCTTCTAATTATAAGTAGATTCCTATTAGGACTGTGTTAGTAGCCTATAAAAGCAGGTCACCCTTCACTCTCTAAACATGAATATGAAAAACCAATTTTTCCAGAGAGTTTTTCAAGGTATATTTTTATACATCATTTTGAAGGAATTCATTCAAAACCTGAGCTGTACACATCTCGCTTTTAGAGTACACTGTGGACCCCGCATTTCAGCTCATGCGTTTCCTACTCGATGGCGAGCTTGATTTTAATTCGAAAAGAAATGATTTTATTGATTAAGAAAATGACTTGGAGCCGCCACTTATTCTTGTTTTATTTTTAAAGGGTAAACAAAATAAGAAAGAAAAACCCTAAGTGTGACTCCTTGTTTTGGAAAAAGGTGGTCTGTGAAAAACCGGATCGGGTTCGGGGGTCAGGTTACTTATCGGGAAGGTACGGTAGAGACCGTAGCACCCCTCTAAGTCCCTAAAGTCGGGTCTCTACTAATAAAGTGAAACTGACGTGGCACTCGAATAAGAAAGTCAATGGATACTCACATCAATCATGCATATATGAGAATCAGAATATGTACAGTGTATGATCAGAATGAGTGAATGTGTACCTGGGCAGCAAACAACAATGCGCTATCAAGAAACGGGATTAGTGCACAATTAATGAATACAAAATATATCCTATGCATATCAGAGTGCGAAACGAAGCTCAAACGAAATACATTAAGCACGACAATTGACAGTCAAAAAGGGATCAAACATAGGACCCCCAACAAAGCCCGATTTATTGTTCATGAGCTAATCTCACAGATCCCATGTTTTAGAATTATGAAGGAATCAGTATTGCTTATGTAAAATTAAGAAGATCAGAAGATTATTTAGGAACTGAAATGTAATTAAAAACTATTCGAGTGAAAACTGGATTATTGGAGTTTATTTGAAAATTGGAGTATTGGGAATTAAATTTAAGAGTTGAAATTTTAGGATGTCAAACTTGAAAGAAATTAGAATTTTAGAAATCGGAAATTAAGTTCAGAAATTGGGATTCAAAAAAATGTTTAAAAAAATGGAATTTTGAAATAAATAAATGGAATAATAATAATAAGGACGAAAATAATGATTAAATAAATGAATGAGAATGCTGGAATTTTTGAATTTGGAAATTAGATTTAGAAGTTAGAAATTTTAAAGAATTGTTTAAGATAGAATTTTAAGATAAATAAACAAACTATTAGTGATTAATTTAATGTGAATATGGGAATTTTCAGGATTAGGAATTTAATTCGTAAATCAAAAGTTTTAGAGAATTTGAATTAAAATGGAGTTTTGAAATAAGTAAATAAAATACTAATGATTAAATAAATTAATGGGAATACGGGAATTTTCAGGTTTAGGAATTTAATTCGGAAATCAGCGGTTTTAAAGAATTTGGTTTTGAAATAAATAAACAAATGAAATACTAATGATCAAATAATTTAATGGGAATATGGGAATTTAATTCGGAAATCAGAAGTTTTAAAGAATTTTGATTTAAAATGGAGTTTTGAAATAAATGAATAAAATACTAATGATTAAATAAATTAATGGGAAGATGGGGGACTAGGAATTTAATTCGAAAATCAGAAGTTTTAGAGAATTTGATTTAAAATGGAGTTTTGAAATAAATAATCAAAATAATAATAATTAAATAGATTAATGTGAATATTGGAATTTTGGAATTAGAAATTAAATTTGAAAGTCGGAAATTTTAATGAATTGTTTAAAATTGAATTTTAGAATAAACAAATGAAATAATAATAATAATGAAAATAATAAGGATTAAATAAATAAATATGGAAATTGGAATTCCAAAAATTAGGAAATTGAGTTCAGAAAACGGGATTTTGAGGAATTGCTTGAGGATAGAATTTTAAATAAATAAATAAATAGTAATAATAATAATAATAACAAAAATAATGGTTGAATAAATACGTATGGAAATTAGAATTCCGGAAGTTAGGAAATTGAGTTTGGAAATCGAGATTTTGAGGAATTGCTTGATGATAGAATTTTGAATAAATAAATAAATAACAAAAATAATGATTGAATAAATAAATATGGAAATTAGAATTCCGGACATTAGGAAATTGAGTTTGGAAATCGGGATTTTGAAGAATTGCTTGATGATAGAATTTCAAATAAATAAATAAATAACAAGAATAATGATTGAATAAATAAATATGGGAATTAGAATTCCGAACATTAGGAAATTGAGTTTGGAAAACGGGATTTTGAGGAATTGCTTGATGATAGAATTTCAAATAAATAAATAAAATAAGGGTGATTTAAATAAATTGATGTGAGAATTTAAAATTTCGGAAAGTGGAATTTAAATTTAGAAATTAGAATTTTGAAAGATTATTTTAAAGATTTGGATTAGGAAGATTATTTGAAAAAATGAAAGTTTTAAATTTAAACAAATAAATAAATGGATAAGGTGATAACGATTAGATAAATACATATAAAAGAAAAACGAAATCTGGATTAAATTTAAAAAAGCGGATTATTTAAAGATGTAAATTTTAAATTTAAGTACATAAATAAATGGATAAGGTGATAAAGATAAATATATAAAAGATCGGAATTTCGGAAATCTGGATTAAATTTTAAAAAAACGGAATTTAGGAGAATTATTTAAATATGCAAGTTTTGTAAGTAGGGTTTAGAAATTGGGATTTATAAGATTTACCTAGAAATTAGGGCTTTAAAAATTACATTACTTAAGCTGGAAACATGGAAATTACTTAAAAATTAAAGCAAGCAAACGGGCCAACTTAAAATGGGTGAGAAGGGTAAATAAGGTAACAACCCAGGGGCATTTTGGTCCTCCTTCCTTGGCCTTCAATTTTTGTAGCCTAGGCAAACGACTTTATTACCATAATACCCTGGGGAATGCACAGGCACTTTTTTTTTGGTAGCACTTCTAACAGAAGAACGTGCAAGGTTTGTAGTGCTGTGTCTTGTTGCGCCTCTTCGAGCACTGTGACGGGCATTGGAAGCTCTTCGGACTCCCCGGACCATGGTTCCTTTGGTCGTAGTGGTGACCGCCATGGCCATGCGAAGCTAAAACAATGGTGTGAAGCATGGAAATGGCAAGAAGAGCCAAGAGAAACAGCGCAAACACCCTCGCCATGGCAATATAATGCTCCGGACAAACTCCTTCTCTGATAAGTCAAGAGCATGGAAAATGCACCCTCTTTGCTGACATGAACAATATCTAAGACTTCCACGTTTCCAGGCCCCAATACCCATTTCAAGAACAGGGGAAAACAGCGAAACAGAACACAAATAATAGGAGCAAAATGGACCCGTACCAGCCTCACTCCATATATCAATTAATGAGCTCAGAAAAGAAATTAGGAATCAAGCACAGAGTGGGTGAAAGTAAGCTCAGATTCCAGAAAAAATAAATAAATTACAAGGATCCACAATATGCATGTTCAGACATCAAAAATGAAAATCCTCATGCATAGAAACTATCATAACATGGCATCAAAAACAAACAAAAAATAAATAAATGAATGAATCCGGTTTTCAGAATCCATACCTGAGTTATTCCACTTTCCTGCTCGTTTCCTCGGTATGTCTCTCTCTCAGTCCCACCTCTCCAGTCCGTTTTCCCGCTGAAAGATCCCCAGAAAAATCCTCAGCCCTCTGGTTCCCCTGGTTCCCCCCTCTCTACAGCAACGAGAAGACCTGTCTCCTCTGGTGGCTAGTCGTCCCCCTCTCTAGCTGCCCCAAAGCAGCCCACTTAAGAGACCTGTCAGAAGCCGCACCCAAAAGTAATAATAACCCTAAAAAAAAAACAAAGCTCCTCGGGGGGTCTACAAATATGCCCCTCTTCGGTAGAGCTCACGAGTGTAAGGAATATGAACACTGAAGTGAAGAGAAAGTGTGAATAGTGAGTGTAATGAAGTGAAATCTACCGAAGAATCAAGGAGACCCCCATAGGGACGCTAGTGAAATGCAAACTTAATCAAGCTAGTAGACGAACACAAAGACTCTAATCCTAAAAGAGAAAAACGTCTCAAAATGCCTCTGAAGCCTCACTAAGGACTTAGGCTCCCCCTAAAACGTCTCCAAAAGTGACTCGAAAAACCATATCAAGAACGAATAACGATCGAACCACTTTGAAGTACGGGAAAGAATGTGGTAGGAGGAGACTATCCTAAATGAACTATATGAAAATGACAAGTGTAGGGTGCTCACTAACATGACAGAAATACGTATCATGAACTCAAAGGACATCGTCATAAGCAGTGAGAAGGGAGATATGAAAGGACAATGACGAATAGGCGATAAGCACAAGGTGACAAGGTGAGGAAAACGAGGATAAACGCAAATCCATGAAGGCAACATGCGCAATGCTAATGGATATGAATGTCAGGGCCTATGACTCTGAATGATACAGATGAGAAGGAATGACTCTGAACATCAAAACACCAAAAGTTGATGACTCAAGGTGCCCGAAGGGATATATACGATGGCTCTGGACGCCAAACTAAAGAAAGATGGTGACATCGAATGCCTGAATGAGTATGAAAAATGGCTTTGAACGCCAAAACTGAGAAAGATGGTGACTCTAAAATGCATGAATGGGCATGAAAAATGGCTTTGAACGCCAAAACTAAGAGAGAAAGTGACTATAGAATGGCTCTGAACGCCAAAAACTAAAGATAGTGGATCAAAATGCATGAATGGGTACAGAAAGTGGCTCTAAATGCCAAAACTAAAAAAGAAATGGTGATGACTCTGAACACCGAACTGAGAACAATGATGGCTTTGAACGTCGCACCAAGAACAAGGATGGCTCTGAACGCCAAAACTGAGAACGAAGATGGCCCGCCAAACTGAAAATAGTGGCCCTGAACGCCGAAACTGAGAATAAGGATGGCTCCGAACACCAGACTGAGAAGTGATGACGACTCTGAACGCCAAACTGAAAATAGAGATGGCTCTGAATGCCAAAACTGAGAAATGATGATGACTCTGAATGCCAAACTGAAAATAAAGATGGCTCTAAACGCCAAAACTGAGAAACGATGAATCTGAATGCCAAAAACTAAGAACGATGATGGCTCTTAACGCCAAACCGAATAAGCGAGGATGGCTCTGAACGCCAAACTGAAAATAGTGATGGCTCTGAACGCCAAAACTGAATAAGTGATGATGGCTTTGAATGCCAAACTAAGAATGATGATGGCTCTGAACGCCGAAACTAAGAAGTGATGACGGCTCTGAACGCTAAATTGAAAATAGTGATGGCTCTGAATGCCAAAACTGAGAAACGATGATGGCTCTGAACGCCAAACCGAAGATAGTGATGGCTCTGAATGCCAAAACTGAGAACGAAGATGACGACTCTGAACGCCGAAACTGAGAATAAGGATGGCTCCAAACACCAGACTGAGAAGTAATGACGACTCTGAACGCCAAACTGAAAATAGTGATGGCTCTGAACGCCAAAACTGAGAAACGATGATGGCTCTGAACGCCAAACTGAGAAGTGATGACGACTCTGAACGCCAAACTGAAAATAGTGATGGCTCTGAATGCCAAACTGAAAATAGATGATGGCTCTGAATGCCAAAACTAAGAACGATGATGGCTCTGAACGCCAATCCAAATAAGCAAGGATGACTCTGAACGCCAAACTGAAAATAGTGGCCCTGAACGACGAAACTGAGAATAAGGATGGCTCCGAACACCAAACTGAGAAGTGATGACGACTCTGAACGCCAAACTGAAAATAGTGATGGCTCTGAACGCCAAAACTAAGAACGATGATGGCTCTGAACGCCAAATCGAATAAGCGATGATGGCTCTGAACGCCAAACTAAGAATGATGATGGCTCTGAACGCCGAAACTGAGAAGTGATGATGACTCTGAACGCCAAACTGAAAATAGTGATGGCTCTGAAGGCCAGAACTGAGAGGC
The DNA here is from genome assembly GCF_030704535.1 of Vitis vinifera. Taxonomy (NCBI): domain Eukaryota; kingdom Viridiplantae; phylum Streptophyta; class Magnoliopsida; order Vitales; family Vitaceae; genus Vitis; species Vitis vinifera. The sequence goes on along the minus strand of NC_081807.1, from coordinate 9,876,275 downwards.
GATGATGGCTCTGAACGCCAAAACTGAGAAGAATGATGGCTCTGAACGCCAAACCGAATAAGCGATGATGGCTCTGAACGCCAAATAGGAAAATGAACAATGGCTCTGAACGCCAAATGGAAAATAGTGATGGCTCTGAACGCCAGAACTAAGAAGCGATGATGGCTCTGAACGCCAAATAGGAAAATGAACAATGGCTCTGAACGCCAAAATGAAGCAATGGCTCTGGACGCCAAATGGAAAACAATGGCTCTGAACGCCAACTAAACTGAATAACCATGAACGTCAAGCTGAGAAGGACGACTCTGAACGTCATAACAAGAAAGGCACGAAAGCTCCGAACACCGAACTGAAAGGGAATGATGGGAGGAAATATGCCCTAGTGTAGCGTGTCACCACAACTCTCGATCCATCGGAAGGGTCTAGAAGAGACTCCATAAGTCTCGAAAGATGCTCGGCTAGTGAGTTGGGATGATCAAACCAAATGATCCAATAAGGAGCCCCCAGAGAAAACGATCTGATAGGGTAATCACTGTGATCTCAATACAACCCTCTACCGAAGAATCATGGATAGCGAGGCAGTCGCAACCCGAACATCACGCTACACTGAAAGCTCATCTCGATGAATATCGCCAAAATAGTGACCCATGAAGCAAATACGATATCTCTCGATCAAATGATGAAAACTGTAACAGATCCATGACAGAACGACCATCTCCATAGCTGAAGGGAGGAAATATGCCCCAGTATGCCATCAGATGTATCCGATCTGTCCTGATGACTCATGAATAACTCGATGGGGATGCATAGAAGATCTGACATGTGATCCGATGAAATGATGATGTGAGAGTCCACGAGCCTGAGATGACTCCATCCAAAAATCGTAATGATATCATAAAGTGTGAGCCCGATGAAACGACTCAAGGAAAAGTCCATCTGAGAGTCATGACAGAATGAAACCGAATCATCAACCCGACACATCTCGTAACTAAGGGCGATCATGCAAAAGCGAGAATCTGCAAATCTCGATCGAGAGTGAAAATATGCCCTAGTATGGCATCAAATGTGTGACAAGTCAGGAAAGTCAAATGACGTCGAATCATGCATCAATAGATATGTAATCTCGATCATCCGAATCCATAACAGCATCACGCTCATCAAGCTAAAATGCATCTCTCAAATAGAGGGGCAAGATGGCATCTGAGTGCCGAGAAGTGCGTGCCTAACTGGATGACTCCTGAGAGGCTCCATAGAGGAATCATCATAACAATAGCGAACAAGTCATCGTCTCGGCACATACTCCATAAGTGGGAACGATCATGTAACTCTTTGGAGATCTCCAAACCTCATCCGAAATGGAAAGATGCCCCAGTGTGGCATCAAATATACGATAAGTCAGAAATCCGGTAATACAGAGTCATCTATCATCGGACATGTGATCTCTGTGATCCAAATCAAATCCAAACATCCAGGGAACGTCTCTCAAAATAGAAAGTATGAAAACAACCCGATGTCAAGAAATGCAGACCTGGATGAGTGGCTCCACCGGGGCTCCACTGAGGGATCATCATAAAATAGTGAAAACGTCATCGTCTCAGCGCATACCCCGCAAGTGGGGATAGCAACTCCATGAAAATCGGCAAATCTCATCCAAAACGGAAATATGCCCCAGCATGGCATCAGGTGTATAGTAGGTCTGGCTGAATGGCCCAAAGAGGCTCCACTGAAGGATCGTCATAAAATAGCGACCACGCCATCATTTCAACACCTATATCGTGAATGAGGATAAGCATGCAAACCCGTGAGGATCTGTAAAATCATATTTGAAACGAAAATATGCCCTCAGTATGGGCTCTGAACGCCGATACTGAGAAGTGATGGCTCTGAACGCCGATACTGAGAAGTGATGATGGCTTAGAACGCCGATACTGAGAAGTGATGATGGCTCTGAACGCCGATACTGAGAAGTGATGATGGCTAAATGCCGAGACTAGGAGAATAATAGATCTGGAAGCCAAATCAAAAAGCTAACTCTAAACACTAAACTAGAAGAATAATGGCTTTGGAAGCCAAACCAAAAAACTAACTCTAAATGCTAAACCGAGAAAATAATAGCTCTGGAAGCCAAACCAAAAAGCTAACTCTAAATGCTAAACTGAGAAAATAATAGCTCTGGAAGTCAAACCAAAAAGCTAACTCTAAACACTAAACTAGAAGGCCCATAGGTGAAGACCTACGGTGGTGATAAATCTGAAACAAAGAGGGATGCCCTAAGCAAACTGACGGTAGGGGAAAGCCCTAAACAAGATGAAAATAGAGGGATGTCCTAAACGAAATGACAGTGGGGGATGCCCCAAACGAAATGACAGTGGGGGGATGCCCCAAACGTAAATGACAGTGGGGGGATGCCCCAAACGCAAATGACAATGGGGGGATGCCCCAAACGAAAATGATAGTGGGGAGATGCCCCAAACGAAAACGACAGTGGGGGGATGCCCCAAAACGAGAATGACAATGGGAGGATGCCCTAATCAAAAATGACAGTGGGGGGATGCCCCAAACGAAATGACAGTGGGGAGATGCCCCAAACGAAATGACAGTGGGAGGATGCCCCAAAACGAGAATGACAGTGGGGGATGCCCCAAACGAAATGACAGTAGGGGGATGCCCTAAACAAGGTGACAATAGAGGGATGCCCTAAACAAACTGACGGTAGGGGGATGCCCTAGGTGATAACTCGCAAAGATCGAAAAATGCGTCTGTCAATTATGAAATCAGCACGAGGCATGGCAAACCCAAAGAAAGGGGTGTATGACCCAGTAGGAAAAGCGCTAAAGGGGTATGCCTCGGTATGATGACTCACAAAGATCAAGAAATAGATCGAGTAGTGAGAAAGTACACGAAAGACCTGATAAACTCGAGGATGGGGGGTATGCCCCAGTGTGATGACCCACAAAGATCAAGAAATAGATCGAACAGTGAGAAAGTTCGCAAAAGATCTGGTAAACTCAAGGATGGGGGGTATGCCCCAGTGTAAAATAGTAACCAAGATAAGACGCAGAATGTCATCGAACAAGACACTTTAGGATATGCTCAATGATGATGCAACGAAAAAACACATACATAGCCTCAATGAACAAATGCTAAAACAAGTCCAAGCATCACTAAAACTATGCTGACAAAGCAAAACTAAAATAATGGATCAAACAAATGCTGACCAAAACTCTAGGTCTGAAATGTAAGCAAATCAAGACACGACGTGTCAACTATCAATATGAGAACATCATCACAAATACATCGTCAATCTAACAGGCCCTACCATCACGGAAGATGTTGAACCTAATGTCCAAAGACGTGTGAAAACTCAACTAAAAAGCTCAAGACTAGTCCATATCTTCCTCTGATCAAGATAAGAGGATAAGGTCATGTAAGATGGTGAAATATGCGGGCTCAAAAGATGTAAGGCTCTGATAAGATGAGTGCAGGTATAATAGAGTCCAATGTGGGATGTATAGGTGTGTAACAAAGGAAAGTGGGTACCCAAGTCGGACCAAGTACGTCGAGAAGATTGAACCCAGGGTGCCAATGACTCTATAATCCATCGAGAGCAGCAATCATCAACAGGAAGTGGAGTCTCAATGTCAAAATTAGCAAGGTAGGTATGCCCCAGTATGAATGCATCATCTCAAAATGGGTAAGTCCTTAGTGCAAGATAAACCCTGGGAAGTATGTGTCTGGCATAAACTGTCATCTCACAAAATCATCATCAATGAGTGGGCTATGCCCCAGTGTAAGCATCTCTGAATCAAACATCAATGAGAGGAGTACAACCAATCATACATCATCTGATCAAAATGAACATCTGCTCATCAAATCCATCGTGGTAATGTGAAGAGAATATCTGACCTCCCCCAAAGAAAGAGCATGTCCCAATGTGAACTGATATCTCTAAGATCAAACCCTGAAATGACTAAGCTCCAATGCATGTTCTCATAAGTGTCTCTGTGTCCTGATCCAATCATCTCAAAAATATGTCAACAATGATGAGAAGGCTATGCTCCTGTGATCACATCAAATATATCACCCAATCATATCTAGTACTCCAATGTGTAATGAATCTGAACACCTCCAAGGAACAGCCATACCTAAAACCATTATCGACCGAAAAGGGGTATGCCCCTGTGTAAAGCACACCAGATGAAATGCGCCAATCATGTCTCATGCTCCAATGTGAAAAAAAAGACATCTGATATCCCCCGAGGAATGGACATAGCTCAAAAATCCGTCATCGACTGAGAAGAGTATGTCTCGACATAATGGTCATTCGATAGAAAAAAAAACTCTCTGAGATGGCTATGCCCCAGTGTAGGGTCATACCATAACTCCTGGTCCATCACAAACAGAATGCTCCCAAATCAATCCCAAGTATCGCTCACATAAGAGCTATCAAACACAATGCATGATGAGTCAACAGAACCAGATGAGCCTAGATCACCCGTCATCGAATGCGCGATCCAAGTCATCCACGTGTACAACTGAATCAGACCCATAGATCAAAGAGGCATCTCTCGGAAGGAAAGCATGATGACATCGAAGCGTCGCGAAGTGCAGGCCTAACTAGGTAACTCCCGAGAGGCTCCACGGAGGAAACATCGTGTCAATGTGTATCTCGTAAGTGGGGATGAGCGTGCAACTCCATGAAGATCCGTAAATCTCAATCGAAAAAGGAAATGTGCCCCAGTATGGGCATCGAACGTATGACAGGTAAAAAATCGGGCGACATGAAATCATCTATCATCGATCATGCGACATAAGTGAAAATCCATAAATCACATCTGAAACGGAAAATATGCCCCAGTATGACATCAAGTGCGCAACAGGTCTGAAGGACAAATGTCATGAAATCATCTATCGTCGCACATGTAACACTAGTCATCCGAATCCATAACTGAATCATGCACATATATCCAAGATGTCCTCCCAGATGGAGAGGCATGATGGCATCCAAGTGTCGAGAAATGCAGACCTAGCTAGATGGATCTCAGGGCTCCGTAAGGTAACGATCATGTCCACGTCTCAGTGAGCATCCGACAAGTGATAATGATCGTGCAAGTCTGTAAGGATCCATAAACCTCCAAATGAAGTGGGATATGCCCCCGGTGTGGCACCAGAGGTACGATAGGTCAAAAATCAAGCGACACCAAGTCAATCATCGTCAAACTCACGATCCCAGTAATCCGAACACAACTGAATCGGTCCTACATATCAAATAGGCGACTCCCAGAAGAAAAAGCATGATGATATCTAAATGTCAACCAGATCTCAATCACCTGTCCGAGTAGAGGCTATCAAAGACGACATCTGATCCCACGGCCTCAGGGTGGTCTTAAGACACGGGACGTAACGTAGGCTAAGGTGATAGGGTAATAGAAATGAAAAGAAACTAGGCCCAAATACCCGATGATCAGAAAACCATGCCCTCATATATGAAATGCAACATGTATAGTAAGTCTCGTGAGCTCTGGACCTGAGGATGTCTAACGTGAATATGATGTAGATAAGGCGACAAATGAAGCAAAATGAGTTGATAGTGATATGTGTAATGATGATGCGAAGTGAGCATCGAACCCGAGATGGGTCGCTGTAAGGAGAGAACAAGACGTGAAGGGAATGAGATGAATCACAAGCAATGATAAAAACGACAGCGAAACAATGAATATGTGAAGAAAGGTGGTGATCGACTCAAATCAAACATGAAGTGAAGTCACATCAATAATGAATGTAATGATGGAAATGACAATGACTCGGAGTCCTTAGGAGAAGGTCACTCATCTCTCTCATAAATAGATATGACAAAGCAATACAAATAACATGGGATCTCAGAGAGCTCACATACGAACTCCCAATAACGAACATACTCGATAAAAATGACCCCCAAACATCAATATACATACTCAATGATCAAGAACACTATGCACATACACACATGCGCTTTTTTATTATTCTTTTTTTTTTTTTTTATTCATTCATTTTTTTTTTTTTTTTTTTACATATATACAAATACACACACCCTGAACATGAACAAATGAACCCCAAGGATGATATCGATAACAAATGAACACACCCCCAAGCGCTAAGGTAACAAACAAACTCTCTCCGACAAGATGACCTTCTCAAACTAAGGATCTCTAAACCAGTGTCCACGAGATAGATGGTGGAAATGATGTGACTATCCTCCATGTGATGAAATAAGGAGGATCACCACCCAGGGTAAAGAGAAATATGAAACAAACAAATAGTAGATAGGATAAGGAAGAAGAGATGAATAACATAACCAATAAGATGAGATGAAAATGCAGAGGTGCAGTGATAGGAAAAGATAATGAGAAAAACATGTCCCTAGGTCCAAAGCTCATGAAACTACCAAACAATGCATGCATACATTAAAGGGCCCCTATCCCGGTGTGAAAATATGAGCAAGGCGATAAGAAAGAAAGGCTGCAATGCGCATGCGAGACTCAATGGGCTAGCAACGGACTATGTATCAAAAGGGAATAACAAGATAATGGCTAACCGAAATGATGGCCACCCATCCTGCGACCATGGTCTCAAACATAGTACCTCTTTAGCTGATCCACATTGGTTGGCTCTGAGAATCGGTTTCCATCTAAATCCATCAACCATGCAGCGCCCTCTGGGGTCAACTCCCTGATGAAATAAGGTCCGCTCCAGTTGGGTCTGAACTTCCCTCTAGGATCTATGATCAATCCTCTAATGACCATCACGACTGAGTCATCCCTCTGTAATGGTCTATCAACAATCTCTGCTATCTTCCCTTGCCAATGGGAGATGAAGGAAGAAATGAACTCATCTGATCTCTGTCTCAAACCCTCAAGCTCTCTCCTCAATACCTCTACGACAGTTTTAAATGGAAACTGTCACAAAAACTCCTGAGCTAGGTCATCCCATGTCCTGCCTCGCAAGGACTCCAAAGATGTGAACTAGCGCTGGGCTACACCACTCAGAGATAAAGGAAACATAGTGATCATCTGTGACCCGTCTAACCCATGGGCCCTCATCACAGTACTGTAGAGTCGCAGATAAGTGTAGAGACAACCAACGACCATGTACCTCTCAATGTCAAGCATCCTGAACTTGGCTGGTAGACTGGCCACTGGTATACTATCAAGATCGTCCCAAGTCGATGAACTACCAAATAATCTCAACTGCCTGATACGCTACTCAATACGATCTATACATGTATGAGCATCCTCAAGGTTTGTGGTCTAGACTACCGCAGGTGAGGCAACCTCAAAATGACCATGTAACATATATGGTGGGGCTTGTGGCACTGTCGAACCAAGTGGTGGTGGTAGATGTGGCAGTGAATCACAAGATGTCTCATCCTGAACTACAAACTGTCTACTCTGCTGACTGTCTATCTCCTATTTGGGACTGGTCGAGGCCTCCTGAATAGAAGCCATGGCGGTCGTGAACTGATCAACTGTGACAAGCTGCTGATCCATATCCGACCTCTCTGAAAAAAACTGAATCAATCTCCCCTCTACTCTGATTCAATGAGGTAAATCCAGACTGAGAACCAAGACCCAATCCAGAAAGCATGAAGAGCGGAATAAGAACATGTCCTAGGGAGAGTATGAAAGAAATGATAATCTGAACAGAAGTAAGCAAGGCATCCAAGCGAAGACGGACTATCCGATCATACTCAAACTCTTCCTGATCTTAGTGCACTCTCGACAGGAGACTAAAAAGATGGAGTATCGATCCAAACTATGACTACGGAGGCTCTGAAAGCCCTCAGATGCGCCCACGCGTAGGGATGAAGTCCTAGTCGAAGGATCTACGGCTCAACTTACAAGGTCAAAGTGGCTCTAAGAGGAAATGGGTAGACTTCAAAAGATCCCTAGCAGAAGCGATCGTACCCTCCGGCGGTACGCAACCCTCTGCACGCCTCCAAAGAGACGGGGTGCTTCCATGCAAGGTGGTCATCACCTCCACACATGCACTACCTCGCATCCTAAGGGGCTCCTATGGGGAAAGCTCTCACAACTCTCAGCACTCAATAATCGACTAAAGTCCACAGTGAGTATGTGGGTGCATCCGAAAACCCTATGAAACTAAAAGAAAACACATTGACCACACAAATATCCTGAAATCTAGCTCTGGGCTATACAAGTCTTCAAAGTTCGGACTCCAATCAGCATCAATATGTCGACCACCTCCAGAATGCTCCCAAACATAGATATAGCCCGTCGCTAGACCCTATTCCTAATCACTAGCTCGGTCGAAGAGCAAACAAGGCAACAAGTCTCGTATCAAATATGAGAGCAAGGAAAACAATGTCGACCGAGACTAGGGACTTGGAAATAAGGGGATAAGTGTGTGTTCCACATAGACACACAACTCATGTAGTCGCATCAGGATGAGAAGAGTCATGCAACGGACAGTCATGCAAAACAGGTATATATCATCCAAATCTACACACAAGCCAATCAAGAAGAATACCTGACAAATGATAGCATGCTCTATGATAAACAAGATAATATATAACTGAGAGAATCAATCATGTCAAATCAAATGATATACAATGGTGAGTCTATACATGTGAGGTAATCAGAACAAACATGACAAAATCAGAATGACTATGCTAAGCAAGGCAAGATGATCAATCAATATAATCAGCATGTCAATGTACTCAACAAACATGGCAATGAAGCACAGAAAAATCAAAATCCTCAATCAAGATAATCAATCTCATAATCAGCATGTCAAATATCTCATACAAATATATCAATGAAGCATTAGGAAACTGGCTATATTAGAATCCCCAATCAAAATAATCAACCAACATGATCAACCAACATGATCAACATGTCAATGTCCCAAGTGAAACCTCGGGAACTCTTGATATGCAATCAAGAGATGAGTACCCACTGATTGACTCACCAAACGCCACATTTGCTTCACTTTAAGTTCAAGCTTGACCCTCTAAAAATCCCCAGTGGAGTCGCCATTTTGTGGACCCCGCATTTCGGCTCATGCGTTTCCTACTCGATGGCGAGCTTGATTTTAATTCGAAAAGAAATGATTTTATTGATTAAGAAAATGACTTGGAGCCGCCACTTATTCTTGTTTTATTTTTAAAGGGTAAACAAAATAAGAAAGAAAAACCCTAAGTGTGACTCCTTGTTTTGGAAAAAGGTGGTCTGTGAAAAACCGGATCGGGTTCAGGGGTCAGGTTACTTATCAGGAAGGTACGGTAGAGACCGTAGCACCCCTCTAAGTCCCTAAAGTCGGGTCTCTACTAATAAAGTGAAACTGACGTGGCACTCGAATAAGAAAGTCAATGGATACTCACATCAATCATGCATATATGAGAATCAGAATATGTACAGTGTATGATCAGAATGAGTGAATGTGTACCTGGGCAGCAAACAGCAACGCGCTATCAAGAAACGGAATTAGTGCACAATTAATGAATACAAAATATATCCTATGCATATCAGAGTGCGAAACGAAGCTCAAACGAAATACATTAAGCACGACAATTGACAGTCAAAAAGGGATCAAACATAGGACCCCCAACAAAGCCCGATTTATTGTTCATGAGCTAATCTCACAGATCCCGTGTTTTAGAATTATGAAGGAATCAGTATTGCTTATGTAAAATTAAGAAGATCAGAAGATTATTTAGGAACTGAAATGTGATTAAAAACTATTCGAGTGAAAACTGGATTATTGGAGTTTATTTGAAAATTGGAGTATTGGGAATTAAATTTAAGAGTTGAAATTTTAGGATGTCAAACTTGAAAGAAATTAGAATTTTAGAAATCGGAAATTAAGTTCAGAAATTGGGATTCAAAAAAATGTTTAAAAAAATGGAATTTTGAAATAAATAAATGGAATAATAATAATAAGGACGAAAATAATGATTAAATAAATGAATGAGAATGCTGGAATTTTTGAATTTGGAAATTAGATTTAGAAGTTAGAAATTTTAAAGAATTGTTTAAGATAGAATTTTAAGATAAATAAACAAACTATTAGTGATTAATTTAATGTGAATATGGGAATTTTCAGGATTAGGAATTTAATTCGTAAATCAAAATTTTTAGAGAATTTGAATTAAAATGGAGTTTTGAAATAAGTAAATAAAATACTAATGATTAAATAAATTAATGGGAATACGGGAATTTTCGGGTTTAGGAATTTAATTCGGAAATCAGCGGTTTTAAAGAATTTGGTTTTGAAATAAATAAACAAATGAAATACTAATGATCAAATAATTTAATGGGAATATGGGAATTTAATTCGGAAATCAGAAGTTTTAAAGAATTTTGATTTAAAATGGAGTTTTGAAATAAATAAATAAAATACTAATGATTAAATAAATTAATGGGAAGATGGGGGACTAGGAATTTAATTCGAAAATCAGAAGTTTTAGAGAATTTGATTTAAAATGGAGTTTTGAAATAAATAATCAAAATAATAATAATTAAATAGATTAATGTGAATATTGGAATTTTGGAATTAGAAATTAAATTTGAAAGTCGGAAATTTTAATGAATTGTTTAAAATTGAATTTTAGAATAAACAAATGAAATAATAATAATAATGAAAATAATAAGGATTAAATAAATAAATATGGAAATTGGAATTCCAAAAATTAGGAAATTGAGTTCAGAAAACGGGATTTTGAGGAATTGCTTGAGGATAGAATTTTAAATAAATAAATAAATAGTAATAATAATAATAATAACAAAAATAATGGTTGAATAAATACGTATGGAAATTAGAATTCCGGAAGTTAGGAAATTGAGTTTGGAAATCGAGATTTTGAGGAATTGCTTGATGATAGAATTTTGAATAAATAAATAAATAACAAGAATAATGATTGAATAAATAAATATGGAAATTAGAATTCCGGACATTAGGAAATTGAGTTTGGAAATCGGGATTTTGAAGAATTGCTTGATGATAGAATTTCAAATAAATAAATAAATAACAAGAATAATGATTGAATAAATAAATATGGGAATTAGAATTCCGAACATTAGGAAATTGAGTTTGGAAAACGGGATTTTGAGGAATTGCTTGATGATAGAATTTCAAATAAATAAATAAAATAAGGATGATTTAAATAAATTGATGTGAGAATTTAAAATTTCGGAAAGTGGAATTTAAATTTAGAAATTAGAATTTTGAAAGATTATTTTAAAGATTTGGATTAGGAAGATTATTTGAAAAAATGTAAGTTTTAAATTTAAACAAATAAATAAATGGATAAGGTGATAACGATTAGATAAATACATATAAAAGAAAAACGAAATCTGGATTAAATTTAAAAAAGCGGATTATTTAAAGATGTAAATTTTAAATTTAAGTACATAAATAAATGGATAAGGTGATAAAGATAAATATATAAAAGATCGGAATTTCGGAAATCTGGATTAAATTTAAAAAAAACGGAATTTAGGAGAATTATTTAAATATGCAAGTTTTGTAAGTAGGGTTTAGAAATTGGGATTTATAAGATTTACCCAGAAATTAGGGCTTTAAAAATTACATTACTTAAGCTGGAAACATGGAAATTACTTTAAAATTAAAGCAAGCAAACGGGCCAACTTAAAATGGGTGAGAAGGGTAAATAAGGTAACAACCCAGGGGCATTTTGGTCCTCCTTCCTTGGCCTTCAATTGTTGTAGCCTGGGCAAACGACTTTATTACCATAATACCCTAGGGAATGCACAGGCACTTTTTTTTTTGTAGCACTTCTAACAGAAGAACGTGCAAGGTTTGTAGTGCTGTGTCTTGCTGCGCCTCTTCGAGCACTGTGACGGGCATTGGAAGCTCTTCGGACTCCCCGGACCATGGTTCCTTTGGTCGTAGTGGTGACCGCCATGGCCATGCGAAGCTAAAACAATGGTGTGAAGCATGGAAATGGCAAGAAGAGCCAAGAGAAACAGCGCAAACACCCTCGCCATGGCAATATAATGCTCCGGACAAACTCCTTCTCTGATAAGTCGAGAGCATGGAAAATGCACCCTCTTTGCTGACATGAACAATATCTAAGACTTCCACGTTGCCAGGCCCCAATACCCATTTCAAGAACAGGGGAAAACAGCGAAACAGAACACAAATAATAGGAGCAAAATGGACCCGTACCAGCCTCACTCCATATATCAATTAATGAGCTCAGAAAAGAAATTAGGAATCAAGCACAGAGTGGGTGAAAGTAAGCTCAGATTCCAGAAAAAATAAATAAATTACAAGGATCCACAATATGCATGTTCAGACATCAAAAATGAAAATCCTCATGCATAGAAACTATCATAACATGGCATCAAAAACAAACAAAAAATAAATAAATGAATGAATCCGGTTTTCAGAATCCATACCTGAGTTATTCCACTTTCCTGCTCGTTTCCTCGGTATGTCTCTCTCTCAGTCCCACCTCTCCAGTCCGTTTTCCCGTTGAAAGATCCCCAGAAAAATCCTCAGCCCTCTGGTTCCCCTGGTTCCCCCCTCTCTACAGCAACGAGAAGACCTGTCTCCTCTGGTGGCTAGTCGTCCCCCTCTCTAGCTGCCCCAAAGCAGCCCACTTGAGAGACCTGTCAGAAGCCGCACCCAAAAGTAATAATAACCCTAAAAAAAAACCAAAGCTCCTCGGGGGGTCTACAACACCCAAGGCGAGATTTGACTGTTGAATCCTAGAGGTAGACCACTGGTACCCTAGTGCACCGAGTTCGTCTTCGAGGAGGGTGGATCTATTTCAAGGACAGTGTTTGTCACGCCTCAATCGATAAGTTTTTCTTTTTACTCATTATATTCTTTGTTTGTGTCTTTTGGGCTAGTCTTTAGTTTCCATACCCTTAAAATTCCAACACAGGGAAGACAGGATTTGAGGGTTGTTAAGTCAAATAGGAGATATGGTCCAAGGGTATTTATAGATTAAATTAGGCTAGGTAAAGAAGTTCTTATCTTCTTAAGGGGAGGACATCATCATCTCAGACGAAGTCACAAGGGTTTACTATAGTTATATATGCATGTGTCCCATCATTTTTTTTATGTAAGTAACATAGACCGAGCAACATCTTTTGACAGATTTGAACTTTGAGGAAGTGAAAATTAAAAATTAAAAAAAAAGTAAAAAAAAAAAAAAAAAAGTGAGGTAGTTGTCAATGTGTAAAAGTAAAAGTGTAATGGCACTTCAATGGTGACCCAATGGTGTTTCCTCAGTCTCACATGATTTCACAGGATTTCACAGGATTTGGTAAGTAAATTTGGAAGATCTGTTTAGATTTTTTAATATTTGTCAGGATTTTAACTCTTTACTACAAGGATTTGGTCATTTAATTTGTTATTGTAACCATTTTTTGGTATTAGTTAGGAACTAAAATCAAAGCGAAAGTAAAAAATTTTAAAAATAATATTGATATTGAAAATGTTATTAAATGTAGAGGAAATTTTTGTACAAGTCAAAATAGAGTTTATATAAGAAATAATATTTTTCTAACTTTTATATTAAATTCTTTTTTAATTCATAATTTTTTTAAACAAAATTAAACAAATAGATATAAAAAAGTCTTATTAATTTTAAAAATAAGCTTTTAGTTTCTCAAAAAAAATTGATCCAAATTGACCTAAAATTTGATGTGACAACTATTTCTTGTTTTATTTCAAATTAAATGGGAACCTTGTTTCAACTATATATGCACAGGTGAAGACATCTCACTATAGTCTACAGTTATCAACATGCACCAAAAATAATAAGAGGGAATTACCGAATAGGTGGGTGAAAATGAACCGAAAGGGTCACTCGATATGATAATTCCTCAAACTGACTTTTTTTATTTGACTTAAGGAATAGAAATGGGAGAGGAGGGGGGGGGGGGGGGGGGGAATTATTTACTTCCATTCATAGTGCCCTCTCCGTCGAAGGCTTCCATTTTCTCATTATCGTCAGGGTGTGTTCGTCGTCATCGTTGTGCCCTCGGCATCATTTTGGAACCCGTAGTTATCATCATATGTCAAATGTTTTCTTGTATTTTATATATTTATATTTGAGAAATATTATTTTCTTTGATTTCACTTTCTAGAGTTCTTTCACACTTATTTCAATTTCCAAATATTGGGAATGGGCGAGAACTTGCATTTGTATTTCTTCTGTAAGATTAATAGTTTTGAATAGGAAATATCTTGCAATTCCATCAATCATGTTACTTTCTCTACGTTTTGGCCCCTTACACATGATTTCTTCGTTTATTCAATTTTTTTCTCTTCGTTTGACTATTGAGAAAGTAAAAAAAAAAAATTAAATGTTGGGTTTTATGATTCTTGTTGTTTTGGTTTTCATAAAATAAAACAAATCAACCTCAACTAATCCATATAGTTTAACTAGCCCTAGTTCAGCTGGTCTTGACTTTATTTCATTTTCTTTTTTTACATTTTTATAGAAACCAAATGAAGCATTATTTTAATTTTTTTCATAATTTTTATGTCTAATTTTGTCTTGATGTTAATATAATCATTTACGTGTTTTGTTTACTTTTTTGTTCAAACAACTATGCACCCTTCAATCCAAACATTACTTTCATGGTTGAGCTTAATCGCTAATTTAGGGGTTTTAATTAGGAAAAACAATTATCCTCTCCAAAAGATAATGCTCTTTGAGCTTTTTCATTTAGGGAAAATAAATGCACTGTAATGCTTTATGAGTTTTTATTTATCACATTGTAGCATTACATAGTTGTACCATTCTTATTAAAAAAAAAAAATTCTAAACTTCCAAGGTAAGAAATAAATAAGGGTACAATACAAATGCTCTACACTTACAACACAATTTTTCTACTAATACAACATATTACAACAACACCTTCTATATCATAATTTTAAATTTTTGAATACAATTAGATGTTCTCAGCTCTCCTTCCACAGGCCTAGTACAGTTTATGTCATAAACAACTATTAGAGGAAAAATTAAATTTCAACTTAATTTAATTTGTATACTTATTTTTATAGAAGTCATTTCTTAAATGAAGTTCATTCATGGGGTGACCTTCTTTCACACATTTATGATGTGTGGATTGAAAATTAGATTTGAAAATTGCATATCCAATATTATTAATCATTTCAATTAACCTCATTCAATTAGATCATCATCATTTTAACTAATTATTTTATATATAAGCAGAAGACAAAACACCTACAATGGCTTAGTGTGTTTATAATTGAGTGAATGAAATTCCAAAAGGGATCACTAATAATATGAATAAGAAATAAATAAGGGTACAACACAAATGTTGTTACTTACAACACAATTACACAGAAGTACCACAAATTACAACATCTTATGTATTGTAGTTTTAAAATTTTGAATAAAGTTAGATGCTCTCAACTCTCCGTCCATAGGCCTAGCATGGTTTATGTCATAAATGGACATCATAAGATAAATTAAGTTCCAAATTAATTTAATTTGCATACTTGTTTTTATAAAAGTAATTTCTTAAATCAATTGCATCTAT
The DNA here is from genome assembly GCF_030704535.1 of Vitis vinifera. Classification (NCBI taxonomy): domain Eukaryota; kingdom Viridiplantae; phylum Streptophyta; class Magnoliopsida; order Vitales; family Vitaceae; genus Vitis; species Vitis vinifera. The sequence goes on along the minus strand of NC_081807.1, from coordinate 9,860,730 downwards.
GGGGTTACTTGCTTCTAGACATTTATGATATGTGAATTGAAAATTATATTTGAAAATTGCATCTTCAATATTATTAATTCTTTTCATTAACCTCATTCAACTAGGTCACCACCCTTTTAACCAATTCTTTTGTATGTAAGTAGAGAACAAACACCCTATATTTATTCTTCAATAGTACATTGGTTTGTTGTGTTTATATCAATGTAAATGGAATTCTAACAAGGATAACTAACGATAGCTATACAAAATAAATAAGGGTACGATACAATGTCCTACATTTACAATACAATTACACTAATAGTACAATAGATTACAATAATAATTTATGTATTATACTTTTGAAATTTTTAAATGAGATCAAATCAAGTTCCAACTTAATTTAAATTTCATGCCTAGTTTTAAAAATTATATATGATTGACAAGGAAACTCTAAGAGGTTTTGATTGTATAGATTTGTTTTACAAATTACTTAAGATTTGCTTAATTACTACTTGTAAGACTAATTATGGAATATTCATTATCTAGTTTATGCAATTATGGAGTAATGATGGACTTTCTTGTTTCATTGCAAATGTATTATATTGTTCACACTACAATATGAAAACCGTGTTAATTTCAATGAAACAATATGATTTTTTTTAACATTCTATTATTCTATTATTTATTCTCATTTTTCAAGACAAGATGAGCAAGTGTAAGGAGAAAGTGCTCATACGATTGATAAAGTCCAAGCAAAATGAAGTTAGGGAAACGATCTACCAGTCGATGGATGACAATATAACTAGTTCATGACTATTGTTGATGGATGAATTTTATTTCAATATGAATAACAATTTGATGTAAAATTGAAAAACATTAAACTACTTTTTTTATATTGCAATAGTTTGTGTTATATTTTGTATTATTGGTACTTGGACCATGGATTTCACATCTTGTAGGTTTAATGTTCAGTTTAGGATTTGCTTTTATATTAAAATTGTTAAGAATGCTATTTGCTCAAATATTTTTGTTATATGCAAGGAAAATCAGAAAATTATGGGTCATATGTTGTTTCATTGGCTTACCACATGTATCCTATTTCATAAACTTTGATGTACAAGAGTTCATTTAGTTCTATTTGTTTACTACATTGGTTTATTTTATTTTCAAAATATGATTTTTTGCTTAAAGAAAATTGGTACTTGATTTCTAAGTATTAAAGTGAAGGTTGTCAACTAAAGCTCCCATGGTCATGTTGAGAAAACTATATAAGTTCAATTGTATGCATGAAAATATTTCAATTTTTTGAAAGAATAACTTGAGTGGGGTGTTAGAAATATATTGCAATTGCAATACATATTATTTCTCATTTTGATATAACAAATAAACTTTTCCTTCTTGCTTTAAACTAATTCACAGATGTTAAACTACCATAGTCATTTGACTACTTCATATATAATAATGCTCAAAAGTGCAAATAGCTCCAAATACGAATACATTCAACTATAAAGACATAAAACATTTCATATATAGTCCAAAACATAATAGACATGAAGTATCTGATTAATTAATTTTAAAACATACAACCAAAAATAAAATAAATAGTCTAGCTAAAATTACTTTCTACATTAACTCAATTTTTGTTAAAATATTTTTGTCATCTTCATCCATTGCATACATTCTTTTTTCAACAACCTCTTGTGGTTCTTGGTATGTCTTGCTATCACCAATTCCTTCAAGGGACCCCCATTTGAAGAAATGATAATTGTCTTTAGTATTACCATATTGATAACAAATGAAGCACCTAAAGATGTCATGTTGTAGCATGTATTTCAATGCAACATGTGTTAAACAAAGGTAAAAAAAAATGTACAAAATTAATGATGATCTTGTAAAACACATTAAAAACATGGATCTAAACCACTATAACAATGATAAGATCATTTTCAAAATAGTGGCAAATGTAATAAATAAAAAAAAGTCATGGTCATGCTAGGGATATAACAAACTAACCTACAAGTACCCAATTTCGTAAGAAATTTTAAATTTTCAAAATTATATTTTATTGTAATGTATCGTAATGTTATCACATTTGTATTGTAAATATAATGTATTTGTATTGTACCTATGTATTTTTTTTATATAAAAAAAAAAGTAATTCTATAAATGTTTATTTATACACCATTGAATTACAATCAACAACTCAATGTATTGAAATTACTAGCTAATTTTTAATAAAAAACATAAAATCATTGTGAACTCATATTACTGCTTCCAAGGTTGCTTTATAACATTGAGCATGCTTGGAATACAACATGATTGCCCACATATGTCAATTGAGTAAAAAACAATTCAATATTTTGTCATTTGGGTATATTGTAATGTATCATAAGGTTAATGTCCTTATATTGTAGTCGTAATACATTTGTGTTATACCTATATTTTATAACAAAAGTAATTGTTTTACAAAACCTTCAAACTAGTTAGCATTCAACACATCACACCAACATAATACTCATACAAAAAGATAACAAATTCATAACAAAAATATAATGGTTCTAACCCTTTAACAAATTCATGATAAAAAACAAAGTAATCTCACACAAAGCAATTTTAATTTTCAATGGCAATCTGAACATGTTCATAAATACACAAAAAAAACAAAAAAAAAACAAAAAAAAATGGCCCTAAAAAACAAATGAGAACTTTTTTTTATGTCATTTCAAACTAGTCCTAGCAATAAAGCCAAAGTGAAAATCTTTTCAATGAGAATCGATAATAATCATATTAAACAACCCAAAAAAAAAAATCTCCAACCATTACACTCAAAATGACCAAATCATATAAAAAAAAAATAGAAAAAATGTATTTGACAATATTCTACATAAAAAATGACATTTTTTTTCTCAAAACTTCCTTCAATATATCAAATCTAGTCTCTCATATCTACATTGTTAAAGTTATTAACATTTCGCTCTTTGATACAAGTTTTAAACTATTTTATTTGAAACAAAAAAAAATATATGCATAAACTAAGGTATTTTCGTATTTTTTGGGTAATTAAAAAAATTATTTCTTCTTACCTTTATGGATTTCTTGTTAGATTCATACAAAAAACAAGCTTTTTGGAGGTGGTTTTAGTTCACAAACTTAAGACATTGGAATAATTTTCCCCTTCGTTTTTTTTTTCCTTAGTACTCACATGTCCTGTTTTTTTTTTTTTTTTTTTGTGGTTATTAAGGATAGTTCTGGCATTTTTACAAAAACTGACCTTTGAAGGAATTTTCACACTTTCAACCCACGCTTTAGAGGACTTATCAAAAGGAGTTACCCTTCTGAGTTATTTTCACCCTCAACCCACCCTAATGGGTAATTCTCCCAAATAATAATAACAATGCGAACAAGACACTGCAATCTAATAGCATCTAGATTTCTTTCAACAAAAAATAGTAATTATTTTTAAGGTTAAATTTCACTTCTAGTTGAGGTATGTTTTGTCCAAACCTAGAGCCCATATGAAATTAATCCTTATCTTTAAAAATGTCAACATATAACTTCCTACCTATTTAATTCACAAAACGATGATGACAGTAGAGATAATTAAGCATGACTATGATTAGACAAGTTTAGTTTTTTTCAAATTATCCAGATATTTTGTCACAAAATAAAAAGATTTTTTCCAAAAAAAAAAATGAGGAAAAGTAAAAGAGAAAAGAGAATACAAATTTAAAAAATAAAAATAAAGAATAGGATGAAAAATAGATAAATGTCACGAGATGCTTCAAATGACCCTCCCCATAGGAGTTATATAAATGGCAAGAAGCTTTTGGAGACTCTTGGAGTCATCTACACTAAGCCATTGGTGGGAAGAGTATGAAAGGTTCTAGAGATACCTAAAGATGTCCACATATCTCTACACTATGGTGGAAGGCATGAGAGGAGTCCAAGGCTTTTTAGAGAATTCTAGGGATCTCTTGTATATTCTTGTACCTAGGCTTGTATATAGAATTGTGTAGGATGTTCTAAATTATTCTTGAATTGTAAGGAACCCTCCAAGTTTCCAAAAACTTTAGGTGAGACCCTCATTTGGTCAAGGCACCACCCAAATCACTTCCTAACCAAGCAAATGAGTCCCAAAGCACTTGTAAAACTTCCTTTGAGCAATAAAGCTTTCATTCTTTAAGTGTTGTCTACTACGTCCTCTAAAGTTTTCATTCCCTGGAGCTGAAAACATGGTGTGCATATTAGGCTCTAGAAAATTTGTTACACTAATCATTTCATAATCTCTCATTTATAACTACTCTCGCTAAACAAAATAGAAACTTTTAACTCCAACTTATAGAAACTTTCTAATTATGAACCAACAACTCAAAAATAGAAAGTAGAATAACTATCCAAAAATAACGTATATATTCTCCCTTCACGTTTTTTAGAAACTAAATCTAATTACGATATTTCCAATTTGATCAAAACTAGTAATAAGTTTCTATATATTTCCAACATGAAACCAAATTTGAAGGAAACTATATATGCTTTCATGGTTGGTATAAAAATTTAGCAACAGCTCATGTTTTGGGTGACATGTCCGATATTGACAGATTGGATCTTTCCCGATTCAGTCACTCCTCAATGAATAAAACATATTATTCACATTGAGGATCCAAATCTGTATGATATGTTGCCAGAAACTTGCAGAAAAATGAGAGGTATATATTATGATTTTATTTAGAAATATTTGGTTAAAAGGGATTAAATAATCTCAAAATTGTGAATCTAATCTTTTTCATATTTTTTCTTAAAAAGTAACCTATTTTTGACATAAATGTCATTTCTCATTTCAAGTATTTACATGTAAATTTTTTTAAAAAATGGTTATTTTTTCAAAATAATAATAATAATAATAATAAGGGCATTTTTGTCCAAATAAGACCAAAAAATGATGAGAGGTTAAATTTAAAAAATCGGGTTTTCAAAGACCATTTTATTTACCATCATAAGCAATTGTATTTTCACTTAATTGTCCCTTTAGTGTGTAAAGATGTCATTGAATATGCAAATGTTCTCCACTGAGATCAATGCAATTCCTATACTGTTATGAGGGTCTTGTGATAAGCTAGGATCATGCATTTGGGATTGTAAAGGGAAGGCTTTTTTTTCCTTCTTTTGGGCCTTTGGGAAGAATAAAGGACTCGATATGAGCCTTAAGATGCATCAAATCTACTACCTATTGCTTGAATTGTATTCTACAATAATATCAAAGTTGGGACCATTAATACATGTTACAAGTGTTGTGTGATAAAGTTAGGACCATCATATGTTACAATTTTCGTGTGTTAATGTTGGGACCAACATAGACCTTTTTGGCCTTGCACATGGGATTTTTAGTAATTGTCGTGTAATATTTCCTCAATGATGTTGCAATGTATTCTAACGAAAAATTAACATGTAATGAAACTCACTTAATGCTCTAAACCACTATAAATGTTATCTATGTAGTTAAAATTAAGTGGCTCTCTCCTTGACTAATGTAAGATCATATAATCACCCTCAATGTTCATAAAATTTTCCTTTTTTTCTTGTCTTTTCTCCTGTCATCAATGTAGTCTTTTAATTCAATTGGTGTTTGGTAAACCAACTTAATGACTTAAAATGACTTAATAACTTAATTTAAGTCATTAAGTAAATTAAGTATGTTTGATAAAATAACGTAATGGTATGCCTTAAAGTAAAATAAAAATAAAAAACTTTAAGTAATAAGTAAAAACAAGTAACTTATTCTTAAGTTTACATCTTTATCTTACCATTTTACCTTTATTTGTCCTAGTTATCTTTATAATTTCTTTTGTTATTCTATGGCCTCCATTGTTACTCAAATTTCTTTGCCTTAATTATAATTTATGAGGATATATATGTCAATTTGATGATTTAAAACAAATTTTAAGTTAATTTTATCAAACAACCTTAATACTTAATGCAAGAATTGAGTAATAAATTTTAAGCTAGGAACTTAAGTATAATTTAACTTAAAATTAACTTAAGTCATTAAATAATAAATACTAAATTTTAACAAACATCCCCTCAATGTGAATCCAAGTCCGTTGTCATTTGCTTTTAACTGTTGTATACAATCATATCAAAATCAGGATCATTAGTACATAATAAAGGAAGTCCCATGTAATATTTTCCATCTTTTCTTTTCCTCTAACACAACATATGATTTTCATACTACTCTGCCTTTAGGTATTTAATATGCATGGAAGACATTATTCCTACATATAAAAGTTTAAGGAAGCCTTGATGTTAGATTTTCCTAAACGGGTCCAAAAATCTGGCCCATAATATTATAGGATTTCCATTGATTTAGTTTTCCTTTTTAATTGTCATTAATAGCCATAAATTATGGCATTGACTCTGTAATGGACAGAGTGAATATAAATAGAACATTTGTAGTTAAGTCCCTAAGCTTTCAATCTATATTCAGATACATACACACCATCATTTTGAGATTGATTAAAGGTTTAGAAGCACATCAACTCATCTTAATATCAAATTGATTTCCTAATTCCCAAACCATCAATGGTCAAAGGTATGTTTCAATTCTTCCTTTATTTCCACACTTGATACATGTCATTAAGGTTTTGAACATATTTAGATTGGTTTTAGCACCAGCATTCACTACACACATAAGAATGATAATAGAAATGAAAATTAAGGTCAACTGAAATCAAAATCCAAAGCTATAAAAAAATTAAATAGAGGTTAAATGGACTCCTATTATTACAACTCAAACTATAATATTGATAAATCTTTTTGGGTCATCTATCACATGGCAGCATTGGTGTTTTGACAAGAAAGAACAAAGTTAGTAATTAAATAATTAAAAATGATAAAATAATAAAACAAAAACTCATATGTAAATTTTTTGAGCTTCATATCTGCATAAGGCATAAGATTCATGAACATAAATTAAGGCATGAAGAATAGTGAGGTCAACTAACACATGCAATAAAGAAAGAAAAATTTTGTGTGTATGTAAGGTCAATGTCTATAGAATGGTTGCATGCATGCATGCGTAACCTTGAAAGTGATTTCACTTATCCAAGGATTATACTTATGCATGCATGTGTTACACAAGTGTGAAGACTTTTCTTAATTTGTGTCTTTTCCTAGACACCAAGCATCGACTAGACTGTCATCTTGAAACAATTTTAAGGAAAATGGAACAAAAGCAACAATTTCAAAACACTTAGTCCTATCTAGAAATTATTATGTTAAAATAGTTTTGAATTTAACAAATTTTGGATTGAAAATAGTCCTTTAAGATTTTTTTTTTTTTTCAAACTAGAATGATTTTTTAGCAAATAGATAAATAAATAAATAAATAAAATTTTTTTTTCATATATGAGTCATTGAATAGAATTTTATTGCCACAAACATCTTTTAATAATACTTGAAAACTTATTTCTGAAAATATTGTTAATTAAAAATACCCTCATTCATTTTTCTTTACCTATGGATTGAGATGGCAAGTTCATTGAATGAGAAAGTTGTATATACCATCATTTTTGTCATCTTCTTCATATTTTATTAAAGTTGGAAGTATAATTGAAATTTGTATGCAAATCAATCTATATATATATTGTGGTAACAAATTTAAATGGAAAAAATAAATTAAAAAAAAAGGGTAAATTAGGGATAGTAATGAGTCAGGTTCGGATAGGTAACCTCATCCCAACTCATATCTCATTTATATAAACCTATTCTCATCATTGTTCTAGTTAAAAATTTAAATGGACAAAATTGTTTATTATTTATAATTTTTGAATTTTTAATTTTTTTAATTTTATTTATATTAAAATAAATATATTATAATTTTTTATAACTTATTTTATTTGAAAAATAGATTTTTTTATTATTATTATTTTATGTGTTAAGAATGAGAAAATAAAAAATAAATACAACTATTTTTAAAATTAATTATATATCCAATGCCCAAACCCATACAGTGTTTTTAAAAAGCATCTCAACCTCGTCTCTAACCCAATATTTATCTTTAAACTTATCCTATTGGGAGAAAGACAAGGTAGGTATCGAATAATTAACAAAAAAATAATAATCTATTTCCTAGAAAAATTAGTTGAACCGAAGTATTTTAGAAAATGATAATATGATCAATACAAAATAACATCTAACTCTCTTATTATCTAGAATTAATAAAAAAAAATCCTAATTAATCTTACTTCCCTAAGTATGAGATATCCAATGTCTATGGCAGGATCACCTAATTTGGAGAACAAAAGCACTCCCCATAATTCCCTAATTAAATTCAATACCCAAACTCAATGAAGACAAGTCCTAAAAAGAAAATGAATACAGGAAAACCTAAAGACTACTAAAATGACATAGGACAACAAATGAGGAATAAGACACTACGAGAAGATTCTAAGCTATGGAATGAAATATTTCATTCAAAAGCGAAAGCTATTAAAGATTTTTAAGAGATGAAATCCTAAGATAAACTAAAGAAATGGAATTGAAAAGAGATGGAAGAAAGAAGGTATGTACACAGATATGGGCAGAAATAAATGCTTGAATGCCTCCAAACTCCCAAACGAACAGCTCACAAATCCAAATGTAGAACTCCAAATCAATACAAAAGAAAAAAGAAAAAAGAAAAACCCTCTCTCACCAAAATACAAAAATCCTAAAAATAACAAAGAAAAGAGATAAATGTCCCAAGAGAATATGAGTCATCCTACTTTATCCTAGGGTTTCTATAGACCCTCTATTTTGTCATCTTAGCACATGCAATACTAGGTGTTTTCCTGTACTTTCTGTTTGCCCTATAATCATCCCTTACTCTATCTTAGGGTTTTTGTAAACTCTCTATTTTGTCCTTTTAGCACATGCAATATTAAGTGTTTTCTTTTGGTTCTTGTTTGCCCTATAGTCATCCTTCAACGATCCTTTGTCACTCATATGGCTTGCTCTCTCTAAGCCACCTTCGGAGATCCTTTGTTGAAAGTTTTATCTATACCCTCATCGTGAATTTAGTAGCCTCTTAAGTTTAGTTTTAGGTTTAGGTCAATTAGATTTTTTTTATATTAAATCCCACTTAGATGATTCTAGGCTTAAGTCACATAGATACCATTTCTAAGCTTAGTTCACTACTTAGATGCTTTTTTAGGTTTAATCCACTTAAATGTTTGATCTTGAATTTGATTGCTTAATCTTAGAATTAGGTGAGCATTACTTTGATTCTTGATTTTTGATTGCATATGATTAGATATTTATATTTTATTTATTAAAAAAATTGCACCAGAGTGATTTTTTTCTAATTGCATGAGATTGCCTCTGGAAAGCATACTGTCTCGGTAAGCGCTTTCTAGTTTCCGAGTCATTATTTTGATCATCCTTCTCCATATCTCCCACTCTAAGAAACTTATCCCTGATCTCCAGCTGAATCTTTACAAGAGATCAGAAACAAAAAGAAATTGTATATCCAAAACGAATTTAGATGATTCTGAGGAGAATAGAAGAACACAACTAATTAAGTTACACAATGCTTACAAATAAGGAGATTTTGCACTCCATGCATGAGTTTTATTTGTACTGACCAATGCTTATAATCAGCTTATTACATACCACTAGAATGATAGGATAATACTTGCTTACAGGTAGTTCGATAATCTTCAATAAGGACGCTGTCCGATGTAGTTGCCCGGAGGATAGTAGTTACATATGATGTACCACCATCCATTGTTGCACTGAGCCCTAGCACACCCAAGACTCACTGAGTTACGCCAAACAACTTGAGTATAGTGCCTGCATTCCCCACCAACGCATGAGTTGGAGTTGTAATCATAATTAGGCTTCTCCGCCACCCACAAGTTCACTGCCGCAGTGCCTGTAAATGAACCACTGCCCTTAGCAAGGTTCTCCCCATAAGGCCCATTCGAATGCACGAGATTGCAGTCCCCGATCTGTTTGTTGGCATAGCTCTGAGCATAGGCGGCTACGGTGTTGTTCCATGTCATAGGCCCAACACTAACTTGTGCCCGAGCAGTATTGTGAGCATTGAGGTAGTCTTGTTGTGAGTTTTGAGCATAGGAGGTGTGAACCAGCAGGGCCGAGCCTATGAGACAAGCAAGTGCTACTGAAATCTTACACAACCCCATTTTCAGTTGTGAAGTTTACTGTAATTGATGTCGAATGAGGACTGCTTTGATGGGTATTTATAGGGAAAATGAGCTGAAAATAGGGTGATCAAGAGCATCACAAACAACCGTTACTTCAAGCAACTCCAAGTGGCCAAAACATCCTACTTGGACACACAAGACTTTGTGGTGGCTTGCACATGTAAAAGGACAATAATCGATACAACAACTGACACAGTGATCAAAATGACTTTGATCTTCACCTTATTCTTGACATGTGATAAACATCATTTTGAAAAAAGTTTCAAGATATCTTCTAGGGTTTAGCCCGGGCATCCAGGCTAGTTTGATCAAGACTAGTAACTACGAGTTTCTATTTCCAACATTAAACCAAATTGAAAGAAAACTCTATATGCTTGCTTTCATGGTTGACATAAAAATTTAGCAGAACTTGAAGTTTAGGGTGGCATTTCCAATATTGACAGATTGAATTCTTTCCTGATTCAATCACTCTTCTATGATTAATCCGATCTAAATCTACACGATATATCACCAGAAACTTGCAGAGCATTGAGAGGTGTATATTATGAATAAAACACATTCAGAATAATATCAAAGTTGGGACCATCATGTGTTACAAGTGCCATGTGATCAAGTTAGGACCACCATAGACTTTTGTGGCCTTGCGCATGGGATTTGTAGTAACCGTAATATTTCAAGACTATCACGTCTTGTTTGGTAACATATTTTGAAAATAATTCTAAAAAATAATTTTAAAGTACAATTTTTAAAAATTATTTTCTAATATTTTATAAAACAAATGTGTTTGAAAATGTGAAATATTTTTAACATGTTTTTAATATTTTTAAATCTATTTTAAAAATAATTTTTATGTCTACTATTTTATTTTTAATCATTCTACATGTTTATATATAATTATTTTTTAAAGTAATACTTAAAAAACAACTGAAAACAAATAAAAGATGTAATTTGAAAATACCTTATTTTCTGTTTTTAATAACAAAAAATATAAAACAATTTTTTGGTTGTGCAACGTGCTTTTATTTTTAAAATTTTTGTTCTAAAGAACAAAAAACTGTTCTTGAAAACATTTGTCAAGCAGCGCTTTAACATCTAATGAAAATCAAACTTCAACATCTAATGAAAATCAAACGCTAGATGCTCTAAACCACTATAAAAGTTATCGACATATTTAAAATTAAGGGAGTCTCCTTTTGACCAATTTAAGATCACACAATCACCATCAAGATTAATATAATGTCAAGCTTTCTCTCTAATAATGAATATGGAATTTTAGAATTACCCTAAAATTGTAGGCTTGTAAAAATATATATTTACTCAAACTCTCAACCAAACAACTATATTTAGACTGTGTTTCATAGTAATTATAAAAGATGTTTCTAATATTTTTAATATTTACAGGATTAAAATTTTCAAATGTTATAAAAGGTAGAAATACTTCTTAAAATCACTATCAAATGCATTCTTATAATCTATTTGGCAATACTTTTTGAAAGGGTTTATCCCTAAAAACACTTCAAAGCATTTTTAAGGTATAAAATGGGCGTTTGGAAATTTTGAAAAACACTTTTAAAATTTTAGAAAAACAATTGACATATTTGTTTAGAAAAAATGCTTTTTTGAAAAGAAAAAAAAATCAAAATTTTTCATATATTTCTAAAATACAATTTCCCGCTATCCTCCATCACTGTTCGCTTCCTTCTCATTCTCTTCTTCCTCTTTCACTTCCATTTCATAAAAATAATTTTTTGAGTTTTTTTTAATAATATAAATGTTTATATATATATATATATTTTTTTTGTAATTAAATTTTTTTGATTTATTATAATATTTTCCTTTTATAATAAATATCATTTTTAGTACTTTATTATTATTAAAAACGTTTTTATATTTATGTGATATATTATCAAAAATATTATTAGAATCACTTTATCATATTCTGATAAAAGTGTTTTTCATAAAAATATTATAAAAGAAAAACGCTTCCAATAAAAATACAATCGCTAGAAGTAGTGCAAATGGGCTCCTACAAGTAAGATGAATGTTATCTTTAACTTGGCATGAATGATCAAAATTGGGACCATGTGTACATGATAGTGGAAGTCCCGTGTAATAGTTTCCACCCTTTCTTTTCCTCTGACACGGTATGTAGACACTTGGTTTTGTGCATGTGGGATGGATGTTATATGCCTTTCATATGTATGTCCACATTCTTAGCTTTGTCGAAAGGTCAAAAGGCCTGGTATCAAATGATCATCATTGAATGTCAAAGCCAGTAAATAATTAAAAATGATAAAATGAAATCGAAAAACTCTTTCAAATCTTTTGAGTTTCATGTCTATGCATAAGGCATATGATTCATGAATTTTGCGCACATGCAATAATTTGAAATAGTTGTTAGTAATCACAAATATATACTTTGATTTTTATAAATGTATCAGATATATCGTGATATATTAATGAATATTTTAACATAAAATATAAGTAACGTAAAAATTAATTAAAATTCTAAAAACATTAAGAAAAACTTTTTAAAAAAAATTATATAAGTAAAAATAGGCATTTTAAAGTTTTTTTTTTAAAAAAAAATATTCATATATATAATTTACCATATTTGATAATAATATCTTCTACATCCATAAAAAAAATATAAATTTTATAAACTTATATTTATTATTAAGTTGCATTATATATTATTTTACAATAATATTATGATAATATGTCTAACTTTAAATATATATATTTAATATTAAAATTATAATATTTTTAATTTAAATATATTAAATGATATCAAATAAATAATAATATATGTATAAATTTTTTAATATTTATATTTTTTATTTATTTAATATATAGATTATATAAAAAAGACATATTAAGAAAATTATGTTTTTATATGTTTTTTAATAAATTAAATCAAATATAAAAATTAAATAATTATAATTAATTTATTTAATAATAAAAAAATAAAAATAAAATCGATGAAATATCGATCAAAATCAATGAAATATCAGTAAAATATTAGTAAAATATCTAGAAATATTATTAAATATATAGAGGATTCTGAATATTTTAAACCTGGCATGTGTTACACATACTGCTAGACACCAGGCATTGACCGAATTGTTATCTTGAAACCGGTACCCAAATGTCTAAAATGTTATGGAAAATGGTATAGAATAAATAATTCCAAGACACTTAGGCCTATATGAAAATTATTGTGTTTAAACAGTTTCGTCCTTAACAAATTTTGGTTTGAAAATATTCTTTTAAGAATTTGTTTTGAATATAGAATATATTTTTTAGAACAAACTTGTGACATTTCTTATTCTTTTTCCTTTTCTTTTTTCTTTTTTGTTCTTTGTCAATGTTACGAATTTTTGCATTATACATCTTTTTAAAGAATAAATCAAGGACATTGGTTTTCAAATTTGAGTTCTTTAACAAAATTTTATTGCTACAAACATTTTTTAATCATTACTTTATTTTTGAAATTTTTGTTAAACAAACACTTAAGTTGTATTTGGTTCTTAGAAAATATTAAGAAAAAAAATTGAAAGGAAAATTTTTTTTTCATATTTAGTTGTATTATAAAAAATATCAAAGAAAATCAAATATAATTAAAACTAATTAAAAACTTCTATATTTTTACATGGTTTTAAAAATCGAACCTGACCGGCCGATCCCGGTTCTTGTTTGATCCAGCTAATTGAGTAGGGTAAGGGTTGAATCGGAATCGAACCAGTTGAATCGACTGGTTCCCTTCGAACTGCACGGTTCAACCTTTTTTTCTTAATTTTTTTTTAAGCCAAAAAAACTTTTTTTTAAGCCAAATTTTTTTTTTTTTTTTAAGCCAAACAAAACATTTTGATGCATTTTGCACCAAAACGACAATGTTAGTTAAGGGAACCAAATCACTCTATGAGGATTCCGTCCAACCCATTTGTCATCAAGTTCGATAAGTTTTTAGTTTTACAAGTTAATGATTCTTGAATACCTTTTATACCCTACAATCCCTACATTTTTTTTTTTAATCTATTTTCGATGTGAGATTAGTTAGTGGGAAGAAAAAAATTTGCAAACTCGAGAGCTTCTGCTAGAACTTTCAAGTGTAAAAATTAAAACTTAACCATTAAGTTATGAAACTTCTTCATTGTATTATATTTGCAAATAATATAACAATTAATAATTTTTTTTCAAATTTTTACTGTATAAAAGTATAAAGCACTTTCACATTTATTATATAATAATTATATAATGAAATTAAAAAATAATGTAAATTAATTAATATAATAATTTTAAAATAATAAAATACAAAAGACATGCAAATAAAATTAAATATTATAATTTTTTTAATTTTAAATATAACTTTATATTTAAATATTATAAATGTTCTATTTAATAAATTTTAAAATATTAATATAGTTATATTTATCTTCATCATTTAATTTGATATACCAAATATAAAAATGAAATATTATGTAAAATTTTTAATTATATTTAATTTTAATTTCTTATCATTATTTAAAATTTTATATAATAAATAAATTATTATTTATGACGTCACCGGTTCGATCATGGTCCGACCATCAGTTCAATCGTGGTCCGACTAGTGAACCGTAAACTGCTAACTTTTCCAATTCAATCATCGATCCAATTCTAAAATCGAATAAATTATTCTCTAAACTTCTTAAATACTAGCACTATGTCTTTTTGGTTGAACTGTGTTAATTTTAATGGACGAAAATGTCATGTGTTGTACACGTGACTAAATAAGTAAGAGTAGATTTGTAAATTGAATCACATAAATAGAGCTCTCTCTCATTTTTCTTCTTTGTTCTTCCTCTAAAACCCTAAGTCCTCAAACATTCCCAAATCTGAATTCCTAGAATCCTGAAATTTGTGAAGAAAAAACATAGTTGGATGAGTAATAAATCATCCTATTCATTGCTATTAAGGATCGCAATGAGGTGGGTTCGGGACAGGTTGCCTCCATCCCAACCCTGTCCCGTTTATTCAAAATAATTCACATCTCAATCTCATTTAAAAAATTAAACAGGGCGAGGTGGGACGAGGTGGGTATGATAAATTCTCATACTCGTCCTACCCCGTCCCGTTTAACTTTTTTTTAAATTTTTAATTTTTTTAAAATTACTTTTAATTTTTTTAAATTACATTAAAATAAATACATTTTATAAATAATTAAATTTTTATATTTTTGATAACTTATTTTATTAAAAATAGTAAAATAAAAATTAATTTTATTTAATTTAAAAAATTAATTTAATTTAATTTAAAATTTCAATTTTATATATAATTGAGGTGGGGCGAGATGGGACAAGGCAATACCCGAACCCGCCCTGGGTTTTAAAAAAATTCCCAAACCCATCCCATTACCATCCCTAATAGTTATTGTGGTAATGAGGCTCGTATTCTAACATTTTGGACCAATCTAAATATGAGAAGGTTTATGGGATACAATAAACATAAGGTAATAATGTCTTGATTTCCAAATTGACTCTTAGCCATTTGGTCTTTGTAGATATCTTATTATTATGTGTTCAATTTTTGTTACAAATATATGAAGAATATGGATTCTTCTTGTGGTACAATGCTCCCCCAGACTATACAACTATTACCATTATAAGTGATTCTATGACTTTACATTTGAGTTAAGTGTCTAACCAAGATCTTGAGTCTTAAAATCTTTAGGGTTCCTCTTTTTCATCGCCAACTCCAATTTGCTTTATCCTATTTTGCTTCTTTTCTTCATCATCATTCTGTTTCTAGGGTTCTTTTTCTTCATGAGATTGTCTCTAAAAAGCATTTTGTCTCGATAAATACTTTCTATCATCTGAGTCATTATTTTGATCATCCTTCTCCATATCTCCCATTCTAAGAAACTTATACCTAATCTCTGATTAGATCTTTACAAAAGGAAAGAAACAAAAAGAAATTGTATATCCAAAACGAATTTATATGATTATGAGGTGGTCTCAATATCCAAAAACCATCTTATACGGTTGTTAATCGAAAAATAAATAGAGCTTTCTCCCACTTACACATGCACACATACACACCTCCACACACCCTGACATTTGCTCCATATCACATTTATTGATTAAAATATATTTCCTGAAATTTTCCGATCGAATGATGAAGGTCTCTACACATTAATATTTGATTAGGTAAAAAGTTTAGTAAAAGTTAGTCAAAAGCCAACAAATTGAATTTTTGCTACATAAGATTCGTACATTGAGAATTTCAGAAGTTCGATTTAATTTTGAAAGTGATTTAGTCATCAAATTTTTTGAGATTGGATAGGAAATTTGAATATTAGTTGTTGAAAATTAATTTAATTATCATTAGGTGATTATTAGTTAACCTTAGTTGATATATTGGGAATAAATTCGTATCATGTTCTATTATTATGCTAAATTTTTTAAGAAATTGAATTTAACAATTATAACATTCACATATGTTTTCTTTCCTAGCTTTATTTTAATATTAAATTTGTTATTATTAAAATAATAACATAAAAAATCTATGAAAATATATATTTTTAGGTGTTAAAATAAAATTAATTAATTAATATTAGGAAATTTATTAAAATAGAATAAAATAAAAGTTTGTTCGAATGGTGTTAATGTTTTTCCTTTTCTTTTTGTTCATAATGGTTGAAATCTCCATATTTTTCTTTCTTTCTTTCTTTCTTTTCTATTTGTTGAATTCCTAAGCATGTATGGCTTCACCATGATAAGATAGAAGATGGGTTTCTGGTTCCACTTCTTCACACGCCACATTATTTTCAGGTAACTCTATTTGAATTAAAATAAAAGAAATGAGTTTGAATTGTAAATTTATTTTTTATTTTTCTTCATTTTTTCTTTTCTTCTACTTTTTCTCTCTATTTTCTTTTCCTTACATTTTTCGTCAAATATCTGAACCAAACATAGCCTATAGCTTTAACAAAACTATGAACTTTATAGTGTAAATATGGCCTATAACTCTATTTTGTTGGCTATAAACATAGATATCAACTTTATTATTTGAATCTTTAAGTAAAGATGGTCGTAATAAGAATGTATAATAAAGATCGCAAAACCTCAATAGAAAGAAAACCATATTTAAAATAAATAAATAAAAAAGGCAAATATTAAGAGGGTATTTAGTGTATTAACTTAATGACTTAAATGACTTAATTTAAGTCATTAAGTAAATTTAAATATATATATATATATATATATAATAAAATAACTTAATATCACAACTTAAAGTTAAAAGTAACTTTAAGTATTATGTCAAAATAATTAACTTATTTTTAATCTTGAATTTCTTTTACCTCATTCACTCATGTTTATTGAGAGTATATTTTACTTTCATAACTCATTTTTTACAGTAAATATTTTTACAATTATCCTATATATCTATAATATTTTAAATATAAATGTTTAACAAATAAATTTATTACTTAATATTAATAAAAATATAAATATTAATCAAAATTAATAAGGATAAATATGTTAATTTAATGATTTAGAATAATATTAAGTTGACTTTATCAAACAACTTTAATACTTAAATAAAAAATAAGTAATAAAGTTTAAGTGAACAATTTAAGAACAATTTAACTTAAAACCAACTTAAATCATTAAATAATAAGTATTAAGCTTTACTAAACACCCTCTAATTTAATTTCATTCATCAAAAATAAATTGTTTTTTTTCAAATTCATACATTCCAATCTCAGTCAATTTGGTTCCCTTGGAGGTGATAAATGCCTAGACCTAACTCATCACATATTTGATACAGAACTTCCCAATTGGAGCCAAGCCTCCTGTCCCTAGGATTGCTCGAGTATTTTCAATGCTCGGGAAAGCACCAAGCCAACTTTTAAATTCCATCTTTGCACTTCTTTGTCATATTCTTGGATAGTTGTTTAGTGATATGTGGCCATCTTTATTAAAGTGTCTTCACATTTTTCTTCCGTCGAGTGCAAGGAACTTTGTGTACCTTCTTCATTTGCTTGTGATTCCCACATCAATAGAAATTCATGTTAGTGGATTGTATTCATCCCATATTAAAGCTTAGGCATTCTAGTAAATAGGTCAATTCAAACATAATGCAAATAACAATCGGATTAAAAACATTAAAATTCACATACGACCTAATTATCAAATAGGTAACATATTGTATAACTCATTTTACTCATTTAATAATAAAATCTTTATATTCAATAATCAAGTTGATTTATGTCTTGATTATTTTCTCAACCAAATATTTTTTTACAACTTAATTGACCTATTTATTCAAAAGCAAATTAAAAATAAGTCAAATATAGGTTAAATAATTTAAAGTTATAATTAGGTTAACCAGCATGATTATTAAATGAATCAATTCAGGTTAATTTTGTGTTATGCAGGTTGACTAAAAACCACTCATTTATTAAATGGGTTATATAGATAGATACAAATCTAACTAACACACGATTATACTCAATCTAAACCCACAAAATATGTATTAAATTCGAGTTGTATACATGAATTGTATTGAATTTATTAGGGGCAATTGTAATCCCTATTCTTGTTCATGAATCCAAAAATATGGCCAAGCTTTCGTCCATTTTTGTGAAGTAATGAATCACTGCTAGAAGGAATCTTCTCTACCTCAAAGCTCGAGGTAATGGTTCTAATTAATATATTAATTCCCCGTTAAGCAAAGGGTCATAGCTTAGTCAAATTTAATATTGACTTTATATTTTAATTATTTCTTCATGATTTATGATTTTTATTTAGGATGCTTTTGATAGTATTTTTACTTCTAATTAATGCTTTCAATAGAAGTATTTTATTTTAAAATATTTTTAGAAGAATCATTTATCAAGTATTTTTTCAAGAAACACTAAAAATAATGTTTCAACACTACAAGTGATTTTTTAAATTCAAGCATCCGATTTTTCTTCAAAAATACTTTTTAGGTTAAAAGTATTTTTAAAAAGCATTGTCAAACAAACTCTTATAGAACATTTGTTTAGTTTTTCAAACCTTCCTCATCTTCTCATCTTTCATTTCTTCCAACCAAAAACTAAATCAATGGAGTAAAATATTTGTAACATATACAAATTAAAGGAATATTTTCCAACCAAAAATTAAGCAAAATATCTATAGTATATGCAAATTAAAATATTGAAATTAATATTATTAGTATAATCAAAATTATAATTAGACAATATAGAATGAATAACAACCAAAAAAAATTAGTAAATTTATTTGATAACAATGTATATAGTAAATTTACTTTAATCATAAGTGGTATCAGAGCAAGGCTTCTTGTTAAGACTTAACCGTCTAAGAAGTAATGGCTATTCCATCAAGCTCATCCAAAATTGAAAGTTTTTCAACCACCCGACCTCCACTTTTCACAAGAACCGACTATCCCTATTGAAAAACTAAAATGACTTGATTTATCCAATCTACTAGTCTTGATTTATGGGATGTCATTGAAGATGGTCCCCACATTCCTTCAAAATTAGAAAATTGAGTGATGGTTCCAAAACTTAAGCATGAATGGGATGAACTTGATAGAAAGAAAGTTCAATTAAATGTTAAAGCCGTTTTTATCTTACATTGTGCTATTGATAGAAATGAATTTAATCGTATTTGGCATTGTAAGTTGGCTAAAGAAATTTGGAAACTATTAGAAGTCACTTATGAGGGAAACGACCAAGTTAAAGAGTCTAAAATCAATATCCTTATGCATGATTATGAATTATTTTCAATAAAGGATTTTGAATCTATTGTTGAGATGTTTTCTAGGTTCATTATGATTGTGAATGAACTTGAAGCCTTGGGAAAGACCTACATCGAAGTAGAGAAAGTCATGAAGATCTTAAGGTCTCTACCAAGGAAATGGGAAACAAAAGTGACGGCTATTCAAGAAGCGAAGGATCTCACCAAGCTCTTACTTGAAGAACTCATTGGGTCACTCATGACTTATGAGATAAAGTTGTACAATCATCAAAGAGTTGAAGAAAATGAGAAAAGTATAGCCTTTATGGCTATAACAAATGATGATGAAGAGGAAGAGAGTGAAAGTGAAAGTGATGAGGTAAACTCCAACTCTAACCATTTTGATTTTCAAGATGAGCTTCAAAAATTATATTTTAATCTTGAAAAACTTGGTTCCAAAAATATCCCTCTCAAGAAAAAGATTTCTTGTCTTCTAAATGACCTCAATGAGGATAATGAAAATTTTGAAAATATTGAGAAGACAAAAATCCCTTTTGAAAAGGAAAATGAGGAGCTAAAAATTCTCAAATGGCCAAAAGACTTTTGATATGATTTTGGCAAATCAAAAATTGCATTTTTGATAAAAAGAGGTTAGCCTACAAGCCTTTCAAAAATCATTTTTTTTTAAAGGAAACCTCTAGTTTTTCGCCTTTCGCTATTTGCGATTTTTGTGAAAGAAGGGGTTACTTTGGTGATATTTGAAAATCCCCTCATGTTCTTCAAAACTCTAAATTATTTTGGATTCCAAAGGAAAGAAAGACTAACCCTCTAGGACCCAAAAAGATATGGGTACCAAAGGTTTCTTAAAATTGTTTAGTAGGGATCCATGCAAAAAGGAGGATATGCTTACCTTGGAAAGAACGCGTTGACAATATTGGTAATGGTATCCCTTCTAAAGCTAAATTTGCAATTGGTATCATTTTTCCTAACACTTGGTATATCTTTTGATAATATAACTTTTGGTATCACTTTGATAAAATTGGCATATTTGTTAAACCAAGGTTTTGGATTTAAAAAGAATATTTTTGATATACATATGTAAAATTGAATGATCATATGCTTGTGTGCCCTAAAAATTTTTATTTAATTCATGTTAAATATCTTTTTAATGCATATGTTCTCCCATATATATTTTTCCAAATCATGCTTTAAATTGGGAATGCTCTAAAAATGAGCAATCTTTTATTTGGAAACTATTCTCAAATGAAAAAGGGGAAGATTCATTTTCATGAGAAATCATATCATGCTTATTGTTTATTTTTTAAACTTTTGATAACATGTGATTCCCCTTATATACTTTATTGAAACTTTTTGTTGATGACAAAAAGGGGAATAAGTAATGGTAGGTTGCTAACTTGGGAAGATATTTCAATATTGTTTTAGCAATCCTATTCATATTAATGCTATGTGCTTTATTGGTTATATTTGTATGCATCATTTTTAATAATAATGTCTTGCCAAATTGCTAAATGCTCTTTATGCTATTTATGTTTGATTATATCATTTTGAGCATCCTTAATATACTCCTTGAAGTTTCTAAACTTGAAAATTTTCTAAATTCAAAGGAGCATATATTGAAGGGAAGCTTTTTAGCAACCTAGGTTTTGTCATCATCAAAAAATGGGAGATTGTGAAACCAAGGTTTGGTTAATCTTGATTTTGATGATAACAAAACAAGGTTTAGAACTAATGATCATATTTCAAGTGTGATTAGGCAAGACGATTTCCAAAGTGGCAATGACAAAGACAAATCAAGCCAAGGAGAAAGCATGAAGAAGAAGACCACCTCAAAGAGAAGAGTTTTTCAAGACCAAAGCTTCATAAGATCTCTTTGTAAGGTTGTTAGTGCACTAGGACTTTCATGCATTTCATTCTTTATTTATGCACCAAAATCATCCAAGAGTAATATTGTTTTAAATATCTTAAGAATTGGATGATTTCATGTTTTCAACTAAAACCTTGTGTTAAATGATTTTCAAACTTGTGTTAAAAGGTTTTAAGTTGAAAAAAGTTGGACCGGTTGTGCTAGTCAGGTCGAAGACCGATTGAGGAAGGCCAAAAAGTTTATCTCTCTCCCAGTGGCCTTCTCTTCCCGGTCAAGGTTGAACCTCAACTGGTAGCCAAAAAATGGCTCAACCGGTTGACCAGTTGTGCTAGTCCGGTCGAGAACCGGTTAAGGGAGGCCAAAAAGTTTCTCTCTCTCCCAATGGCCTTCTCTTCCCGGTCAAGGTTGAACCTCAACCGGTTGAGGTCCGGTTGAGGTCCGGTCGAGGTCCAGTTAAGGCCCAACGGTCACTTTCCAAGCATTAAATGCTAACGGCTAGTCAACCGGTTGACCCCTAGCTCGACCGGTCGAACCCCCAACGGCTAGTTTGGCTTTTTTCTTCTATAAAAAGGCTCCAATTTCATTGTTTCATAAGTTTAACCTTCCCAAATCATTCTTGATTATATTTGAGCCTTGGAAGAGTGTTTTTTAGTGCACCATCGTTTCATAACTTGAATATCTTTAGTGCACCATTCAATCCTAGTTTTTCTTGTATCTTTGAGCCTAAAGTTCTATTACTAAGATTTTTGTGAGATCATTATTTGTATATCTTTTCGAAGAATTTTCTCAAGTGAGGGGTATCAATTGAGAGGTTGTTCAAGAGATGGATATCTCTTGAAGAAGTGTAAAGGGTGCTTGGATCCAAAAGTCCAAGAGGGTGAATTGGAACCATAATCCAATTGTAAAGAGATTGGAAGCTTGGTTGAAGCTTCAAGATAGTGGAACCCTCACTCGATTAGGAGGTTGAGAAGAGTGGATGTAGGCAAAGAAATGTCGAACCACTATAAACTCTCATGTTTGCACTCTCTCTTCCCTAACTCTTTTAAATTATATGCAATTGTCTTTATTTTGTTTATTATATACTTGCATATAATTGTCTCTTATTTTTGCATAGTTTAAATTTGTGAAAAAAAGACCATCACCCTATTTACCCCCCACCCCCTCTAGGGTGATTACCATAGTTTGGATTAGTCTCAAATTCCTAACAATAAGGGATACAAAAAAAAATTATTTAATTATAATGGATAAAGTAAATTCACTTTCCAACAAATGTAACATTTGTGGTGTACCTCATAAGCATGCTAAAGTTTCCCATTGCTTAATCAATTATTCTTAGATCTATGAGCCAAGAAACATCTTCTCTAAATTTACCACTAATATATTGGATCAAGTTTTCTTTATGGTGATGAATACTTGACTTCTTTAAAACTTCTTTTCTCCTTTCTATATTTTATTTGACTTGAAACCCTGTCTTGTTTCACCCTTCTTGAAGAGTTAATGGAGTATTTTCAATGTGCCCTTTTTTCTTTATGAAATTTGCCCTATAACGCTATTCTTCTTTCCACCCTCGTAAGTGATTGTGGTTATCACCTTTGGTATCAAAGTCGTTCTTGTTTCAAATTGACATATTTGTATATTCTAGTGAACATTCAAAACCGTTGTTCTTCTTCCAAATTGTCATATTTGCATATTCTAGTGAACATTTCCCCCATACTCGTAGACTTCTTATGTGATACGAATCAAAGTTAGGGGTATAGGCCTCTCTTAAAGGCAATCCTGGCTAAAGTGTCATCGAAACTCTCCATGTGAACTATGGTTACACTAAAATTCTTGGCATAATTACAAGTGGACTCTCCATGTAATTGGATATAATAAAGAGAGTCTATGTCACACCTTTGCCCAAATGGGCACATATATTGTGAAATAAGGTTGTGCATAACTTTGAACACAAGGAAATAGATCCTCTTTGAAATATTGTGGAACTACACCAAGACTAGTCCAACAAACTTAATTTGAAGGAAATACTCTAAAAAAAAATGTTAGATATGTATGTCTTGTATCTCAATTACTCTTCTATTTTAGGTTTATGTCCACATGAATAATGATAAGCTCGTCAATGAAGCAACAATACTTGTTATTTATATACAATTTCATCATTTAAGATCATTTATATCCATTAAGGTACCATTCATGGAAGGATGGGAATACATTCCAACCGAGATAAAAGGTGAGGGGACTGATTTGTAATTCATGTGAAATATGAAACTAGTGTGCAAAATGTGAAAAATAAGGGATGTTAGTATAATTTATTTTAAAATTAATTATTAGAAAATAAAATTAGTTAATAGATACACAAATGAATAATAATGAGAAGAAGAAGAATTAAAGTATCTATTTATTAATAAGAATGAAAATATCTATTTTAACTAGGATTAAAAAATGTATTTTAATAAATTCCCTTCTTTTCTAAGCATCTAAGATGCTCAAAATTATAACAATTATAACAACATACTGTTAAATATGAATGAGAAATAATTTGCTATTTTCATTTTCTTTTATTTTCACCCGATTCACTCTGTTTTCTTCATTTTGCTTAACCCATGATGGTAAAACCCTTCTTTCAATATTAGGAAAAATATCAATGATGAGTTGTAGAAATATTTGACAAAAATTTATGAAAAAATATTAGTGGATCGAAAATTTGATGAAATCTCTTAAAAGTATTGTGAAATAATGATAAGAAATAATAAAATAAATAATAATACCCATGTTAAAATTGTGTTATTGAACAAAACAATATGCATATTATGGGACCTCGCATCCATCCAGGCATAAATCCATTTCCCTTCTAGGTATTAGGTGGACAAAGGGCTATCTGAACAGTGCCCATATTCATTGCACGAGTAATAAATGTTCTAAGTCGTTACAACAAGAGCAATCCTGAACATAAATACCTAACTTTAAACCTAGAAACCGTTAGTCGCTAAGCCAATTATGGGTCCATTTAAAGCATTAAAGAGACACATGAAACGTTACAACTTTATCAAAATAAAAGGTCACTAGACATGAAGTTTAGGTATGAAATAAGCTCCCTAAAAGCTATTATCTATCTTTTTCAAATATTAACTTAAGCTTCGAAGGGACGCACCGAAAAAACCATTTGGACATACTTTATTGCGTGCATGCTCGTCGTTCGCTCAAAAGAAGCTAACCAGAAAAAACATTATTGGTTGTGTACCAACACATATGATAAAAATTGTCACATAACATACAAAACTTACAAACATATTTAATGTTAAAATGATGATTTCTTATGAATATATTCAATAATACAATTATTTTCATATTAAAAATATTTATGATTTTATTTACAAGTTTCTATTAATGTAACATAAATATAAAAAAACTTATTAAAAAATTATTAAGATGATTTTTATATTTTTAACAATTGGTTAAATAGAATTTAAAAATAAAATAATTAATGTCTTAATCTCATTCCATTGATATAAACCTATTTCAATTTGCTCACAAATTATGTTAGTTAAAGATATAGACATCGAGAAAGAGAAATATAATAGAAGTCAATATTTTATTTTTAAAATTTTTCCTTTTAATTGTATTCAATTTTTAAGTATTTTAGTTTTAATTGTATTTTAAATTTTAAATTTTTTTTTTATCTTATTGTTGTTCAATATTCCTAAGGATGTTTGTTTTCAGAGAGGAAAAAAAATTCCAAATCAAGTCTCCTGGCTAGAAAAAAGAACTAGAACTAGAAGGGAGATCAATTATTTCCCATTAAGCATTTAAGCGTCAACTTGTTAATTAGTGTTATCGACATAACAAGTAAAAGGATCATTTTGAAAAATAATTATCTAATTTATGAAAAAATGCATGTATTTTAAAACATTCTTAGATGAATGAAGATAAAACTTATTTATAAAATTTGAGGTTTTTTTTCTATATTTTTTCAAATTAATGAGTTGTAACCCACTTTTTTTAAAGAAAAAATCTCAAATAAACTTGTTTCTCTCCGACGGAGTAGGATGGATGCTCAAAAAAAAAATCTCAAATCCACATGTAGCCTATTTATTTTCATCACAAACTTGTCTCCTTCGAAGCGGGTAGTATGTATGCTCGAAAAAATCTATCTTATTGTTATACTTAGTACAAGGCATCCCAAAACTTCGGCAAATTTCACCAAAATTTTAATCCTTGTTTGTTGCATGGCCAAATATGGTAAACCTTTCCCTAGAAAGAGGAAAAAACACTAAAAATTGGTAAAAATAATTAAACTTGATTTGTACTCTATCTAATACTCCTTTTCTTCAGTTAGTTCCTTTTTTTTTTTACCCCTCCTCCCTTCTTTGAATTTTTGATAGGAAGATGAAGAAATTCACAATAAGTATGAGAGTAGGAAAGAGATAACGGATTTTTGACACATCAAAGCTTGAAAGAATCAGCATATTAATTACAAAAAAATGAAATTAGCTTCCCATAGAGGCTCTCTCTTGTCAACCATGGGGGACATCTTGTACAAAAAATGAAGCTCAGTTCAAAAACTTATTGTTTCCTACAATGGCCGGTATCATTAGTATACAATATAAGTAAATCCCCCCAGAAATCCATGCACCAAACCATGAATATACGAACCTTTAAAGATGGTATACTCTGAATGAACAAATGAGTATAGAGGAAAAAATGACCCGTCACGAAGGGCTTAGGGCTGGGACTGCTTCACCTTGGCTCGAATCTTCTCTTCTAACAAAGATGTATCTGTCTCAAGGTCAAAAATTCTGTTAAGGGCATGCATATTCTCGAGTGTCTCGTTTAGAGTCCGGTTTTCGTTCTCATCGCATCTCAGGTGTTGGATTGGACCATGTAGAAGCTTGTTCACTATGCCCATGCTAAGATCATAAAGAGCTGCCTTTTGTTTCTTTGAGATACCATCACCCATCTTTGACAAACATTTGTCCAGCTCAGAAGCTCTAATTCTTTCAGCATAAGCCCTGAGTTTCTTGATGGTTGGAACAGTCTCTAACGAGTCCTTCCAAGATTTGAATTGTTTCAATTCCTCTGCAATAATCCCCTGAGCTTCCATTGCTTTCCGAAGGCGATCCTCCTTATTTGCTGCTACTACTTCCTTAAGATCATCCACATTGTAAACACGTACAGTCTCAAGATCAGAGACGCACGGTCCCACATTCCTGGGAACAGAGATATCTATGAAGAGTCTCAAGCCTCCAATTTCCTGGCTCACAGGGGGAAGTGCCTCAACATGCTCTTTCAAGAACAGTGAGTTTTCTGAGGCCGTGCTGGTGAAAACCACATCAGCCTCGGCAGTGCATGCTAGCATTTCTGAGAGGGGTTTGTAGATGATCTCAACATCCTTAAGCTCCTTGCGGATCGCAGCAACTCTCTCCTCGCTTCTGTTCACAACTACGATTTTAGTGGACCCTTTTGCAACCAAGTGTTTGATGACAAGTTTACCCATCTTGCCTGCTCCAATCACCAATGGCCTGACAGTAGCATAGGAAGATTCTGCAAGCTTTAATAGGGCAAGCTCTACTGCAGCTGAACTGACGGAAACTGACCCAGCAGAAATATTGGTTTCAGTTCTAACCCTCTTCCCAACAGTGATTGCATGCTTGAACAACCCACTGATCTTCCTATCAAATCCAGGGACTCCTTGTCCAGTTTTTACAACTTGTCTTACCTGGGCAAGGATTTGACCTTCTCCTAAAACAAGAGAATCAAGCCCAGATGATACTTCAAATAAATGCCGTGTCGCATCTTCATTGTATAATGTGAAACGGTGCTGACAAATCTCTGATACAGAAACCCCACTTGTCTGCCAACAAAATAATCATAGTCACATCACCGTTTATTTAAAAAAATTAAAAATATATATTAAAAAGAGATGATCCAAAGCATATTGACAACAATTTGGATTTATTTGGGATGTTCTTTGTACTAAGAGTTTATGTTGTCATGATCCCATTCATTTCAGTAATCTGCCTTCCCTCTGTTTTGGTTGGGGGAAAACGAAGGGATCTTGGACTATCAAGTTTCCCCACACAAAATAAAAAGAAAATTATGCAATACAATACCTTTGACATCCATTCCGTCACTTCTTTAACCCCACGATGCTGAGAGAGAGCCACGACATATATTTCCATTCTGTTACAAGTGCTAAGGACAGCGGCTTCTTCTAT